>NC_041393.1:198132250-198147483 GCF_002162155.2 Triticum dicoccoides | reverse complement strand
GCATTTGTCTGAAATGTGAGGGGGAGTTACAGTTCTACCCTTGCCTATATGCTTCTCGGCTTGGGTCTATGTACTGAGGGTCGGGATAGTAGAGTAACTTTGCTTCTCCCCAAATAGTGGGCGGGAGCGATTTCGGGCGAGGAGGGTGTGTTTTGAACTATAGTGGGTGCGAGCGATTTCGGGCGAGGAGAGCGTGTTTTGAAATAGTGGGAGCGGGGTATTTCGGGCGAGGAGAGCATGTTTTGCCGACCATGGTTTATGAAGTTACGAACCTACCCTCGATGTACAACGGGCCAATTGATGTGTGTCCCACATAGGACGGTAATTTCGCGTCTCCCATTTATTTGCTCGGGCGAATTCCACCGAGCAGAGAGGATGTTTAACGGTTCGTTCAAATTTTGGGAGAACGAGCATCCACGTCTACCTTACCAAGTCGATTCGAATCAAATTTTGAAATATTAGCTTGCCACTTATTTTTTAGATGGAGAGATAATGCTCGGGAGTAATGTGTTTTTACATGCTCGTTGCTAGCGATTTACTATATGACAAATAGTTGACCCACTCAAAAACGCGAACCAAACCCAAAATGAAATATCTCGATTCAATGAACTAGCTCGTTCAGTAGGTCAAAATAGTGAACTAAATCCAAAATTGAACACCTCAATCGAGTAGCATGTTGTACAGTATTATAGTATGCCATGAACATGTTGAAAGTCAAATTAATGAACTTGTTTGATATACACATATATCCGTTCATGTGTGGATTGCAGACAACATGTTCTCCAATTTAAATATTTGAATGCAAGTTTATATCGAAACATGGTTTATATCAGTCTTTGATGCATAAAACGCGACCTCCCCCTCTCCCGGACTCCTGTTCTCTCTCTCTATCTCACTCTCTCTCGCCGACAATCTTCAATTCTGTCGCACGCATCCGACACAAAAACCTTGTTGGTCCCTCTCCATTTATCTCCATCTCTCTCTCTCTCTCTCTCTCTCTCTCTCTCTCTCTTTGTGTGTGTGTGTGGGGGGGGGTCTTTCTAGTTCATATTCATATATACACCATCTATAGGTCTCTCTCGCACACTATGTATGATACTCTAGCTAGTCCAAGCTAGATATCTTGGGTGCACTCATCGTACGCACACAAATTCCTTGGCTCTTTGCCCGTAACTCTCTCACGCACCACTATGTCGTCTCGGAGCTCTTCACCCCCTCTCTCAAACTCTTCATCCACCTGGGTCACCCATACACATGCATATCTCACTCACACTCGATAGGCCCATCTAAAACTCTATCTCTCTCCCTCGTTCTCTCTCCATCGCACACGCACACAAACACACAATCTCATGCCCAGCTAGCCAAGTATGATGGTCTCTCACTCAATTGTAGGCACACGCAAACCCCCTATATGTATATGACTAGCTAATCTTAGTCTCCATCACAAACATGTGCATGGTCTATCTCGATTTCTCTCGGGGCATCTTTCTATCGCGCACGCACTCCCTCGATCTCCCACCCATATAGTCCCCTCACGATCTCGAGGGGATCTCTCTATCACAAACACACCCTCTCTCCCTCCCCATGTGTCCATGCCATCCATGTGTCCCTCTCGACCTTTTTTCCTTGTTGGCCAGACCTCTATTGGACATGTGCTAAAGGGGTGTCTCTCTCCGTTGCAAACAATCACACACTAGATATCTTCGTGTATCTCCTCGCCTCGCTTTTCCATCTCGGAGATGCATGCGTGATATGTTCGCATAAGAAACGAAAAAACACACACTCTCTCTCCAATTTATCGTTTGTTGTCACTTTCTCTTTCACACACATACTCTTTTTGCACACTTACTCATTCTCCTTCACACGCACTTGATCTGTCTCGACTGAGGCACTCTCCTCCGTCCATAGCATATAGATTTATTGAAAAGTCAAACATCACAAAGTTTGACCATGTACATGGAGAAAAAGAATTACGTCTAGTACGACAAACATATACCATTAGATTCACCATGAGATGTAGTTTTGTATGATGTATCTTTGGTATTGTAGATATAAATAACATTTGCGTAAACCTGATCAAAGTTTCCAAAGTTTGACTTCTAAAAAATTTACATGCACTGCATTATCGAGCGGATGGAATATCTCTTTCCCCCTCTCAGCTATCTGACGCACCACTCAGCCTTATCGAGGCTCCTCAATCTCTCTCAAACATTATTGGTCAGTTTGGTTCGTGACCTGACCCTCATGCCTTGATGGCCGGTACTGCCTGGTGTGGACGTGAGATGGAAAATATTTCTGCCTGACCAGGCTTATGTGGTGCTGAAGCGTTTGGTTCATGCCTGGGCCAGGCAAAGCATCAACGTCCCATCAATCAATCCATGCATCAATTATTTAATGCTAATATCCATACATGTTTCTATTAGCCTCGTGGCCGCACGACCAGGCACAACCAGGCATTCGAAATCGGTCGCTGGGGCCAGGCTACTGGCAGTGTCTGGAGTTCATCCAGGATAATTAAAGTGCAAGGGAACCCGACGCTTTCTTTTTCATAGGGTAGCAACCAAAAAAGCGTGCATGAAATCCAGCCACAACCCCAGGCCACGCAAAAGATGCTCAGGACGCAAGCCAAACTGGCCTTATATCTCCCTGGTTCACACATACACATGTCTCGCTCGCGCTATACATATAGACCCATCCAACACTCTCCGCCCTTGTTCTCTCTCCATGTGACACGCACCCCGCTAAGTACCATAATCTCTCACTCCATCATAGGCTCTGTTTGGATCCATGGGTTAGAGTTAGTTTGGGTTAGTTTGGAGTCAACTAACCCAAAAAGATCCAAACAGGAGGGTTAGTTGGGGTTAGATGCATCTAACCCATCCAAAAAAACTAACCCATCCAAGAGGTGCTTATTTGGGTTAGTTCTTCTTGGGACCACTAATAAACACTTTTTTCTCTCGCTCTCCCCGCAGCAGATCCCTCGCCACTTCCTCGAAGCTTCTCGTCCTCTCCCTCCCTCCCTCTCACACCGCCCGTGAAGGTTCCTCGCCGTACCCGCGCTCCATCTAACCCTGCCATCCAAACACCTCTTTACTAAGAGTTAGTTCAGGGTTAGTTCAGGGTTAGAATCTAACTCTAACCTCTAACTGAGTTAGAGTATCCAAATAGGGCCATAGGCGCAAGCACTCCCCCCTCCTAAGTATGATTATCTCTTACTAGCCATCAGGAACACACGTATTATCTCCTTCCATCCATACGTCTATCTCGATATCTCTCGGGGCATCTTCTATCGCGCACACACCTTGTCACTCGATCTCCCACCCATGTAGTCCCATCACGATCTCCAGGGGATCTCTCTGTGACAAACATACACTCTCTCCTCCCCATGTCTGCATTTTCTCCATATGTCTCTCTCGACCTCTCTCCCTTGTTTGTCAGACCCCTCTTGGCCACGTGCTAGGGGTCTTCCTCTCTCGGTTCCAAACAACCACACACTATCTCCTCACCTTGCCTCCGTTGTCAAAGATGCATGTGTGATATGTTTGCATAAGACACGCACGCTTTTTCTCTACTTTTATCGTGTGTTGTCCATGTCTCTTTCACACACGCACACAAACTTCTCTCTCTCTCTCTCTCTCGCTCTCTCGTTAAGCATATGGATGTTTTGAAAAATCAAACCTCAGAAAAGTTTGACCAGGTATATGTGGAGAAAAACATTTACATCAGGAACAATCATTAGATTCATGACAACATGTACTTACTTCATACTATCATTTATCTTTGGTATTGTAGATATAAGTAATTACTTTATAAACTTGGTCAAAGTTTCAAAAGTTTGACTTAAAAAAATGTTGGAACTACATTATCGAACGGAGGGAGTAGCTCTTTCTCTCTCTCTCTCTGCTGTCTCTCACGGGCCTCCCCTCTCACTCGAACTCTCTATACCGACGGATTATACGCTCACTGTGTCAGCGTATAGCTCCGTATGTTGTTTAGTTGACCGGTCAACCAATCCACATGCTGCGTTGTCAGCTCGTGTTCGGTATCTTGGTGTGCTTGCCCATGTGGCAGTGGGTGAAAATAAGTAAACTAGAGGCCCATCTGACACGCGGTGAAGTAAACAAAGTTGAAACCACTCGGGGTAGCACCCCGCACGCTAGTAAATTGAGGGCGCATTGAGGACAAACTTCTTGCGCGCGAAGGACGCACTCGCGCACAATTCACCACTGCGCGGCGGCATGCACAGAAGGACGCACTCACGCACACCCAGCACACAACACACACCAGCAGACGTGTACACCGGCATCGTTGCCGGTTGAGATGGACGGCGAGGCAACCAACAAGCAGAGGCGGCTCGAGCCAAAACCGCATCCGGCGAGCCTAGACTTCATCAGCAGCCTCCCCGACGACATGCTGCTCGTCATCATCGGCCTCCTCCCCACCAAATCTGCCGTGCGGACCGCCCTGATCTCCCAGCGGTGTCGGCCCCTCTGGCGCTGCGTCCCCCTAAACCTCACCGTCGACAGTTGCCTCTGCGACAGGGATTGCAAACGCATGGCCACAGTCTCCAAGATCCTTTCATCGCACCCTGGGCCAGCCAGATGCCTTGACATCCGCATGTTCAGTACCAATTGCAAGGTCCAACCCAAGTTAGACGAGTGGTTCTTATCCCCCGCCCTAGATCAGCTCGAGGAGCTCAGCTTTGAAGCTGGACGATGTCGCTCTCTGTCGCTGTCCGCGCTCCACCTCACGCCAACGCTGCGCCACGCCAGCTTCAGCTCCTGCTATCTTCCCCAGATTAATGTCGCGCCCACCCTTCTTCTCCCTCAACTCAAGCAGCTCGACCTCTTCGACGGTGTCATCTCAAAGAAGGCTATGGAGCACCTGCTCCGCAGCTGTACTGTTCTCGAGTACCTTCATCTTGAGCAGATCCACGGGTTCATTAGCCTCCACATCGCCTCGACGAATCTCTGATGGATTTATGTGTCTTGCTGGCCCCGCAACAAGACATCAATTGGGAAGAGATCACTCCAGTTGTTCCATGTTATGGTCATTGAGAATGCGCCTTTCCTTGAGAGATTGCTTGTATCGGATCTAGAAGGTCCAACAAAATTCAGGGTCATTGACGCGCCAAAATTGACAGTGTTGGTGTACTCGTGTGCCAAATTCTCTGAACTCTTTATTGGATCCGTAATCGTTTAGGTACAACACTCATCTTCTTCTCCGTCTTCTTGAAATTCAAATTTTTAAATTTCTTCTTGATGTATTTACGACCATCTTCCAGAAAATGATTCCCACAAGCTTGACCCAGTCCATGCGCATAGTGAAGATCTTAGCACTAAAATCTATCGGCCCCAATCTGGATCACATGCTTTCGGTGCACGGAGAAGCTACTCATCGAGGTGAAACTTCTTTCCTATAAGTAAACGGTAATCACAACGTAGCTCAATTTTTTCGTAATTTTCCCAAATTACGATGACAAGTGTAGTGTTCAAAACTGCATCTACGCACTGCACCGAAAGAAATGTTTTTAGTATTTTTTCTCACGTGATCACCTGCATCATTTTGTTGCTGTACTACTATAGTAGCCTAGGTTAGTCATAGTGGAAAGTAACTTAGACTACTCCAGTAGATGTATGGTTACCCTAAGAGCAAGTACTACCTCCGTCCTGGTTTACTCTTCCAATTTTGTAGTATCAAAATTTGACCTTAGATTTAACTGACAAAATGTTAATGCATGTCACTAAGAAATATATCGTTGGATTCGTATTTGAACATAATTTCAAATAGTGTAATTTTTAGTGACATGCATTGGCATTTTCTTAGGTAAATCTATGGGCAAATTTTTATACTAAATACGAGGTAGTATTCCCTCCGTCCCAAAATTCTTGTCTTACATTTGTTTAGAGACAGATGTATCTAACACTAAAATATAACTAGATACATCCGTATTTAGACAAATTTAAGACAATAATTTTGGGACGGAGGGAGTACAAAAGTGGGCTATGTAGGCCAAAACATGTGCCAAATTCACTTGTGATGCATTTGGCATCGATGCCCCTCCATTGCTCACCTGGTGCCCCAATCTGGATCACCTACTTTGCTCCGGTGCCAAATTAACTCACACAATGAAAAAACACTGTGTGGGAGAGAGAGAGAGGACTGAGACAATAAAAAACACTTGTTTGGGAGAGTGAGAGGCTGGTGTAGTTGGTTTGATTGATTTGTTTATACATGTGGGTCTGTGTGCACAGCGGTGCCAACTCTCTCACATTGCGAGAGCGGTGCCAAAATCTTTTGATTTGACATCGATGCGTATTATGTTGCATACTTTTGCAAAATATGGCATCGACCACATAGTGGAAGGCAACAAATGCCCAAGCTCTTCACGTGCTCCTAGTTAAATGAGAGGAAACAGAAAGAGAGAGAGAGAGAGAGAGAGAGAGAGAGAGAGAGAGAGAGTGAAAAATATCACTAGCCAGCCAACACTATCGTATGAGCGAATGATATTGGTACCTCTTGATGACACGACAATCTTATGCAGCCAGCTGCTCTAATATGTTCTCTTCTTTTGCAGATAAAAAAAGACCCGAAAGTGAAAAATGTGCTGCACAATAACAATCTCATCGAATGCCTTGATCTCCATCTTACAGAAATTCATTTGATCGACTACTGAGGCAGCACATATGAGATTAAATTGGCCAGGTTCTTTGTTCTGGAGGCAAGTGTGCTCGAGGTAATGAGGTTTGGCATTCTCTGGCGCAACAATGAATGGCGTGCTGATCACCGCAAGCGTCTAAGCCTAAATGACAAAGTCTCCGCAGAAGCTGAATTTGTTTTTGAGACATCAAGTGGCCAGAGACTCGAAAACTTATTTGCCCATTAGTGACTTGTCAGGGCGGTGGATTTTAGTTTGTACGATAATGCTGCATCCACCTAAAGTAACGAAAGTTCTTACGTAAACTTCCAAGTAATTCCCTCTTCGTAGGTGCATCATTACTCCTAACATTTGTAATATCAGTTTGAAACTTGTAATATTGCCGTGTCCTATTCCTGCGTTTTCAAAATCCTGCGAATCAAACAGGTCCTGAGTTGGTGATGATGTTGTGCCTCCCATCTTTCACCAATAGCCGTCGGATCTAGATCTGACGCATACAAACCAAGCTTCTCCATTTTTGCAAAAAGATGCCCACACTTGTTCCCTATTTACAAACAACTCTTTGTCTCTCACAATCAGCCTTATCTCCTCCCCACCACATCTAGAAGGCCGTGGAAAAATCTGGCACGATGGCCGCTGCCGGAGCCGTCCACCCCCAATCTTGGTGTTCCGTGCAATGCACGGGCATCTACGCACGGGAAATTATGTCGAACAGGGCTAGTTGTAAGCAGGATAGCTCTACAGCCATGATGATAGTGACTGCAGACGGTGAGGTTGACTATGGTATGACGAACACGGCGCCTATACTCAGGTGTCATCTCCGGCGCAGGGTCTTGTCACTTCACTGTGAGGAGCAACACGTAATAATTTGACCAATGGGTAGTACAGTGCTAGTACTCCTACTACTACATTGGTAGTACTACTACTAGTACTAGTAGCACCACCGTCTGGATTTAGGAGTACTACCACATCCATCTAGATTTTAGTATTTGACTAGCAATATCTAGTAATGCATGTCATAAAAAATGTACTACTCCCTCTGTAAATAAATACATGGTGTTTTATTCCTATCGGTGAGAGAACTTAATGTTTTTTTGCTAACTAGAGTACTAATAGGATTACATGCAATGAACTAAACACTGCATGTCATCTTTGGTAGTCTCAAGTCATTGAAAGCATGCACGGACCACATCTCTCATTGGTTGATATGCCACGAAATAAGAAACAAGGAGGGAGTTAATGCACCGTGCCTAAGTGTTTTGGGATTATTTGGTTTTCGTAGTGTGACTTACACAACATTTTTGTTTACATGCATTAACATTTTATTAGTTAAATCAAAGGTCAAAACTTGGCGCAAAATGCAAAGGGGACCAATAAACCAGTAAACATCAAACTTCTCTCGTTAGCCCCAACCAGAGGTCCGGTGAGATGACTATACTCCACCGGCACGGAGGGGGACGCAGCTTCATTGACTTACGGCAACTGCCTTTGGGTGAATGACACGTGGGCCCAGGGGTGGCTGGCCCACCTATCATACAGCCAAAGGCAGGTGTAGTAGAGGGCCGAGGAGTAGTACGAAATCCTACGCACCTACGCACGCTAACCAAGGGCAAGAGTGATCACTCGAATCACAAGATCAGTTGACTAGAAGCTAAGCTAGACCCATGGAGGCGATGAGCGCGAGCATCAGCTGGCTGTGCCAGATGGTCCATGACGCCGGCCTGCGGCCTGGCAACGAGGAACGTCTCCAGGTAGTATTGCTTGAGGCCGCCAGGGCGAGGGGTCGCTTGGACGACAGCTTCGTCTCCTTGTTCGATGAGGTCCTCGTCGGTTTCCTCGACAAGTTCACCGTCGTCAAGAAGCTCACGGACGACTTTGACGTAAGCCTCCAGCCGACGCCCCCAGGCTTTGCGATGCCCGCCACCCTCAACGGCCACTATGGTGACAACCTCTTCGACGCACTAGTGGCCCTGCGACTGCCCACCGTCGCGCCGGAGAATGTCCACCTTGAGGTCGTGCTCGCCGCGCAGCGCCTGGCGCAGCAAGACACCATCGACATAATCACCCACGTCTACCTGCAAATTGTCCACAAGGACTACTACATGCAAGAGGAGGACGATAGGACGTTGGCCTTCTTGGACCATAGGGCAACCTTGGACGACACTGTTCAGAAGCACATTGAGCTCGCCGCCAACGCTGCTACTCCTCACACGTCGGTTGGTGACCCGACGCACTAGGGCGTGAGGATGTCATTGATGCATCCGTATGTATTTTTATCTTTCCGTTAAATCCATGTAGTAGTATATGATACTATAGTAATTATCTTACCTTTCGCATCAACTTCATAATTTTCGTACGTACTCCATGCATGAACGGCGCCAGAACCAAACTTCTCATTACTCTAGGCAAAATCGTTATTTTCTATCTATCGATCGCGCCATGGAGCAGAACCAAATTTTACAAGTTACGAGTTAAAAAGGAAAAGCCTGCCGTGTTCGCATCGCACCCCCACACGGTTGGTCTGGCACGCTGCTCAAGCGGGAATGCGTGCGGTGTTGCATTTTCACTTACAAGTTGGACCACAGTTGAGCAAACTGACTATCGGCAAACCCCCACCCCGCCCACCCCGCCCACCACTACTGGAATCTGGCACTTTGCCATCTGCCAGGCATGTTCGGCGGATGGCAAAGGCTTTGCCATCTGCCAGCAGATGGCAAACAGTTCGTCTGAAACCCTGCCGGTAAAGGCTTCTTTGCCATTTGCTAGCAGATGGCAAAGGCTGAATGCTTTGCCATCTGCCAGCAGATGGCAAAGAGATTTGCCATCTGCTGTCAGATGGCAAAGAGATTTGCCATCTGCTGTCAGATGGCAAAGAGCCCAAAAAGGCCAGCCCAAATTTTACATGTAGATGACACGTGGCCTCTTTGCCATCTGCCAGCTGATGGCAAAGCTCTTTTCCATCTGCCAGCAGATGGCAAAGTGACTATATTGCCCCATTTAATTTTGTTTTTTCTTATATCAATTCATTTTCACAGAAATCAAACACAAATATATTTATATGACCAATATAGCATATTCAACACATATTACCAATAGTCATGAACACATATGTATCCAACACATGTTACCAATAGTAGCAAGTTTCATTCGTACATATACATAGTTTCATCAATATTATACAGTTTCATCCATAGGTAGCAAGTTTGACAAGGTCAAAACAAAAACTAAATACAAGCACTCCATCAACCAAAGCTTCCGTGATCTTAAGCAAATCTGTAAAATGGGAAAGAAGAAAGTTAGAAGAAGAAGACTAGAAGAAGAAGATTATTATGATGCAACTAAAATGTGAAGATTATTATGATGCAACTTATATCTGTAAAATAGGTCATTTTGGAGCTAGTATGGTTATTATGTCATTTTTGAGCTAGCTAAGCATACTAAGTCATTTTGGTGTAAAACATGCTAAGGTCATTCTAGAGCTAATTAAGTAAGTTTATTATGTCATTTTGGAGCTAGCTAAGCATGTGAAGTCATTTAGGAGCTAAAATATGTCATTTCTTAAGCATATTATGTCATTTTAGAGTTAGCTAAGCATATTAAGTCATTTTGGAGGAAAAGATGCTAAGTATAGGTCATTTTAGAGCTATCCTAGGTTAAATAGGTCATCTTTAAGCTAGCTAAGCATATTAAGTCATTTTGAAGGGAAAAATGCTAAGTATAGGTCATTTAGAGCTATCCTAGGTTAAATAGGTCATTTTGGAGCTAATTAAGCTTATTATGTAATTTTTGAGCTAGCTAAGCATATTAAGTCATTTTGGAGGAAGAAATGCTAAGTATAGGTCATTTTAGAGCTAGCCTAGGTTGAATAGGTCATTTTGAAGCTAAGTAAGGTTATTATGTCATTTTGGAGCTAGCTAAGCATATGAAGTCATTTAGGACCTAAAATATGTCATTTCTTAAGCATACTATATCATATTAGAGCTAGCTAAGCATATTAAGTCTTTTTTGAGGAAAAGATGCTAAGTATAGGTCATTTTAGAGCTATCCTAGGTTAAATAGGTCATTTTTATGCTAGCTAAGCATATTAAGTCATTTTGGAGGAAAAATGCTAAGTATAGGTCATTTTAGAGCTATCCTAGGTTAAATATGTCATTTTGGAGCTAATTAAGCTTATTATGTCATTTTGGAGCTAGCTAAGCATGTGAAGTCATTTAGGAGCTAAACTATGTCATTTCTTAAGCATATTATGTCATTTTAGAGCTAGTTAAGCATATTAACTAATTTTGGAGGAAAAGATTCTAAGTATAGGTCATTTTGAAGCTAGCTAAGCATATTAAGTCATTTTGGAGGAAAAAAATGCTAAGTAAGGTCATTTTAGAGCGATCCTAGGTTAAATAGGTCATTTTGGAGCTAATTAAGCTTATTATGTAATTTTTGAGCTAGCTAAGCATATTAAGTCATTTTGGAGGAAAAAAATGCTAAGTATAGGTCATTTTAGAGCTAGCCTAGGTTGAATAGGTCATTTTGAAGCTAAGTAAGGTTATTATGTCATTTTGGAGCTAACTAAGCATATGAAGTCATTTAGGACCTAAAATATGTCATTTCTTAAGCATATTATATCATTTTAGAGCTATCCTAGGTTAAATATGTCATTTTGGAGCTAATTAAGCTTATTATGTAATTTTTGAGCTAGCTAAGCATATTAAGTCATTTTGGAGGAAAAAATGCTAAGTATAGGTCATTTTAGAGCTAGCCTAGGTTGAATAGGTCATTTTGAAGCTAAGTAAGGTTATTATGTCATTTTGGAGCTAGCTAAGCATATGAAGTCATTTAGGACCTAAAATATGTCATTTCTTAAGCATACTATATCATTTTAGAGCTAGCTAAGCATATTAAGTCTTTTTTGAGGAAAAGATGCTAAGTATAGGTCATTTTAGAGCTATCCTAGGTTAAATAGGTCATTTCTATGCTAGCTAAGCATGTTAAGTCATTTTGGAGGAAAAATGCTAAGTATAGGTCATTTTAGAGCTATCCTAGGTTAAATATGTCATTTTGGAGCTAATTAAGGTTATTATGTCATTTTGGAGCTAGCTAAGCATGTGAAGTCATTTAGGAGCTAAACTATGTCATTTCTTAAGCATATTATGTCATTTTAGAGCTAGTTAAGCATATTAACTAATTTTGGAGGAAAATATTCTAAGTATAGGTCATTTTGAAGCTAGCTAAGCATATAAGTCATTTTGGAGGAAAAAAATGCTAAGTATAGGTCATTTTAGAGCGATCCTAGGTTAAATAGGTCATTTTGGAGCTAATTAAGCTTATTATGTAATTTTTGAGCTAGCTAAGCATATTAAGTCATTTTGGAGGAAAAAAATGCTAAGTATAGGTCATTTTAGAGCTAGCCTAGGTTGAATAGGTCATTTTGAAGCTAAGTAAGGTTATTATATCATTTTGGAGCTAGCTAAGCATATGAAGTCATTTAGGACCTAAAATATGTCTTTTCTTAAGCATATTATATCATTTTAGAGCTATCCTAGGTTAAATATGTCATTTTGGAGCTAATTAAGCTTATTATGTCATTTTTGAGCTAGCTAAGCATATTGAGTCATTTTGGAGGAAAAAATGCTAAGTATATGATTATGTCGCTAGTATCCATATGGCAGAGAACCCAGGCCGACATGACTAGTCATAGAACCAAGGTAGCACAAACGTACAGGGACATGCATACATGACCCAACAATGCACGTGTCGGTTATCAGCGAGTGCAACCAAGTCGTAGCAAGCTACAAGGACTTTGGTGATACACTGCGTGACATTTCCCCGTAGGGATAGACACAGGAGCAAAGAAGGACACATGCTAGTCAATCCTTGTGTTCCGGAGCAGTAGCGAACTACCATGGTTCAGTGGAAGCACTAGGAGGCATTTCCCTGTATGGAAGGCTACCAAAGGCACACGACTAGGTGTCGAATCCCACACATACAATACATTTCAAACATACACACATTATGCACGATATGTCTAGATATATACAACATGGCATCACAACAAAACTCTATTAAGCAAAACACTTGAGACACTTACCGTCATCGCGAAGGTGTAGGTGTAGGACCGGTCGCGCCAGTGGCAGACGGAGAAGGATCGGTCGATGCTTGTAGGGAGTTACGCTGCACCAAAGATTATTTCCAATGTATCGTTAGCATGATGCAACTCAAATGTGAAGACTAGTAACTAATGACCGTTCAAATGAAACTCACCGTGCCCGCCGGAGCAATGACTGGCATCGGCGGAGGGGTCTGTCCGTTCTTCTTGCACATGGACTGCACATTTGGTTTCGACGAGTCAGTCATATTAGTTACTACTGAAAGGAACATTGTGTGCATGATTTAGCTAATACGCAGAAGAAACTTACCACGAAGAGCTCGTACATGGCCCAGTTAGCCAAGTCATTCCGGTTCCTCTCCTCCTCCAACAACCTAGCCGTCCTCTCCTCATTCTCCCTGTCCCTCTCCGCCGCCTGCCGGTCCCTCTTCGCCAACTGCCGGTCCCTCTCCTCAAAAGCAGCCTGGGTCTTCACTCTCTCTGCCTCAATAGCAGCCTGCAACACCACTCGTTAGCATTGTAATCATCGACGGCCGCAAACACAATGTAATGGAGGAAAGGCTACTGAGTCCGTATAATTAACAAACTTGGAAATTGATTTCCACTGGTCGTAAACGAGGCGGTATCTCAGGATCAGAGCTGGTCTGGCGCTTCTTGATCTGCGGGAGAGTGCTACTACAACATATCAGTCCATTACCAATGCCTAACGAGCCATGGGACCTCCCACCACCAGATATCATCACCAGCTCTGGATCAAGAGGCCGGCTCGGGTTAAAGTCCGGCCCTTTCCTCGCCTTCCCTTGCTTAACGTACTGCACCATCTTGTGGTGGGAGGCCTCGTTGCTGAAGTTCTTTGCATTGTCGAGGTCAGACTCAGAGAATGCCTTGGCCTTCTTGTACGGTGCAATATTGGACATGCCAGTCCCAGATGCTCATGTTTTCGTGTGTTGTTTCTTTGAGAGGATACCGTTCTTCAAATATGGAAGGGTCTAACAATGAATTAGTTCGTCTTGATGTGCAACCTAACCTATTTCCCAAATTCATATATAACCATCTGGCAGGTTTGGGATGTATGAGCCCCATCCCTTGCCAAAGTTTTGATTTTACTTGCATTTAATTATGCATATCTTAGATGGTAAAATCATTTGATTTTTTACATGTCTTACATAGCCTATCGGATAATCTTGCTGCAGCCATACAAATATTTTTAAGCTGTGGTTTAATTATTTACCTTTGGTGAGAAAGGAAACACATAAGCTTATAGACTTCATCTAGCATCAATTTTGTCCATTGTTTGCATTTTTTTTCAAACCATGCAGGAGAACTGCATGTCATATATTAAGACAGAAACCAAGTACAAGGGTAGTACAAACGGTGATGACCGATCAAGAGGCAAAACAGGGAGCAGGGAGCCTATGTGCTTTTCCCAAGAGACAAAACAGGGAGTAGGGAGCCTAATTGCTTTGCTCCAGCCTGAACCCATAAATGACATTCAGATTTATTAAATCAACAAGCTTTAGAAGTGGAAGATGGGCATTGTGAAAGACTATATTGTTTGCTCTTTCTAGACGGACCAAAAGACCAAGGCGACTACAGAGTTAAACCCTTTTTTCCTTGATGTTCCAAAGAGTTGAAACAGCAGCAGTCCACCAATATGTGAAAGTGGAGTTCATGTACCGTTGGAGGGGCTGTAGGCTGGCCCAGCTAAGCGTGGCATGCCAAACCATACTGACAACCACACAGCCGAAGAACCAATGGTCAGCGCCTTCGTCATGCCCGCTACAAAATGCACAACTATGATCATGCGGTGGCCCTCTCTTTGCAAGATAATGAGCCATCTGCGCTTGCGTACGAACAGGCATAAGGAAGATTTTATATTTGAGAGGAGCCCAGGTTCTTCCAAATGCCATCCTCACATTGAAAGAAGATGGCCGGAGCGAACAGTGATTGAAGAACTAACTTTTTATAATAGTGAACCATCTGCTTTTTATACCTCTTGACACCACTAGATACTTCTATGATTATTTGAATGCCCTCTTAGTAGTAACTTTGTTTGGCTCAATTGTTGTTGATGGTCAGCAAATCCTCATTTATTTTCTTTAGTTTCTACTCTACTGTAGTTTTGCCCTAAAGATTTAATTGGGCCTACTTTATAATAGGGACTTTGTATACCCTGACATCTACTCTTTGTTCAGTTGTAGATTAGCATATGTTTCCTATGATGATATGCATTAAAGTACTGTCACATTGGTCCAGCGTTCAAGACCCTATGGGACCTAATAATGATTTTGAACTTCCAATTACCCTAACAATGAGAAGCAACGGAAGATTATGTCTAAACAGCGACCGGTTGGTTGGGAGATACCTGAATCTCGATGGCGCCATGGTGGGGAGGGCCGCGGGAAGGGGGCGGCGCCGTGGCCTGGCTCGGTGGAGGGGCGGGCCGCGGGGCATGCCGCGGTGGCCGGGAGGGCC
>NC_041393.1:198049694-198131861 GCF_002162155.2 Triticum dicoccoides | reverse complement strand
GGTAGACTTTTTTTTAGACAAGTGGTGGGTGGGTGAGGTGGGGAGAGAGAGAGAGAGAGGGGTGGGGCCGGGCTGGAAGAGAGAGAGAGAGAGGGGAGGGGCCGGGCTGGGAGAGCGGAGAAGTTTTTTTTAGAAAAAGAGGGGGGAGATAGTTCGACCTCTTTGCCATCTGCCAGCCGCTGGCTGATGGCAAAGATATGGGCCTTTGCCATCCGCTGGCAGATGGCAAAGAGGTGGGGCTACTGGCCCGTTATAGCGCCGTTATCCATTGGGCTCCACCCACTTCTTTGCCATCTGCCAACAGATGGAAAAGATTCTTTGCCATCTGTTGGCAGATGGAAAAGATTATTTGCCATCCACTAGCAGATGGCAAAGAATTGGCTGATGGCAACCATGTTCTTTGCCATCTGTTTTTTATAAGCAGATGGCAAAGACGTTCTTTGCCATCAGCTGGCAGATGGCAAAGAGCTGGCTGATGGCAAATTCCTAGTTTCCAGTAGTGGATGTAGCACGGACTCCAAGAAAATTGGTGTCGGATGGGACTCGTGTGGGTGGCGTGTGCCGTACTGCTAGACGTGAATGCTAGTTATGGCCCATGCCACCCCACTATATCGAGCCTATATCGAGGTACGTAGAACAAATTTCCTGCAGTCCGTGCTTAGCCCTCCTCTATCTCTCTTCTCAGCCAGCCAGCGGACGCGCGGAGCCCATCGTCTGTTTGCTCACATGCTGTCCCACATGTCAGTGAAAACGCAAGCGGACCCACTAAACCTGCACATCTTTCACCTTGACGTGCTGGTGATGAAAAACAAATCCAAGAAAGATCTTCGATGGCCTCTTTTGGAGTTACTCAAGAGTAGTAAGATTCTATTTACAGTTTAACCCAAGATGCACATCTCGTGGCTTCAACTACCACTCTATTTTCTTTCATGACACGACTTGGATGCTGGTTGTCCCACGTGTCGACAAAAGGAGGAAGAACCCGACCAAATCTTCGGTTGTGCTCTCGGATTAGACTAGATGTGCTAACTTAAAAAATTTATTGTGTACTCCCTCCGTTCCAAAATACTTGACTTCCATTTGTCCAAAAATGGATGTACCTATATACTAAAACATGTCTAGATACATATATATTTTGACAAATAGAAGGCATGTATTGTGCAACGGAGGGAGTAGAATGGATGCAAGTTTTTGTATTGGGAAGAAGAGTACATCCATATATTGATAGAGCGCAATTTAGTAGATGTTCTATCACTTTTAGCTAGCACAGATGCTAGAGATGAGATTAGTGCACTTGTTGATAATCCTACTAGAATATTAGCTAGACATGAGACCAGATGCGAGGAAGCAACGTCTACTTCTTTACACTCGAAAAAGAAAGAAGCATGCAAGATCGAGCCTCCGCAGATCAACAATGAATGCATCGATAAGGCACTAATCCAACTTACAAGAGTAGTAAAATGTATTCTTGTGGTTCTTGTTTTCTTTGGTCTTGCTTTTCTAGTCAAAATTATCGTTGGAGTTCGTGCAAAACGGAGGTCCGTTTGGGGTCGTGCGTTGCAGTTGGCCTTATAAGTGGGACCGCAGTTAAGGAAGCCGACTATCGGCAAACCCCCACCTCGCCCGCCGCGCGATGGTTGAGTTAGAGAAATGATGAGGTTGAAGAGCTTGCTCTAGCACGGACTCCAAGAAATATGGTGTCAGATGGAAGCCGTGCTGGTGGCGTGTGCTGTACTCCTGGACGTGAATGCTTGTTCTGGCCCATGCCACCCTACTACTCCTACTACTTACTATATAGTACTACTAGTATCGAGGATTCGAGGTGCTGGTTACGTAGTACAATATGGCTACAGTAAAAACACCCCCATGACGCGCGAAGCATGTGAAGCTAGTACAAATAGTGTACTACTATTGTTGATTGGCTTCATCTGATAACCTGTTGCAATGCACGTACAATTATGTATTCGGAAAATATTTTTTTGCCTCGTCGCACCACTCACTCACAGAAGCGGCTCGAAAGCCATTGATAAATTTAGTAAGTTTATCACAGGCATATCATTTTATTACATACAACAGGTCATCAACCCACATCGACAACGAGGATACATTATAAATACTAAAGTTTTCACCACACAACAAATAACAAGCAATGAAATGAACTTCAACTCAACCATTCCTCGGCGTTGGAAACGCTTGGTTTGGACCACAAGTGATTCTCTAGGACGGGCCATCCATTGTCGATTTGGAGACCAACGTAGGACTGATCATCCAGGCTGAAGCGGCCTACTATATCAGTACCAGGGTAGGGAACCACCCAAATGTCCGAGGTATAGACACAGTTGCTTCTCATAAATGGTAGTAACATTGTGTCATCAGCAGTTGGATCGCCTTTCACCATCATTGGATAGTTTTGTCCAAGGAAGAGCAAGTTTTCTCCAAGACTATCAATTCTGTACCAGGGAGAAGGAGTTGGCGCTAGCACACTAGTATCCATCCCGAATACCATGCAACGGGTGTTGGAATAGGTCCGGAGAGTGCGACCATGGGAGACTACACCTGCTTCCTTAGTAGTAACATCATCAGTGGGCTGTATACACACGAGAAGAGGTGATCCATCGGAATTAGTTGCTAGGCGCCAAAGAGTATATGGGCGCTGCTCGTCCTCATGCTCGTGATCATCACCATCGTCATCTCCCCCTTGGTTATAAAAATCTTCAATTATAGGTGGTGGAATGTTCACAGGACCTTGGAAACACAAGAAGAAGGTTAATTAGTAAAGGGAAACTTGCTAACCCGCATGCATGTGGATGAAACAATATTACGGTGGAAGACAAATGTACCAAAACAATGAGGATGCCATGCAAAAACAGTGCCACGAGTGGTGGCAGCAAACACAAGGCCCTCGTACTGAATTGCATCACAGTACTCATCCGTGTACAGAAACTGATTTTTGAGCAATATCCATCCAGTCAAACCACCAAGGACGGCAACAAGCTTGTCAAATTAGCAACAACTTCATAGTTGTTGTAATTCTAAGAGCGGTTGGGAACTCGAGAAATAGCTATCTTCCGTAGAAGATAGTCACCATGATTGTATTTGAATGTGCGTACAATACCGGTGTGCTCAACCTCTGGGCAGTCTGCTGAGATTTTTGGAAGTGGAACCCGGTCACGAGTGTACACATTCACAAGTTCCCACTCGCAGTTGGACCCAATGTAAACAACCCAATCTCCATTTGTGCTTGCCCAAGCCTTGCCCTCAAGTGATGGCATCTTAACATCATACGTATCATTATCAAGCGGCATCAACTTGCACAGGGCGAGGCCTCCGTCGTGACGGCGCCAGTCATCAGGATCACGGCGAAGAAGCTAGGGGAGATTAAACCGCTCCTTGACTCTTGGGTTCCTTGTAATATGTTATTAGTTGAGTCAAGAATGGGGTTGAACGAACCTGCCATGCTAGCCGAGGTGATGACGTTGCACCGATCAATGAGTTCCTCCACCACGTCATCTTTCAGATCGGGGCAAGAATAACGGGATCGTTTCCGTCCTGTTCCCTCCATGGAGAAGATGATCGAACAATGGCAGAAGAAAGGGTGAAGGTCTGAAGGAAAATGGAGGAGGGAGAGGAAGAGCGTGCGACAGCAGTTCCAAATCGAGAGGGAAATGCGAAGAGCCGGTGGACGGTTGCCAGTTTGCCACGGTTCATGAAGGGGCGCCCCAGCCTACACGTCGGTTCGGAAATACTCCTACTACTCGTCGTCGTCTCACTGATATGTTGGAACGGGACCACATGTCAACGAAACATGGTGTGTAATTTCTCGTGCAAAATGCGGTCTGGCCGCGTAGGCCCGAGGTGCCGCATTAGTTATCGACCTTTATTTTTTTAATGGCGTGCCGTTCAGTTTTGAAGCACGACTAACTGGTACTGTACGCAGAGAAAATATAAACTACTCTACCACTACTCCACCTCCAGTACTAGTAGTATAAAAAAATATAGGCTGGAGCTTCATCGCTTTCTTGCCAAGGGCTGCCCACTTTCTTCTCACACTACCACCCTCTCTCTAGATCTAAAAAAGATGGGCCCTCTCTCCCTCCTCACCGGTGGTCACAGATCCGCCAGGGAAGAAAAGGATGTGCAGCGTTGACGCACTCGTCGTCGGTGAGCGAGGTCACGCACTAACGACAAGGCCATCCTCTCAGACCTAGCGCCCGCGTGGGATGGCCTCTGTCCCCAAGCTCGCTGCCGTAGTGTGTGCGGAGGACGACGACCACGAGCGAAGCCACTTCCCGCCGACCCTCAGGTATGCTACCTCTTTTCGAACCATACCCTTGTTCTATTGCCCCATCTGGCATGTCGTTGCATGTGGATCTTTTTCCACTCCACCATCTTCCCAATTTGCTATCCTCTGCTCTGCTAGCCATGCAGACGAAAACCATAATTTGCACTATTAAAGGAAAGCCTACTTTGTACAGACTAATCCATGTCTGGGTTGAATATGGAAAGGAAGGGAGACTGTACTGTCCAAGAGAGTAGGCATCAAACCCGCATCTAGGTTGAAAAGGGGAAAATCAGTAGCTAAGGAACGAGTCTCGTGTCTCTTGGTTGAAGAAGGGTAGAAAGGCATGACAACGCAATAGAGAATGACCAGGTCGATGGGTTTGTTGTCCTCACATAGGAAAAAGGTGGCTAAAGAGAACAAAAATGGGACGTAATCCACATATGCTACCTGGATATTTGTTGCTCTGGGCAACCATACCCCCCTCACCACTCTGCATCCGTGGAGGTACATCGTACTGGTGCGCCCACTGTCCGAATGGGCCTCCCATGCTCTTATTGCCACTTTTTTTGTTGTTAGTATAACGCCAGCAGTCAAGTCAAGCAAAGCTACTGCTAAAGTGATGCCACATTTAACTAATGCCGCTCTCAGTCTAAAGCCACCGATAAATTTAAGAAATGCCATTTAATGTCATTGGATTATTTAGCTGTTGATTGTGGATGTATTAAAGATTTTTCAGCTAAGGCATTCTAATGTTGTTGCACAACCAGTATGCCAATGATGAAACTTGTTACTACCTTCATATTTTTGCACTGTTAATGCTTATAGATTACATACCTCACTTTCATGAGATACATTAATTTTTTTGTACAGTGTCACCAAAATGCCAAGGCACTGATGTCATATTATTTTGGTTAAACTGCACAGACAATTATGAAGACAAGAGGAAAGGTCAAGAGTGGGCACCTCCTCCTCCGGCTGTTCTCTTGATTCGTTCGATCAAGTTTTTATGTTTGATCGATTATCAAGATTGGGATAGCAATTTTTAAGGTCCCCCCGAGTTCGAAATAATATTTACCTTGGAGGTACATGGTTTGCAATTTTTTATACTATCATTAGTTAATAATGCTAGTTACCTTCATACTTCTGTATTTGGTATAATGCTCATGCACAACTAGTATACCAATGCTGAAACTTGTTACCTTTACATTTTGTATTGTTAATTCTTATAGAAACCTTCCAGTGCTAGAGTTTATTGAAATCTGTTCAGTAAAACCATTGTACTATACCCTGTAATAAACTAACTACTGTACTGTTCCACTAGCCACTGGATTAGTGTATATTTGTAGTATTTGAATGGTGTTGCATTAGCGTATGGACATAAATAAAGTGTGGCAAGCTTTCCCACATATGTGCTCAAGAAAACTACTACCTGTTTTTCTAAATACTAGACGTTTGGGTACTTTAAATTGAACCGCGAAAACGTCTTATATTAAGGAACAGAGGGTGTAGAGTTCACTCAAATTATCCCGGTAAAGCTAGTCACACCTTTGTTAAAATTAATGCTCATTATGTTATCGGAGGAGGTCTGTATGTTTGTCTCTAATGCCTGTCGACTACATACCCGACATCATGATGTAATGTTAAGTCATTTCCTTTTGTACAGTGTCACTGAATTGTCAAGGCGGTGATGGCATTTTATTTTAGCAGAACTGCACAAATTTTGCTTAAAAGAAGAGGAAAGGTCAGGAATGGCTCAGTTTTTCAGAAAAAAACTATGTATGCCTTCCTGACATCAACCGCTGTTGCTTTATTTATTCCTTCAAACAGGTGGTTAGAAACAGTCTTGCTACCTTTTCCCATTAAGAAATTGGAATGCTTATATTTGTGAGTCTATGCTTCAACTAGTGCCACTTTTATAGTAATCACACTTTCAATATCTATGAAAACAGGGATGCTCGATTTTAGTGGAACTTCACAAAAAGTCCAACTGGTTCAACATTAGGAGCATGTTTTTTTCCAAACCTTTATATCCAATTGGTGGCACTATGAGTTGTTCATTACGAAGGTACATGGTTTGCTACTATCTTGCTACTCTTTTTGTACTATCATTAGATAGTAATACTAGTGGTTTGCATGTGAATTTATTGGTAGCGTGGACCTACATTGGAGGTGCAGGACAAGATTCAATGATTTGATGCTCAATTTCGGTTGTATCGGTTTCACCTCTTCCATCACTGCGAACATGGTGTGGTATATGTTTACTAGCTGCTTGATATTTGTGCAGACAGAGATGTCTGCCCGTTGCTATTTTGGTTGAACTGCACAAGAGAATAGTATAGTCGCTGCATGCAGTGCCATTTGAAAATAGACACAAAGATTGTATAGTCACTTCATGGATTGTAGAAAAGTAGTATTGTACTATTTACTAGCAAACACTAGGTGCTTCATTGCTTTGGTCTGATTATACAATGGGCATCATTTTCCCTAAGTTAAAGTTTGTATTCCGAAAATAGTCTCGCGGTGTGATCGAGAGAAGACCAAATCATATTGTAGTGGATGTTTCTCCATCTTGTGTGGTTCATTCTCATGGTTCCAGCTGTTGGTGAAACCACTTACGTTTGCAAGAGGAATTGTAGACTTCACAAACAAATTTGTCTTTCAGTCTGTACTGAATGTTGGCCAAGAGAAGCATCCATGTTAGTAGGAAGAACAGATGTTTTTTCTAGATCTTTGCTTTTGGATCTACATATTTGTATATGATCTGTGAATCATTGAGATGCATTAACATGTTGATCTTACGTATGGGAATCGTACTAGTTAGTTTTAGTTGCGACGCAAGATCCGAAGTGGCTGATCTTTGCTTTTGGAGCTACATATTTGTATATGATCTGTGAATCATTGAGATGCATTAACAGTTACTTATTTCTATTCGCTCAGTGTTTACAAGTTACTGATCGATCACTAGCTAGCCTACAAATGCGCTCCTGGCAGTTTTATTTGCGACGCAAGATGCAAAGTGGCAGTTTTTTGAATAAAAATGCCTACCTCTGAAGAAACTAACAAGCTACACTATCGATCCTACACGAATAAAAATGCCTACCTCTGAAGAAACTGACAAGCTACACTATCGACCCTACACGGATAAATAGCGGATCACGCACGTACTACCGCCTTTCCGGTTTGCAGGGCTCAATTCAAGAAACGACCTACTCGATCCTACTTGAATAAATAGGGGATTACACACGTACTAGTACCTCCTTTCCGGTTTGCAGGGCTTAATTCAAACCTCTCACAAACCAAGGTACTCCCTCCGTCTGGGTTTATTAGTCCCGTGAGCAAAGCAGCAAGACCAAGGCATGGCAATAATTAATGGCATGCAGAAGTTTAAGCCTAATTAATTCCAGTGATTTAAGTGGCTGCATGCGTGCCCTCGGCTGTGACTCGTTGCATGCTGCTTCGCGTACTGCCTGCGAGTGATTCTGAGTGCCTGCATGCAGCCGGCCGTAATTAAGGCAGCTAACTGATGCGAAAAAAGATAAGTTTTAATTGTCGCGGGCTTTTTAAATCCGTGAAATCATTATTGACAAGGAGGGAGATGCTTCGAGTGCACTCATTCGACCGCCATGCCGGCGTGTGACCCAGACGGGACGGGACGACACAGTCATAATTTCAGTTTCCCTAGTTTTCCATGGCAAGCTGGCGCGCTAAGCCATTATGCATTGAATTCCGATGACCGTCGCGCTACCTTCCCCCTATAAGTACTGTTTCCCGGCCTTCTCCGGTGCCACCGTGACCCAACTCGCCATATCTTCATAAGCCCCCACCGGCCCGACGTTGCTCGCCACGTCCATCATGCCCCCGCCCGTCCGCGGTAGGCGATGCTGGAGGCGGTCACCGCCGGAACTAGTGTTCGGTTTTTCACCGGAAGGCAGATGGAGGGAGGAGGCATTCTATCTATCTTTAGATGGCAATGCATAGATCGAGGAGTTGTTGGAGCGCGACCGCATGCGGAGGAGCAGGAGTTGTTGGAGCGCGACCACCTAGCAGAGGAGCAGCGTATCGCCGATTTGTGACGCCAGCGGGACATGGAGCAGCAGCACACCGACGCAACTGGGCCGACTACGTGGAGGCCGGCACCCGGCAAATATCCCTAGAGGCTGACGGGCATGCATGCGTTCGCGACGCTGATTTTTACTACCAGCTCATCAAGTGGGTTTCCCGCTTGGAAGCCGAAGCTTCGGTGGACCACGTTGGCATGGAAAGGGCCAACGCGCGCGAGCAACGCGCCCTATCGCACCTCTGGCAAGTCCGACGCGAGGCTCAGGACGCCGGTGCCGGCGTTTAGCGTGTACCACAGATGGCGGCCAGCATCGTCTAGTTAGCTAAGAGTAAGTTAGTACTTGTCTAGTGGGAGTAGATAGTTAACTTGGCTATGATGGTTGTCAACGTGGAAGTTCAGTACTCTATATGTGGATCAGACCTGTTACTTTGCTCTGAATGTTGAACTTTCCGTTTGAACGTATGGAATGGGCTGTTATTTTTTTAAATGGGTTGTATTTGTCCTCGACGGGTTTAGAGGCTGACTTGTGGGCCTAGCAAGTTGACGCGTACACAATCAGGAGATGATTGTATGTGGAGAGGATGATAGCAGGGACCCGCCAAGGTCATGGCAGTACGCAAGCAAGTGCCTCCTTATTTCAAGCCAATAAAAAAATGGCTCCTCCTAGTGGATTTCTGACATCTGGGTCCCATGCCATTGTCAACGTAGTCAATAAATGAGAGAATTGCACAACGAGCGGCTGACACCAGGGACCCAGCAGCTCGCCCAGTTATTTTTGGTTTGGGTTAATTTGATAAATGCCTTCGATAAATGCCACTGCAATTTCCAAACTTTGAAAAATACCATTTCATGCCATTTCTAGTGGCATTTTTTGAAGTCTGGAGTGGCGTTCTTCAAAGTTTGCAAACTGTAGTGGCGTTTTTCAAAGTTTGCAAAAATTGCAGTGGCATTTTTCAAAGTTTGGAAATTGCAATGGCATTTTTATGAATTGCCATAATTGGAGTGGCATTTATCTAATTTGTTTTTGAGACGGAAGCAGGGTGTCAACTGGGCTGTGCGGGACACTCTGGCCTGTCTAGACAGCCTTTTCTTTTATGTTTACCACAGACCAGCCCAGTAGTTTTTTTTCTCTCTGAAAATGGCTACCCCAGTTTTTTGGTGATTTTTCAAGTAAGTCGCTTTATCAGGCCTGTTGGGCTACAAATCTTTCAAGATGAGGAGAGCTTCATTCGGCTGGCCGAGAAAATGGCCTATCAGTAATGAGAAATGGGCTGTACATTTTTAAAACACATCAAACCGGCAATTAGTTTCAAATATCTTTTTTTCATTTCGAGATTTTAAATTGCATTGATTTTTGTGCATGGACAATATATCAGATTTTATATTGATATACAT
Organism: Triticum dicoccoides; assembly: GCF_002162155.2. Classification (NCBI taxonomy): domain Eukaryota; kingdom Viridiplantae; phylum Streptophyta; class Magnoliopsida; order Poales; family Poaceae; genus Triticum; species Triticum dicoccoides. Next base: position 198,122,124 of record NC_041393.1, on the reverse strand, counting down.
TTATTTTTAAAATCAGTCTGAATGTGACTCGAAATTTCGGGATTAAAAACAGTTCAGACCGCACCGACATATGCAAAATTTCGTATAATTTTTTAACCGTGGCCACAATATAGGCTGTAATGCTAACAAAAAGAATATGGGTTCCAAAGAACCCGTAAGAATTAGCAAATGGGCTGTAAACTATTTGAAATAATGGCAGATGGGTTGTATGCTGTTTTCCACAGATTTGAGGCTTTCCACAGATGGCCTATATACTGTTGGATGTCCATCCAACGGCCGTCTCAAACAGGCGTCGGCGAGACTTCCTGCTCCCTCCTCCCCGCAGCCGGCTGTGCTGCCACGCAGGCCTCACCGCCCCACCGTACTCCCATCGCTAGCCTAGCCATCCCTCTACTCACCCACAGTCCCACACCTGCTGTTATTCTCTAGCGACGGCAGACGAACCAGTAAACCCTCGTATAGTCGTACTCCCCTCCGCGTGAGAAACAACTGCCGAGTCTTCCCTGCCTCCGTGTTGTTCCCTTCCTAGGCCTCGCCGTCGTCCACCGCCCTGGTCCTCTCGGCGTGGCGTGGTCAACGTGGTCAACGACCGACATGCATCTGAAGTGGACTGTACGTGGAGAGGCTGACAGCTGGGTCCACGACCGCACGCAAGGAAATGCCTCCTTATTACGCGCAAAATAATGATTCCTCCACCTGACATCTGGGACCCACCGAAAGGGCCTCTGTATTTAGCGAAAAAATGTTACCGCCGCTGACAGCTCGGACCCACCAGCTATATCTTCGCACGCAAGGAAGCGCCTCCTTATTACGCCCAAAAAAAGAATACTCCCCCTGCTAGCTGGGACCCAGTATAGTGGGCCTACTAAGTTGACGAGGACGAAGGGCTTTGTCAACTTAGTCAATATGCATGATTCTAGCTCGACTGACCGTACGATGTCCATCCAATGGCCGTAGTGCTTCTTCAACCTCTGGTCTTCTTGCTCCAGCCGCCCAAAGCAGCGCCGGTCGTGCCGCCTGCTCCTACCTCCCGTGGCCGGCTGTGCTGCCGCGGATTCCTCACCGCCCCCATAATACTCCCACCGTTGCCAGGCCATCCCTCCACTCCACTCACCCACACCCCCTGTTATTCTGCGGCGACGGCAGCGCAGCCGAACCAGTGAACCCCATACTCCTCTCCGCGTGGGCATCCACTGCCGCTTCTTCCCCAGCTCCGCGTCGTCCCCTTCCTAGGCCTCGTCGTCGTCCACCGCCGTGGTGCTCTCGGCGCGGCGTGGTCAATGTGGTCAACGACCGAATTCCATCGGAAGAATACTGTACGTGGAGAGGCTGACGGCTGGGTCCACGGCAGCCGCAAGGAAGTTCCTCCTTATTACGCGGAAAATAATTATTCCTCCACCTGACAGCAGGGACCCACCGGACGGGCCACCAGTATTTCGCGAAAAAAATGTTTGCCCCTGATTGCTGGGACCCACCCGACGGGCCATCGTATTTCACGAAAAAAACGTTCCCCCTGCTGTCAGCTCAGACCCACCGGAAGTGCCTCCTTATGACGCACAAAAAAATGAATACCCCCCTGCTAGCTGGGACTCACCTTGGTGGGAGGCTGACTTGTGGGCCTACTAAGTTGACGGGGACGGAGGGCTTTGTCAACTTAGTCAATATAAACGATTCTAGCTCCAGTGACCGTACGATGTCCATCCAACGGCCGTAGTGCTTCTTCAACATCTGGTCTTCTTGCTCCAGCCACCCAAAACAGCGTCGGTCGTGCCACATGCTCCTGCCTCCCGTGGCCGGATGTGCTGCCACGGAGGCCTCACCGCCCCCTACTATTCCCACCGCTGGCCAGGCCGTGCAGCAACGGCAGCCTCACACCGCAGCCGAACCAGTGAACCCTCGTACTCCTCTCCTTGCGGGCTTCCACTGCCGAGTCTTCCCCGGCTCCCCGTCGTCCCCTTCCTAGGCCTCGCCGTCGTCCACCGCTCTGGTGCTCTCGGCGCGGCATGGTCAACGTGGTCAAGAAATGACTTCCATCGGACGTGGACTATATGTGGAGAGGCTAACAGCTGGGTCCACGGCCGCAGCAAGGAAGTGCCTCCTTATTACGCGGAAAATAATTATTCCTCCACCTGACAGCGGGGACCCACCGGGCGGGCCACCGTATTTCGTGAAAAAAAAATTTTCCCCCTAACTGCTGGGACCCACCAGCTACACCTTCGCATGCAAGGAAGTGCGTCCGGGCAAAAAAAAACAATTCGCCCCCCTGACTGCTGGGACCCACCAGCTACATCTTCGCACGCAAGGAAGTGCGTCCGGGCAAAAAAAAAACGATTCGCCCCCTGACAGCAGGGACCCACCAGCTACATCTTCGCACACAAGGAAGTGCGTCCGGGCAAAACAAAAAACAAAACGATTCGCCCCCTGACTGCTGGGACCCACCAACTACATCTTCGCAGGCAAGGAAGTGTGTGATAGTCAGGACCCACCTGGTCGAAGCGTACGTATCGTTGTCATTCTGGTCGTGAACGTGTACGTACATACTGGTCGATGTAGAGGCGTGCACGTGTCGTAGTAGAGGCGCGCACGTAGCATGTACACGTACGTACAGCGGCGAGGGTGCAAGAAAGAAAATACGGCCACGTACGTACATACGGGCAGGGTCTTGAACGCCTACTCGCGCATACGTACATGGCTGGGTCGGAACGGAGAAACAGCGTCGTCGTCGTGTTCATGGGGAGGCAACAGAATGCGTCGTGTTCATGGGAGGCAACGGAATGCAGCGTGTTCATCGGGAGGCAACAGAACGCGTGGAAGCCAACCGGCTTGGACGGAACAGGCGATGGAAACGAGGCCTGGTGTACCGCAGAACGGAGGAAACGACCTTGTGTTCGACCGGCCACGTTCGGAACGGGGTCCTGTTGATCGGGAGGGGTGTGGTGTACCGCAAAACGGACGAAACGGACCTCCTACGGTCGAAACGGGGGTCCTGTTGATCGGGAGGGTGTGGCGTACGACAAAACGGAGGAAACAGACCTCCTAAAGTCGAAACGGGGGTCCTGTTGATCGGGAGGGGTGTGGCGTACCGCAAAGCGGGACTCCACGGGATACTGTTCATCTCCACCGTCGACCTCCTCCAGCCTCCACGGGCTACCGTCGACCTCCTCCAGCCTCCACGGGCTCCTGTTCATCCAGCCTCCACCGTGCGCTACTCCACCGGCTACTGTTCAACCACCCCTCCACGGGCACCCCTCCATCGTCTACTGTTCATCCAGCCCTCCACACCACGGGGTCCTGTTCAACCACCCCTCCACGGGCACCCCTCCACCGTGTACTGTTCATCTGTCCCTCCATACCACCGGGTCCTGTTCAGAGGCAATGCCACCGCTCACTGTTCATCCAAACCCCCCCCGCAACGTTCAGTGTTAATCCAATTGATCGGCTTCAGTTAGCAGCAGTAGCGAAGGAATCGCTCCATCGGGTTCAGTTAACAGCCATCGATCGATCGCTCGGGTTTAGTAATGCGTAGCCTGCAGTGCAATCGCTCGGGTTCAGTTAGAACCCAACGCCTCGCTCGGGTTCAGTTAGAGCCAACGCCTTGCACACACGCGCGTACGTGTACGAGAGAAACGCACATCGCTCGTCCCCCGACCTCCCACCGTAACCGGCAACTCCCTGAAATTTTCCTCCCCCTCGCTTCTACCACGGTTTTTTCCGTCATGGACGGCCCAAAGAATGTCATGCAGCTGCGTCTCCGACCCGCCAAGGACGAAAAGCCCATTTTCTATCATGATTTTTTGTCATAGAAGTAGGAGCCCACCACATCTATGATGATACTGGGTTTTGTCACAATTATCGTCATAGAAGTGTCATATGTATGACAGAAAAAAAATTCGTTCAGCCCAAAATGTCACGATGTGTCTTTTTTTTGTAGTGCTTGCCTCTACTTCTTTTCAGAACCTACCCTTGCTGCTATTCACTTGCTGTTGTTCTTCTTCACCAAACTGAACCTACTGCAATTTCTCTCTCTGTATCTCTCTCTGTAATCTCTATGTATCAGAGACGTGTTAGACCTTGTGTTATTCAGACTTTTGTTGGTTTGGTTGTTCTCTGTTGATCTGCAAGAAGTAGAACAATTTATTGTCACTTTTATTGATGTGTAAGAACTAGCTATATATGTCATATATATTCTGTACTTGCTGATGATTATTGTATCATTTGTTGGTTATGTACCAGCTTGGTACTTGTGATATATATATATGTTTGTGTTGTGATATATTTTTGTCCTAGTACCGTATATTGTTTACCCTTTTTTTGTTGATACCCTATGTTAGCATTTTACTTTGTATAGTAAAACAAGACAATACCAAAAAGACAGAGTAAAGATAATCTTCATCTCCCTTTGCTTCTTTGTCCTTTTCTTTGTTGATGATCCTTGTTAGTGTTAGGTTTATTTTCTATTTTTATCATTAAAGTGTGTTGCCTAGCTTTAGCCGAATATAGTTGTTGTCGCCTAGTCCCTGTGCCTTGAGTATGCATCATTGTGACAGTTGTTCGTGCTGAGACACCACGTGATGATCGGGTGTGATAAGCTCTATGCTCACATACAACGGGTGCAAGACAGTTTTGCACATGCAGAATACTCGGGTTAAACTTGACGAGCCTAGCATGTACAGACATGGCCTTGGAACACTGGAGACCGACAGGTCGAACGTGAATCATATAGTAGATACGATCAACATAGAGATGTTCACCATTGAAGACTACTCCATCTCACTTGATGATCGGACATGGTTTAGTTGATTTGGATCACGTAATCATTTAGATGACTCGAGGGATGTCTATCTAAGTGGGAGTTCTTAAGTAATATGATTAATTGAACTTAATTTATCATGAACTTAGTCCTGATAGTATTTGCATATGTATGTTGTAGATCAATAGCTCGTGTATAGCTCCCCTATTTTTTTATATGTTCCTAGTGTAAGTGCATCTAGTGCCACCCCTAGTTGGTTTTGGAGTATTGATGACAAACTTGGTTAAGGGACTAATGTGTTTGTGAGAATTGCAGGATAACACAGGTAGTAGTCCCTTATTGATGCGGTTTACCTACCAGAGATGACCCCTAAAAATGTGTGAAGACATTGAAGACAATGGTGGTATGTGAAGATATTTACAACGAAGATTATGACTTGAGAAGACATTCACGTGAAGATTATAGAGTGCGAAGACATAGTTGTTTCATAGTTTCCATTTCTTCTTTGTTGAGTCATAGGAACCACCGCACTGTTACGTGGGGTCCAAGTGAACAAAGTCAGAGTGACTGATGTGATGTTCAACCAAATCCTTTGTCTTCGAGCAAAGACAATGAGAGCAAATCTCATCCAGAGCTGGATGAGTCAGCTTTACTTGTAGCCCAAGTTAAGATGTCGCGTGTGTTTGAAATCTGACCTTTGGACACGTGTCAGTTCCTTAGTGACACAGGGTCATTTCGGACATATCAGGTCGGTTTGCCTCCTGGCTATAAATAGCCCACCCCCTACACCATAAATTGGTGGCTACTCAAAGTTAGTGCACGACTTTTGTCGTCTGAGAGCAACCCACCTCCAAAGCATTTGAGAGAGAGATCCTTGCGAGGACAAAACCCAAAACACCCAGAGCCAAAGAGTGTTAGGCATCACTGAAGTCTTTCTGTCCGCGTGATCTGAAGACTTGTTATACTTTATGACTGTGAATCCTCCATCCGGTTAGGTGTCGCGTTCTGAGCATCCAAGAGTCATTGTGGATTGCCGATGAACGAAGTCTGTGAAGGTTTGGAAGTCTACCTTGAAGACTTACCAGAGTGATTGGGCGAGGACTAAGTGTCCTTAGCTCAAGGGGAATAAGGTGAAGATGCGGTCTTCTGAGTTAAATCTCAGCCTCCCTAACCAGACGTACAGTTGTCACAGCAACTAGAACTGGTCCAACAAATCCTGTGTCTTCAACAAGTGACTGGTTCTATCCCTTACCTCTCTTTACTTACAGTTTGTCTTCGTGAAGTCATTACCTACTTGCATGATCTAATTGTCTTCACTGGGTGAAGACTATTGTTGTCTGGCTTCATACTATCTTCCATCCTGATCCATACTACCTAGCTGATAATAGTCTTCGTGCTTTCACTTCATTGCTTACTTGGCTATGGCTTGTTTATTGTAGTCTACCTGCCGCTGCATATCAATAGGTTTATTTCTACTGTTTGTCTTCAAAGCTCCTGTGTTTTGAAGACTTGCATAAAAATCGCCTATTCACCCCCCTCTAGTCAATAACTACCACTTTCAATTGGTATCAGAGTAAGGTGCTCCCTTGTTCTGTGTGATTCGGTTTAACCACCTGGAGTTTTAGCTATGTTGACTGCAGGGATAACCAAGGTCTCCGCTGCGTGCCCCATTTTCGATGGCCGTCATTATCCTAGATGGAAGGCTATGATGAGAAAGCGCCTCCTTGCGATGGACAGTGAGCTTTGGACTGTCACGGAGATTGGTCTCATTGACTTATGCAAGATGGCACATGCTTACAATACATAAGTACACTCTTCTGGATATCAAGGTGAAAGCTGTTATATGTTACTGCCTGTCCAGAGATGAGTTCAGGCGCATCATGCATCTTTGCAATGCAAAGCTTATATGGGATCGGATCTTCGGTGTTTATGAAGGGCATCGAACATGTCAGGATCCCTGGTTCCTCGAATTCAAGGAGTTGCTCAAAACAATGACTCCCAAACCCGAGTCATCTGCTCTCACCTACTGCTTCATGGCACACGGTGCCAAGGTAAACTCACGTGATGCTTATTTTCAAACATCAAGTGAAGATGACTCTGAATGTGAATCTAAACCTAGCTACAAAACACTTGCTAAAATTGCAACTGAACAACAAGCTGCTATGGAACATATTCTTAAGTTGTTAGACAAAAGCGATGACCTGTTGGACGCGGAAATGGCTCGATCTCAGTCCTTAATTGAAGACATAAAAAATCTTCATGTTAAGTATGAGGAACTTGGAAGTCGTCATGAAACGCTCTCAACAAGTCATGAAAAGCTTTCATACGATTATCTTCAAAGGAAGCAAGAACTTGAGAACTTGAGAGTGGCTCATGAAGATCTTCAAAAAGAGAATGAGTCACTTCGCGCTCAACAGATCAATTCCGCTCAGGAAGGATTTGAACCACCATGTCTAAAATGTCTTGAGCATGATAACGCTGTCTCTATTGTTGAATGTTCTACTGCTGCTATTGTTGCAATATCTTCAACTGTTGATGTGGTAACTAACCCCTCTACTGAGGATACCACTACTATTGCTTATGAGAATGCCAGGTTGAAGACATTGCTTGAGACAGGAATGTACAAAAGTCTCAAAGGGCACCAGACACTATGTGATGTCCTCAAAAAGCAGATTCTGAACAGAAACCCTAGGAAAGAGGGTGTTGGGTTCGAGAGGAAAATGATTGTTGATGGTTCTTACTAGAAGCCTGAGCAGTACCCCAAAACTACATGGGTTGCTACAAAGGGACCTACAGTGGATCCATCTACCTTATCTGGCTTCACTTGTGCTAACCCGATTATAATTGATGAATCCTTTGATGCAAACTATAAACTGTTTAAGAATCAGAATGGTGAAGTGTTTGCCAGGTATATTGGTACTAACTGCAGGAATGGACCACCTATGAAGAAGATCTGAGTGCCCAAAAGTTGTCTTGAGAATCTTCCTGTGAATGTCATCATGACACCAACTGGGAAGAAGACAAACCCCAGACCAAAGGCTTCATCTGGTCCAAAGGCTTCATACAGACAGAGGACTCACAAGAGTCACCCTAATGCCAATGTTTTGCAGGGAAACCATACTCATACTTATGAATATGAGCGTGTTTCATCAAACCGCTATATTCATATGACCAAGAACTATTCTGCTTATTCTTATGAGTATTATTCACCACCTGCAAGGCTATTTGCTAGGGCTCCAAAGCCGAAATTCTCAGATGCTGCACTTAGACTCATTGCTTCTAAGCCACCCCTGAAGATGTGGGTGGTTAAGAAGAATTAACTCTCTTTTGCAGGGAATGGTCTCCAGCTGGAAATCAAAGGCGTCTGATGCTTATGCTGGGGACCTTAAACATCTTGTGGGACGCAAGATAAAATGTCCAAGTGGTCTTACTATGTATTTCGTCCCAGGATTCCTTGACAATCACCCTATTTATCCTAAGCAAGATCTGAACTTTCATAATCCGCTTGTTCATCAAATGTTTATGCTTCACGATACCCTTGGTGAAGCCTATCCCCCAAACTGCACTGTAGGGTATGACACCAAAGGCTTCAGAATGGATTATGGAAAGTGGATGCACTAACCACATGACTGGTGATCGAAGTCCTCTCATGGATTCAACCCTACATCCATCTGACAAGAGTCACATCACATTTGCTGACACTGGTAAAAGCAAACTATTGGGTCTAGATAGAGTTGCAATCTCAAAGGATTAGAACATGGATAAAGTGATGCTTGTTGAATCCCTTGGTTTCAACTTAATGTCTGTCTCAATGCTTTGTGACTTGAACATGATTGTGATATTTGGAAAATATCGTTGCCTTGTGCTTATGGAATCTGACAAATCTCTAGTCTTTGAAGGGTATCGAAAAGATGATCTGTATATGGTAGATTTCTCAGCAGGACCACAGTTGGCCGTATGTCTTCTAGCAAAGGCTTCAGAGTGCTGGCTCTGGCATCGGAGGCTTGGGCATGCTGGCATGAGAAACTTGTACACTCTCGTGAAGAAGAAGCATGTCGTTGGCATAAAGGGCGTCAAGTTCAAGAAGGATCATCTATGTGGTGCCTACGAAGCTGGAAAGATGACTAGGGCTAAGCATCCCTCGAAGACAATCATGACGATGACTCATCCCTTCGAGCTGCTTCACCTGGACTTATTTGGCCCTACTCACTACTCTACCCTTACTACCACTACTTGCCTCTATGGCTTCGTTATTATTGATGATTACTCAAGATATACATGGGTGCATATAATCCTCTACAAGAATGAAGTGCAGGATGTCTTCAGATGATTCGCTAATCGTGCCATGACGAACTATCGCATCAAGATTAAGCACATCAGAAATGACAATGGCATAGAGTTCAAGAACACCGGCCTCTACACTTATCTTGATACATTGGGCATCACACATGAGTTCTTAGCTCCATACACACCTCAGCAGAATGGCATCATGGAGCGCAAGAACAACACCCTCATTGAGATGGCTCGGACGATGCTTGATGAGTGCAAGACTCCAAGGAAGTTTTGGCCTGAAGCCATTGATACTGCATGCCACGTCATCAACCGTGTTTATCTTCACAAGCTTCTAAAGAAGACATCCTATGAGCTCCTAACTGGTAAGAAGCCAAATGTCGGTTACTTCAGAGTATTTGGTGCTAGGTGCTGGATCAAGGATCCACATCACACTTCAAAATTTGCACCGAAAGCACATGAAGGTTTTATGCTTGGATACAGAAAGGACTCGCACTCCTGCAGAGTCTTCAACCTCTTTCACTATAAAGTGGTTGAAACTGTGGATGTGCAGTTCAATGAGACTAACGGCTCACAAACAGAGCACCTGCCAAATGTGCTAGATGAAGTCTCACCTAGTGAATCTATCAAGCTTATGGGTACTGGAGAAATCATACCTTCAGAGGCACATGCTGAAGAAGAAATGATCATTTCTGCACCTAGTCAACCTGAAGACACTACTCAGCCTGAAGCCAATGTTGATGATGAAGACAATGATCAGCAAGGGCAAAATCTTCGTCCAGTTCATCCTCATGTTGCAAATGAAGTACATATTGTGAACATAATTGATAGCATCAATGCACCTGGTCCACTCACTCGTTCAAGAGCAACAAAGCTAGCAAATTTCTGTGGGCACTTTGCATTTGTCTCTATATCTGAACCCAAGAAAGTTGATGAAGCCTTCATGGAACCAGAATGGATTCAAGCTATGCAAGAAGAGCTTCAACAGTTCGAGATGAACAATGTATGGGAATTGGTCAAGCGTCCTGAGCCTTGCAAGCACAATATCATAGGCACCAAATGGATCTATCGCAACAAACAAGATGAGCATGGTCAAGTTGTCAGAAACAAGGCTCGTCTCATTGCTCAAGGTTACACGCAAGTAGAAGGGATTGACTTCGATGAAACATTTGCTCCGGTGGCTAGGCTTGAAGCCATTCGTATACTACTAGCCTATGCCAACCATCACAACATCCTCCTGTACCAAATGGATGTGAAGGGTGCCTTTCTCAATGGCAAGATTGAAGAAGAAGTGTATGTTGCACAACCACCTGGTTTTGAAGACCCAAAACATGCCACATGGTATACAAGCTCAACAAGGCACTGTATGGCCTCAAACAAGCTCCTCGCGCTTGGTATGACACACTCAAAGACTTCCTGAAGAGCAAAGGCTTCAAACCTAGATCCCTGGATCCCACACTCTTGAAATATGATGGTGAACTGTTTGTGTGCCAAATCTATGTGGATGACATTATCTTCGGCTGCACTAATAAGAGATACAGTGATGAGTTTGGACATATGATGCAAGAGCAATATCAGATGTCCATGATGGGTGAGCTGAAGTTCTTCCTCAGTCTTCAAATTTGTCAACAGAGCAACGACATCTTCATATCACAAGAGAAATACCTCAAGGATTGCATGAAGAAGTTTGGAATGCAAGACTGTAAAGGATACACGACGCCAATGCCAACCAAAGGTTAATTGGGCCCCGATGACAATGGTAAAGAGTTCGATCAAAAGGTATACTGTTCCATGATTGGTTCTTTACTCTATTTATGTGCATCTAGGCCAGATATAATGCTTAGCATTTGCATGTGTGCCCGATTCCAAGCGGCACCAAAGGAATCGCATCACTTAGCTGTGAAGCGAATTCTTCGATATTTGGCTTACACCCCAACACTAGGATTATGGTATCCAAAGGGCTCAGAGCTTGATCTAGTTGGATTCTCAGATGCTGATTATGCTGGTGACAAAGTTGATTGCATGTCCACATCTGGCACATGTCACTTTCTTGGGCTTTCTCTTGTCTGTTGGTCTTCAAAGAAGCAGAACTGTGTATCCTTCTCCACTGCTAAATATGAATACATTGTTGCTGGATCTTGTTGCACTCAGCTTCTATGGATGAAGCAAACTCTCAAGGACTATGGCATCCACTTGAAGCAAGTGCCACTTTAATGCGATAATGAAAGTGCCATCAAAATTGCCAACAACCCAGTCCAACACTCAAAGACAAAGCACATTCAGATCCGCCATCACTTTCTCAGAGATCATGTCATGAAGGAAGATATTTATATCATTCACGTCAACACTGAAGAGCAATTGGCAAGTATCTTCACAAACCTTTGGATGAGAAAAGGTTTTGCAAGTTGCGGTGTGAGCTAAATATCTTAGAATCCTCAAATGTCCTGTAATTGGACACACATCCTAACGCTTATGCATATTGATGACTTAGATGTGCAACACATGAAGTAACGTATATCTTCAATCAATGAAGACATACACTCTAAGTGTGAATACATTAACGCGGAATTTGACTTCAGAGTGCCGCGATAATTGAGCGCCATGTCTGGGTCTAATACTTCCTATACGGTGGGTAACGCCACCACCAAATTCTTTTGAAGTGTTTCAATTGGCGTCACAATTGCATAGTCTTCGCATTTGGTTTGTCTTCAACATTGATTTGACTTCATGTTTTCTTCGCAATGTTGAGTTGGTCTTATACTGATATATACATATATTCGTGTTCTCTCCTCTACAACATTCACTTATGGCTATGTCTTCATACTTGAATTTTTCTTGATCTAAGTGAATGTGATTGGACCCTAACCCCCTCTGTGCTTCTACCTCAAATTCTATCTATCCAAATCATATGCATTCTATTGAAACCTATCGATTGTCTTCTCTGAATCCTTGTCAGCAGAAGACAAAGAGATAAAAGTTTAAATCTATTTTTAATGCTATATCCTTATTGCCTGAATACTGGAGAAGCCAGAACGACCACCCGACAATCCAGGCATCCGTGGGAACATGGAACAACTTCCAATAAGTTGCATGCAAGCCACGTGTCCTTCAGATGTGAACCTCCAGGGGCACCTGCGTAATTACGTTTTGCTGTCCCTTTCCTTATAAATACTCACTCACCACGGTCATTATCTATTCGTCCACCTTACCACCTCACACAAACCCTAGCGCCTCCTCTAGCTCGCGACGATGCCAGAGACGAAGTGCTTAGCTGCCGCGACTTCTTTGACGCCGTCCTCACGCTGGCCGTGGACCTCGTCCTCTCCGCCGCCGCTGTAGGTGTCTTCTGCCGCCAAGTTACTGCGCGGGAGATTGAACTGCTCGGCTTCTAACTCTGGCTCGTCTAGCAGTTTGTCAGCGGTAATTAAATCTCACTTTTTACTGCCTTTACGATCCGTCAAATCCATCCACTTCAACCAAAAGTGGTTTCTACACTTCCAAATCTAGATCCATCTTTATCTGCATCTCATATCATGCTAAGAATATTCACTTATGCTTCATAACTAGTTAGATTCCTCACTTGTACTTATTCATGGATTCGTACAAATCTGGAACCAACTCTCTTTAAATAAGTGAATGTCTTCGCACTATGAGGTCAATATCTTCAAACTGATTTATCTTCAAAATCTTCTGAGAATGCATATGACCTCTATTGAGGATATAACTATTGGGTATAAACCGCCCAGGAGGGGCCGGTTTATCCTCAGAGAGATTGCCAATATTCGAGCCCATGAAGTTATAGAAGATGAAGACTTATGAAGGAAACTTAAAAAGGAAGCCCAAGGCCCAGAGGAGGGTTAGGGCCCATAGACATAAACCGCCATAGGCGTATGCTAATGTAAGGTAGGAAAGAAAAGTACCGAGCTGGACACATTTATGAACCGGCCTCGGGATCCTGTAAACCGACGGGGCGTCAACCCGTGTATATAAAGGGATGACCCGACGGCGGCTTAGGGACAAGAAACAACAACTCGAGAGCCAGGTTACGCATATTCGCACCCTGGTTATCGAAACCCTAGCAATTCCACCTCAAACTGGATTAGGCTTTTACCTTCACCGCAAGGGGCCGAACCAATATAAACTCCCTGTGTCCTTGTCCGGTTTAATCCCTTTAAGCTAATCTCGTTGCGATGGCTCCACGACTAAGTCCTCACACTAGGACATCTGATGTGACAATTCCTTGATAGTTGGCACCCACCATGGGGCTATCGCATGATGGTTTCAAGTTCTTAGAGGGCAACTTCGAAGGGCTCAAGGGATACACTATGGGCCGGATGACAAAGAGTCCTCGCGGCAAGGTCTACATCGACGACGCAGGCTGGGGCCCCAAGGCCAGCTCAATCCAGTACGGGTACCGGGTCCCCTTCGGTGGAATTCATGTCTTCATTGGCAAGATCGGCGAACCGGGCCCTGAGCCAGACATCTGCACCGACATCATCGAGATGGCTTAGCATGCAAGACCCGCCCGAGTTCAACCCGCCATGAAGCGTGCCTTCATAGGATTCATCAATGGTGCAGAGTCTGAACCGGTATCCAACAGTGAGACGGTTGTCTATTTAGATGGCAAATCATCCACCGGTGAGACCAGGTCATTGTACCAACTGCCAGATGGCCGGTTTGGGGGCTGTTCCGATGGCGACAGTATTCCGGACCCCCTTGAACTGCCAAACCGGGTTGCGATCTTCATGGACGGCACACAGCCCACGCAGCACTCCTCAACTGCAGCGGCGTTAATCTCCGGATTAGCAGCGGCAACGGCAGCTGGGGCAGGAGGCCCTGCGCGCCCGCCGGCTCAAGTCCTAACCGGTTTATTGGATGCCCTAATGATATTGCTGACCACAGAGGTTAACTCGGATAATCGAGATCAGCATAACACAGAGGTCACGAGGCTGCGAGATCAGATAGCTCAGGCCAAGGAGGACATGTCGGCTGAGGAGACTAGGATGGTTGAGGAGCGGGCCGCTTTGGATGCTCAGGCACAGCGGATTCAATCGAAATCTTACCAGCTCATGCTAGATCAGAACGCTTCAAATGATGTCATGAGAAGGAGGCATAGATCTCATCAACCCCTGGTTTATGAAGCAAGGAATCTCTTTAACACGCCAGGAGCGGGAACCAGTAACCCGGCAGCGGTAAACCGGGTTGAAGCACCTGGGACAGGAGCGCCGGATCAGCCACGGACGACGGACCCGCCTCGACAGAACTATAACCCGCCTCAGTATGTGCCAACACCACCGGGTCATTTTTCTACCCCTTTGGATAACATGATCGCTACGGCATCGTGGTTGGCAGCTATTCCAGTGGAAGGCGAGTCTCCAGCGCCGGTCGAAACATGACGGGCTAGAGATCTCCTTCAAACGGCTTTGGTCCAGCAACATGCTTATTCTTATAGTTGTGACAGGATTCACTCCACCCCTCGTCCCAGCCAGAGTTACAGCAGGCATATTGAAGAACCGGCCGTGTCAAGCAGTATGCGGCCCGTCAGCCTACTCTGGTTCGTGCAACAACTTAAGTGGAGCCAGGCGTGACCATTAAAAATTTGGGTGTACCATGTCTAGTGCCGGCCTTACGCAATGAGCGTTTGCCCAAAGATTTCAAGGGTCCTTGCAAAGTGCCTAACTATACATCTGATTTAGCTCCTGAGGCATGGATTGGGAGTTATGAGATGGCCATGGAATTGCTGGATGTTAGTGAAGCTGCGTGTGCTAAGTATTTCCCCCTGATGCTGGAAGGGATGGCCCGGACTTGGTTAAAGGGGCTCCCAGCTAGCTCCATCGGATCATGGGCTGAGTTAAAAGCCCTGTTTATCAAGAATTTTAAAGACACATGCAAGAATCCCATGTCAATTGTGGACTTAGCCGCCTGTGTCCAAGAAGAAGGTGAATCAACGACTCACTGGGTGCGCCGGGTCTCAGCCTGCACTCGTCGGATCGTATCAATGCCCATTCAGCGGTCTTTATGTTGCAAGGCAATTGTCGTTTCACGCCCCTGAAGTAGAAACTGGGGCGGCTTAAACGTCATTGTAATGACATGGGGACACTCATGGCGGCCTTGGTTAAGTATGCTGACTCTGATCGTACCAAGGACCCCGAGTTGGATGATGAAAAGCAGGGGAAGGGAAAGAGGAGCAACAACACCAAGGGGAAACACCATAACCTGGCGAACCAAGGAGGCAATGGTAAGCGCAAGGCTGAGAATAGTTTTGACTTGGTGGCAAACACCAATGCGCAGAATAATGGTCAGCGCCGTAAGGGTAAACCTCCCCCACAGATCGGACCGTCAAGCATCAATCTCGGGCATCTGTTAAACCTGCCCTGCCCAAGACACGGGACGAAAGAAAGGCCGTCCGGACACCTCTAGAAAGACTGCCTCATTATGAAGGAGTTCAAAATTTTGAATTTTTACCAAGATGGTCATGGACCGGGCGACGGTTCAAGATCCGGTTTCCATGGACCGGGTTACGATGGAGGCAGTTCAAGCTCGGGGTTCCAAGGTAATCCGGCAATCAAGGTAACCAGGGTGGTTACAATCAGCAGAATAATCAGGGAAATCGGCAATAGTCGGGTTATCAGAGCAACCCGAAACAGTTGAACAGTGGGCAGTATCATGTTTTCACCACTAGCTTATGCAAACGTGACCAGAAGCTTCATAAGAGGGCAGTAAATTTGGTTGAACCGGCAGTCCCCTGTTATTTGCGTTGGTCTGAGCAGCCCATCGTATGGAGCCAAGAGGATCATCCGCCACGGGTTGATAATCCGGGTCACCTGGCGTCGGTAGTGGCACCACAGGTTGGAGTGTATCAATTCACAAAGGTACTCATGGACGGAGGGAGCAGCATCAATATCCTCTATTATGAGACTTTCCGTCGCATGGGGCTGACAGACAAAAACCTTAAACCGTCGAACATTGTTTTCCATGGCGTGGTACCTGGTAAATCGGCATACCCGGTTGGTAAGATAGCTCTGGAGATTGCGTTTGGAGATGATCATGATTCTAGATCAGAAACCTTAACCTTTGAAGTGGTGAAGATCAAGAGTCCTTATCATGCTCTGTTTGGACGGACGGCTTATGCTAAGTTCATGTCCCGGCCCTGATATGTTTATCTGCAGCTCAAGATGCCGAGTCATAATGGGACCATCACAGTACATGGGAGCCGGAAGATAGCTTTGGAGTGTGATGAGGGTGATGCAGCTTACGCTGAATCGGTTTGCGCAACAGAGGAGTTGAAATTTTATAAAGACAATGTTGATCCGGCGGATATGACTTCGTTGAAAAAGCCAACTATAGAGCATGATCCGGCCTTGAAGTATAAATCGGCAGATGAGACTAAATTGGTTGATTTTGTTCCTGGCGATTCATCCAAGCAGTTCAGCATCAGCACTAACCTAGATCCGAAATAGGAAAGCGCGCTCATTGAGTTCATCTGTGAGAACCGGGACATCTTTGCATGGAAACTGTTGGGGAATGTAGTAATTTCAAAAAAAATCCTACGCACACGCAAGGATCATGGTGATGCATAGCAACGAGAGGGGAGAGTGTTGTCCACGTACCCTCGTAGACCGACAGCGGAATCGTTATGACAACACGGTTGATGTAGTCGTACGTCTTCACGATCCGACCGATCCAAGTACCGAACGTACGACACCTCCGAGTTCAGCACATATTCAGCTCGATGACGATCCCCAGAGTCCGATCCAGCAGGGTGTCGGGGATGAGTTCCGTCAGCACGACGGCGTGGTGACGGTGATGATGTGCTACCGATGCAGGGCTTCGCCTAAGCACCGCTACGATATGACCGAGGTGGAATATGGTGGAGGAGGTCACCGCACACGGCTAAGGAACGATCACGAAGATCAACTTGTGTGTCTAGAGGTGCCCCCCTGCCCCCGTATATAAAGGAGCCAAGGGGGAGAGGGCGGCCGGCCAAGGAGGGTGCGCCAAGGGGGAGTCCTACTCCCACCGGGAGTAGGACTCCCTTCTTTCCTAGTTGGAGAAGCAGAAGGGGGGGAGGAAGAGGGGGAGAGGAAGGAAAGGGGGGGCGCCGCCCCCCTCTCCTTGTCCTATTCGGACTAGGGGGGAGGGGGCGCGGCCAGCCCTTGCCTCCTCTCTTCCTCTCCACTAGGGCCCATGTAGGCCCATTAAGCCCCCCTGGGGGTTTCGGTAACCTCCCGGTACTCCGATAAAATCCCGATTTCACCCGGAACGATTCCGATATCCAAATATAGGCTTCCAATATATCAATCTTTATGTCTCGACCATTTCGAGACTCCTCGTCATGTCTGTGATCACATCTGGGACTCCGAACAATCTTCGGTACATCAAAAATTATAAACTCAAAATATATCTATCATCGTAACGTTAAGCGTGCGGACCCTACGGGTTCGAGAACTATGTAGACATGACCTAGAACTGTTTCAGGTCAATAACCAATAGCAGAACCTGGATGCTCATATTGGCTCCTACATATTCTACGAAGATCTTTATCGGTCAAACCGCATAACAACATACGTTGTTCCCTTTGTCATCGGTATGTTACTTGCCCGAGATTCGATCGTCGGTATCTAAACCTAATTCAATCTCGTTACCGGCAAGTCTCTTTACTCGTTACGTAATGCATCATTCCATAACCAACTCATTGGCCACATTGCTTGCAAGGCTTCTAGTGATGTGCATTACCGAGAGGGCCCAGAGATACCTCTCCGACAATCGGAGTGACAAAACCTAATCTCGAAATACGCCAACTCAACATGTACCATTGGAGACACCTGTAGAGCTCCTTTATAATCACCCAGTTACGTTGTGAAGTTTGGTAGCACACAAAGTGTTCCTACGGTAAACGGGAGTTGCATAATCTCATAGTTGTAGGAACTTTGTATAAGTCATGAAAAAAGCAATAGCAACATACTAAACGATCAAATGCTAAGCGAACGGAATGGGTCAAGTCAATCACATCATTCTTATAATGATGTGATCCCGTTAATCAAATGACAACACATGTCTATGGTTAGGAAACACAACCATCTTTGATTAATGAGCTAGTCAAGTAGAGGTATACTAGTGACGTTAAGTTTGTCTATGTATTCACACATGTATTATGTTTCCGGTTAATACAATTCTAGCATGAATAATAAGCATTTATCATGATATGAGGAAATAAATAATAACTTTTTTATTGCCTCTAGGGCATATTTCCTTCAGAAACCTTCTGACATGTCAGGTGTACCGAGGGAACTCACTGAGCACACTCTAAATATTGATCCCAAGTTTAAACCGGTCAAACAGTTTCTTTGCCTCTTCAATGAAGAAAGGCGCAAGGCTATTGGTGAGGAAGTAGCCCGGGTTTTTGCGGCTGGGTTTATCGTTGAAGTCTTTCATCCTAAGTGGCTGGCTAACCCGGTGCTGGTACTTAAGAAGAATGGCACTTGGCGCATGTGTGTGGACTACACGGATTTGAACAAGGCTTGTCCAGCTGATCCTTTTGCTCTCCCTCGTATTAATCAGATTATTGATGCTACGACGGATTGTGAGCGTTTGAGTTTTCTGGATGCTTATTCTGGTTATCATCAGATCAAGATGGCAGTTAAGGACCAGGAGAAAACAACTTTTATAACTCCCTTTGGAGCCTTCTGTTATGTATCTATGCCTTTCGGGCTCAAGAGTGCCCAGGCGACTTATCAGCGATGTGTGCATAATTGCCTTCATAATCAGATTGGGCGCAATGTTCATGCTTATGTGGATGATATTGTCGCGAAGTCCAGGAAGAAGGGGACATTGATAGATGATTTGAAGGAAACCTTTGATAACCTCCAAGTTTATAAAATGATGTTTAACCCGGCTAAGTGCATCTTCGGTGTACCAGCAGGCAAACTCCTCGGTTTTTTGGTGTCTAACAAGGGCATTGAAGCTAATCCGAAGAAGATCAAGGCCATTACTTCTCTAGCTAAACCGGCGTGTATCAACGATGTACAACGTGTGGCGGGTCGTATTGCGGCGCTGAGCCGGTTTATCAGCCGGTTGGGAGAGAAAGCTATCCCTTTATACCAGATGATGAAAAAGACAGACAACTTTGTCTAGAGTGATGCTGCTGATGCAGTGTTGGAGGACATGAAGAAGCAGTCAGCCGAGCCACCTATTCTCGCTGCCCTCGTTGATAAAGAACCATTGCTGTTATATGTGGCTGCTAACGCCCGGGCTATCAGCGTGGCTATTGTGGTGGAGCGCAAGGAGGCAGGCAAGGAGTATTCGGTTCAGCGGCCGGTTTATTATATCAGTGAGGTGCTTATTGAGTCGAAGCAGAGATACCCAGATTGGTAGAAGCTTGTGTATGGAGTTTTTGTGGCGAGCCGGAAGCTTAAGCAATATTTTCAGGGCCATCCCATCACTACGGTCAGTTCCGCTCCTTTGGGAGATATCATCCAAAACAGGGAGGCAACTGGTCGGGTTGCTAAGTGGGATATTGAGCTTGGACCTCATGGGTTAAAATATATGCCTCGTACGGCTATCAAGTCCCATGCGCTCGTGGACTTCATCAATGAATGGACAGAGTTGCAGGCACCGGAGGATAAACCGGATAACACATATTGGACTATTCACTTCGATGGGTCCAGTCAATTGGAGGGCTCGGGGGCTGGAGTTGTCCTTACTTCCCCTCGAGGTGACAAATTTTGTTATGTTCTCCGTTTAATGTTTCCTTGTACTAACATTGCAGTTGAGTATGAGGCCTTGCTCCACTGTCTTCGGATGGCTAAGGAAATGAACTTAATCTGAGTACGATGCTTTGGGGATTCCGATTTGGTGGCTCAGCAAGTTTCTGGTACTTGGGATTCCAAGAATCCACTCATGGCGGCTTATCGACGTGAGGTGGATGTTATTGCTGGTCACTTCACGGGTTACCAGGTCGAGCATATTGATCGGTGCAAAAATGAAGCGGCTGACGCTTTACACTGGCTGGGGTCTCAACGTAAATCGGTGCCACCCAATGTCTTTCTTGACGTCTTGCATAACCCGTCAGTCAAGTTACCTATAGAGGAGGATTTGGCTGTTCCTGACCCGGAGGCTCAATTGGTGGCAGCTCTTCATGTTACCCTTGATTGGACGGTGCCATATTTGGCGTATATGACTCGGGGCGAGTTACCCGAGGATGAAATTTTGGCCAGGCAGATAATCCGGCGGTCCAAGTCCATGACTATTGTCAACGGCGAGTTACATCACTGTAGTGTCTCTAGGGCGTTTCAGTGATGCGTTTCTCCTGAAGAAGGATGTGAGATTCTACATGAAATCCATGAAGGGGATTGTGGTCATCATGCCGGTTCAAAATCCCTTGGGGCTAAAGCTTTTCGACACGGTTTCTATTGGCTAACGGCTCATGCTGATGCTGAGGACTTGGTCAGAAAATGTGACCATTGTCAGAAGTTTTCACGTCGAGCCCATGTTCCGGCTCAGGAGTTGAGGATGATTCCAATCACTTATCTATTTGCAACTTGGGGGATTGATATGGTGGGGCCTTTTAAAAGGTCCAAGCATAAGAAGACCCACCTTTTGGTGGCGGTTGATAAATTAACTAATCGGATAGAGGCGGAGCCAGTCAGCAAGTGTGATGCAGCCACGACAGTTCAATTCATGAAGAAGGTGATCTTCATTTTGGTTTTCCACACAACATCATAACAGGTAACGGCACGAACCTCTCCAAGGGTTCTATGAAAGATTTTTGTCAACGTGAGCACATACGGCTTGATGTGTCATCAGTGGCTCACCACCAATCTAATGGTCAAGCTGAGAGAGCTAATCAACAAATCCTGAGAGGCATAAGCCCCGGCTTATGGTTCTTTTGCAGAGGACGCTGGGTTGGTGGGTGGAGAATTGCCCTCTGTGTTGTGGAGCATTAATACCACCCCCAACAGGTCTACAGGTTATACGCCTTTCTTCATGGTTTACGGGGCAGAAGCAGTTCTCCCCAGTGACAATCGCCATGACTCGCCTCGGGTGGCAGCTTATGTTGAAGGGGATAACGAACAAGCACGTCAAGACGCATTGGACCTGTTAGATGAAAAATAGGACATAGCGGCAGCTTGTTCGGCGATTTATCAGCAAGTCTGTGGTGTTACCACAGCCGCCGGGTTAAAACCAGAGCTTTTCAAGAAGGCGACTTAGTGCTCCGGCTTATCCAGGATCAAACCGATATGCACAAGTTATCCCCACCTTGGGAAGGACCCTTTGTGGTCAGCAAGAATCTGAACAACGGGTCATACTATCTTATCGATGATCGAGAGCACAAAGACTCACGCAAGTCGGAGGAGGAGACCCACCGACCATGGAATATTGCTCATCTTCGGCCTTATTACACCTGAGCCACAGGCTCTTCTGATGTACATATTTTGACAATGTATATATTATGATCAATACAATAAACCGGCATGCCTGCTAAAGCAGGGCCTCTGTTGCTTTTTTCTTCAATAAGTGTTTGGTTACTTAGGGAGTTTTCCGCTTTATAAAGCGAGGTTATAATTACCCTTTGATCTGGCTTATTGGTCACAAAAAATACTTGGGGGCTTGCAACCCATGTTATAGGGACCAAAGAGAGTCTGTTGCAAAAGCACAACTCAAACATAGGTACCCCCTGAGCACAGCTCAAAATATTGCTTGGGGGCTCTTTTTGTTCTAAAGAACAAGAGTTGCTATAACCCTTGTGATAGGCTATAAAAGCCAGGCTTGGAATCCAGGTGTATCCACCTAAGACCCCGGGTTATCCTGCCTGTATTCTTGAAGCTTCTCCATCAGGTAATCCTGATTGACCCGGCAAACTCTTAACAGTCAATCTTTTTCCAACAAAGACCCTGAACTTGTTAAGGTTAAAACGCCGTTTTGTCATGAGAGGGCATGGTTTACGGATAGCAAGGAGAAGCTCAGGCTGTTACAGCCGCCTTCCTTAAAACTTGGATAATTCGACATGTGATGCTTGATGTACTCTGACCCCACGTACTCCTGATAAGTCTATCTTTAAATAAGAACTGAACTTATCCGGGTTAAAATGTCGAAGTGGTAGTGTGAGTGCAGGCTCACAGAAAGCGCGTACCTTCTAGTGGTTAATACTAGTTTCATTGAAGAAGATATTTTGGCTTGGCGGCCTATGAAAGCCTTGGATTTTTTTTTCGTTGATTTTGCTTTGAACGTCTTTCAGCAATTTTTCTCTTCTGACATAAAAATTACATGGTTGAAAACCAAATAAAGCTTATAAAGCCTCATGAGTCGTATATATGACGATAAACCGGTGTTTATAAACCCGGCCTGGTTTCTGACTATAAGTCACCAGTATGAGATGAAGGTAATCTAGTGTTTATTAACCCGGCTTGGTATTAAACTGGAAATATACTTATTACACTAGCTTGATAAATCAGCAGTGAACACATATCACAGGTATGTTATATATGGTTATTTTCAGTCCTACATTAGTTATAAACTATGTTATTGGGCATGATAACCCGTCTAGCGGTAAACCGCCAAGACACTATTTATCTGTTATATGCAGGAACAGATTCTACATAAACAAAGTATAATGAGTAAACATAGCATTATCATAGCATGGCGGATTAAGAGTGTACGCAATATGCATGATGGCATATTAGATCAAAGAAGTTTTCAACTAGCCTATTAAACGGCATCTCCATGCCCAAAAGAATAAGAGTTTTCAACAAAATCTTGCAAAACGAAGAAGTTAAACATGCTCCGGTTTATGCATCAGCGGTGGGCTGGCTTGCCGGTTGCGAATCATCTTGCGCCGGTTCATCCTCCTCCTCTCTATCCAGTGGGTGGAAGTTAATCGTTGACCAATCGATCCCAGTTAAGGCTCTAAACACAGCTTCATCACTTATAAGATTGGAGGGGTCAACTTCAGGGGCATAAGTATGCTTACGAATTGGCGGAATAAGAGTTCGAGTTTCGTAGTTTGGCGCATTAACCCTCTTGTTGTTGGCATCATAAATCGCCTGATAAAATGAAAGATTGGTCTCTTCAGCCAACTTACTAGCCAACGGGCGCATCTCCCTCGTCAAAGCCCGAAGATCTTCATTGTCAAATTCTGATCTGTCCTCCTTGATGCTTGGATAGCCATTCCTACGTCAGTCGGATCAAGATTGGATATCCATGCTTTAGCACGGGTCAGTGCGGTTAGAGCGCCTGCCCTTGCAGCTGATCATTTTAGCTCGTCAAACCGAGCAGGCATCATCGACAACATTTCTAAAGTATCCTTGATCAAGGTTGGGGGTGGTTTATTGTGAGAAGTTGTGCAGATAATCCGTTGGGCTTCAGTATACAGTTGCTCTATCAGCGTATAGGCAGCCTTCAATTTCTTCTGTATATCGGAGCCCAGATGCGTAATTCGAGACCCTGCATCATCACAGACATCGGTAAACCGGCAATTTATGGAATAATGAAATTTTAAAGGTTGTGAAGAAGTTACTCACCGAAGACGGCAGCAGTCATAGCATTTATTTGTTGTTTCAAGCTGGTTAACTCTTCCGCCACCGGTTTAAGGCTGCGTCAGCATCTTCAGCTTTCTTTAGCAAAGTTGTTCTTTCCGCATCCCATCCTGCCCGCTCATTCTTGAAGCCTTCCATCAGTTGTTCCATAGCTGCTATAGTGCCAGTCAGCTGCTCTTTAGCTTTGGAAGTTTCTGCTTGCTGGGTCATGATATTATCCTCAAGGTCGACGATTTGGGATTCTTTTTTGCCCAGCTCAGCCTGCAAGAGATATTTCATGAGTTGACCGAACAAATTTGAGGTCCTAAGCACATAACAAGTTATACACTTGGCACTTTGGGGCTAATGCCTATCGCTTCTTATCAACAATATAGCAAAGTCCCAAAGCTCAATACAAGTATTACTCTTGGCACATGGGGGCTAATGCCTTTTTGCTCAAGTATAAAGTTGTGGATTTTTTTTTCTTTGATGATAAACCGGTATGCAAAGGTATTCAACAAGAAGTAGGAGCCTTACAACATAAAGTCCTGGTTCATCTTGAAAAGATAAACTGGCCCTTGAGGGCTATGCAGGTGAAATTGAATTCTTAAAGTCCCGGTTCATCTTGAAAAGATAAACCGGCCCTTGAGGGCTATGTAGGTGAAATTAAATTATTAAAGTCCCGGTTCATCTTGGAAAGATAAACCGGCCTTTGAGGGCTACACAGGCAAAGTTGAAGAATCATTATTTTTTAAAAGTCCCGGTTTGAATGGGTATTATAAACCGGCCCTTGGGGGCTACTGGAGTTGATATTGTAAAAATAGATCATAAGGAAAGAATACTTATGAAGAGTTAAACAGCATTTACCTCATACCGCTCCTTCATCATGTTCCCTAAACCGGCTTCGTAGTCACGGCTTGTGTACAGATGGTTCAAAACCCCAGAATGAATGTCTTGGGCGCTGAGGTGAACGTAGCTGTCCAAATATGCCTTCCACTTGCCCTTATCAACAACAGTTTACTCTTCCTTGATGCTGTGTTTGGACAGTGCTATGGGGTTGCCAGGGGAGGTGTAACCAAGGCCAGTAATGACAACATCGTCATCAGCACCTTTAGCCGGGCTTGGCGGGTTATCAGCATGATGCGTCGGATCAATATCCATGTGCTCAGCTTCAATTTCTTGATCCGGCAACGGCGGATCATCAGGAATATTTGCAACATCTGGGTGTGACGGTTCAGGAGTGTTTTCCGGTTCAGATCAAATGGGGTCTTCAGCCGGTTTGCTCACTTTGGCCTTCTTACTGGCTCTAGCTTTGGCCCTGGAAAATAATAAAGTATGCATCAGAACAGTGCAAAGATAAAAAAACATAAAGGTATGACGGGTTAGTAAAATCTGCTCACCCAGGAATCGTTTTAAGGGTTGCAAGCTGCGTCCCTGTTGATTCGGTAGAAGAAGAATTGGAAGTTCCCCGGTAATTCGAGTCAGGTGGATTAAGAGGATGTCGGAAATAACCTGCCCTGGGACAAAGTATGTCAGAAGTATAAGAGACATCTTGGCGGCGTTTGCGAACCGGAGTGTTCGGTAAACCGGAGGAAGTAACCACTTGGCCACTATGTCGGGTTGTGCACCGAGTTTCATGCTGGTGTGTCTTCAAAAAAAAGTGCGGATTCAAATAAGCTAGAGGGTGTGAAAATCTTACTTTCTGGATTGCTTGACGGGTTTTCGGTGTTGGCAGAGGATCTGAGTTGGAAGAAAGAATAATTACCTCTACGTCACCAGCACGGCTAGCCTCCGCATCATCCTGATAATGATCATTGTCAATGAGGTGTATGAAAAAAGAACCAAGAGAATCAAGTTCTACCTCTGACTCTGGGTTATCAAGATCTTCATCAATGTGCAGATCAGAGGATTCAACAGTTTTCTTCTTTGCAGGTTTCTTTGTAACTTTGGTCTTAAGGCGAGGTGCTTTCACCGGTTTATCATGCGGCTTCTTCTTCCAGAATGGATCATCACCCTGTAAAGATGGACAAAAGTTATAAAGAAATATTTAAAAGGGGTCGGATTAGGACAAGAATGATGCAATTCTTATAGCTGGCGGTTTATTGGAACCACAGAAAGGTCTAAGTCCTGTCTTGCTGCACTCAGACACCGGTTCATCCAGCATCTTCTTGACAGCTTCAGTAACCTCCGCGTCACTTAGCTAAATATCAATGTGCCGCTGAGTGTCTTTGACATCCCCTGTGTACTCGCACATTAAACCGGGGCGACGGCTTGGAGGCAAGATACTCCAAGAGACCCAACAACGGACAAAGTCGACGCGTGTTAAACCGTTCGCCATAAAGGCTCGGAGCTTTGAAAGTTGTGGTACATACTTGGCTCGTTCCTTTGAGTTAGTAAGCCGGTGAGCGCGATAACCCGGCAGAGGATTTTTGCCAGCTGGAGGTGTGTTTCGGCAATAGAACCAAGTCTGATTCCGGTCTTTGGGGTGACTATGATGCTTGGTGTGAGGGAAACTGGCATCTTTCCTTTTCTGGATTGAAACTCCGCCAAGTTCAGTATTGGGCCCATCCATAAATTTAGTACGGCGATTTAAGTAAAAGAAGTATCTGAATAATTCAACGATAGGTTCTTCTTGCAGATAAGCCTCGCAAAACACTTGAAAATTGCAAATGTTGGACACGGAGTTTGGTCCAATATCTTGAGGGCGGAGTTGGAAGCTAGCAAGCACGTCACAGAATTTTTTTGATCTGGGAGGGCTAAACCCTCGACCCAGATGATCAACAAAAACAATTACCTCTCTATCCTTGGGTTTAGGAGGATTTTCTGGACCGGGGACTCTCCAGTGGATGACTTCCTTTTTTGCTAAAGCGTCGGTTGCAATGCACCCGTTCAGTTGTTCTTTCGTAACCCGGGAAGGAACCCAGTTGAAAGCATAAAATTGTTTGGCCATTTATTAAACAAAGACCTGAAGGAAGATTGGTGTCGATTTAGAAACCATGATCAATTGTTAAAGGTAAAGGGGCAGGTAGTATTCAAGCATGAAAGTGTTATAAACCGGAGATATACATTATCAGCTTGCAGAGATAAGCAGTTGGCGGTTTAAGAGGGGACTAATGGTACCTGGCGGGTTATGATTCAAAAGTTAAATCGCCCGCACAGATGTCAATTTTCAGATCTATGAGTGAAAAATTGCTAAGTGTTGCAAAAACTGATTTTAAATATTGATGCTATAGTTTTGGGTCTACGACAGTTCAAAAATGAAGGAAAATCTGAAAACCTAAGTGGTGACAGTGGAGCAGTTCATGGATTCAGATGGGATCTCTCGCAAAAGGGGGGGCCTTCAAGTAATAAAAATGAGTGTTAAGCTCAATACCGCGCACGATGAGTACTAGGCCTTGCATCGAAAACTACAAGACAGGGGGAGCAAGGAGGAACGGAGATGAACTACCGAAGAACTCGAGGAAAACCCTAATATAGATCTATGATAAGAGAAAGGGGAGACTTACTGAAGCTGATGAACAACAGAGATGCGCGGACGAACTCTGGTGCGTTCAGGTCAATGTAGCGGCCGTTGTTAGTGCAGCGGTTGAAGATCGACAGTGGCAGCAGAGCTTGAAGGCTTGGGCGACGCAAGGATGAAGAAAATGCACGGAGGGGGGAAAACAAAAAGGGACCCTCCGGTTCTATTTGTAAGGTGAATGGATAAAGGACAGAAGCGGGAATCAAGGAGGCCAAAAAAGCAGATCTGTAGGCGTGCAGGCGCCTCGATTTACGGAGATTCATTAGAAAAAAAGAGGGTACATTAAAAGATTTAGGTTTTCTGAAGAGTTATTGGCAGGTTACATCACGACGAGTTATCATGGTTTCAGAGGATGACGTCATAAAGAAGTTATAAAAATCTTGCAAAAGAAATGACGGAAGGATTTTTTCTAAGTGTTGAAGATTGATGTGAACAAGTTCAAATCAACCTGGGGCCTAATGTTGCGGATATAACTGTTGGGTATAAACCGCCCAGGAGGGGACGGTTTATCCTCAGAGAGATTTCCAATATTGGAGCCCATGAAGTTATATAAGATGGCGAATTATGAAGGAAACTTAACAAGGAAGCCCAAGGCCTAGAGGCGGGTTAGGGCCCATAGACATAAACCGCCATAGGCGTATGACTTGTAATGTAAGGTAGGAAAGAATAGATACCGAGCCAGACACGTTTATGAACTGGCC
Source organism: Triticum dicoccoides (assembly GCF_002162155.2). Classification (NCBI taxonomy): domain Eukaryota; kingdom Viridiplantae; phylum Streptophyta; class Magnoliopsida; order Poales; family Poaceae; genus Triticum; species Triticum dicoccoides. Next base: position 198,094,350 of record NC_041393.1, on the reverse strand, counting down.
TCGGGATCCTGTAAACCGACGGTTCCTCAACCCGTGTATATAAAGGGATGACCCGACGACGGTTTAGGGACAAGAAACAACAACTCAAGAGCCAGGTTACACATATTCGCTCTCTGGTTATCGAAACCCTAGCAATTCCACCTCAAACTGGATTAGGCTTTTACCTTCATGGCAAGGGGCCAAACCAGTATAAACTCCCTTTGTCCTTGTCCGGTTTAAGCCCTTTAAGATAATCTCGTTGCGATGGCTCCACGACTAAGTCCTCACACTAGGACATCTGACGTGACAATTCCACGACAACATCTTCCCCTTCCCTCGCACCTCTAATGCTGTCACAAGTACATGTCCGTGGGAGAATCCCTTGGTTCTCATAGTCTACATTCATTTGCAGAGTTCTTACAGTGACATATTCACTCCCCTAAAGCCAGCTCTTGTCTGACCAGCAAAAGGAAGCCATTCACTGTTCTGAAGTCATTCAGTCTGAATATAATGGCAACTGAAAAATCAGCAAGAAAAGGTGGCAGATAGCACCGTGGAGATACTGCTAACGATTTACCTCCTGATCTATTTGAATTGTACAAGTCAGATCCTAAGGAAAGCTACAGGCAGTGCAAGACCCGAATCCAATGGATTTGAAGATATTGGGCAGAAGAATGGTTCACGTACAGATTTGTAACTGCCGAATATGCTGAAAAGAATGCCATCAAGTGCCCATGGGGTTATATACTGTACCGGAACCTGCAGCCAAAGTCGAAGCCTCAAGCTATTGCCCAAGGCTTATACCCATGCATGGTCCGAGGACCACAACCTGAGAATGCTGATCCAACATCTATGCTATGGTGTGGCGAAGACAATCTATTCAAGCGCAATTTTCAGTTTGCAAAGGAGTCAGTAGATAAGAACAAGAAGGCTTTCGGACTCGACTTCAACCCTGGTCCATCTGCTCCAAGGCCGGATGGCACAATTGATATCAATCCCAATGTCATCGGCCCTTTCAATAACTACGATGGTCTTCTCTCTCACATTGCTGCTAAGAGGGCCACGGTGGATCAATCTGCTAGAGACGCAGACTCCGAAGACACACCAGCACCACCAAAGCAGAAAAAGAAGTCAAAAGCTTCAAATCCCTCTGCTGCACCAACCGCTTCAACTGTGAAGCCATTGTGGACTGCACCTCCTGAATCCAGTGTGCAATCTGAAGATCTGTCACGGGTCTCCAAGAGGACCAAGAAGAGAAAGAAGCCCATGAAGAGTTCTGGTCATGAACCTACTCATGTTGCCGTTCTGCGCAACGAAGAGGAAGCCATTGATCTGTCAAGTGATGAAGATATTGGTGATGAAGCCCTTGAGATGCTGATCAAGAGCAAGCAAAAGGCGGAGATCTTCAACGATGTGCCCCTCTTTGATGTTGACATTCTGAAAAACTTCATGGATGAGTGGTTCGATGACCAAAGCATCAGTATTGATGATCTTCAGCTACCTGTGGACATCATCGTCACCTTCCACGGGGCCATTGCCAATGAATTGGCCTTGGATCAAAAAAACATCAAACTGGAAAACAAAATTGATTATGAGAAGGCTCACTTCAAGAATAACATGGCCAAGCTCAGCGTGGCTGATGTTGAAATCTTCAAGAAGATGATGCATGACCTCAAGGAACAATTTCACAAGAAGCGTGAAGAAGTTAAAGGCTCACAAGAGCGCATGAAGTACTTCACTGAAAAATGCGTCCAAGCACACAATGAAGCTGAAATGCGAAAGGATCTTGGGCGTCATGGCATTAACCCAAGAATGGCTGTCAAGCAAAATAAGAAGAAGTCTGTTGTAGCCCAAACTGCAACACAAAGGCAGGAAGAACCTCACATTGTCTTCCCTGCCAGCATGACTGGCTCGAAGCCAAAGGTCACCTCATCAGCTTCAAAGCTGAAGAAGACAAGAGCAGTTGAAGCCGAAGCCAAGAAACGCAAGCACAAGGATGCTTCTGATGATGGCCCATCAAAGAAGAAGCTGGAGACAAAGTCTTCAAAGAAAGAGCGTGTTGTGACCTCTCAGCCCCTCATTGTTAAACCCATCTTTGTTGCTCTTCCAGCCACCAACAACCAAGAACGACATATTGTGATCCACAAGCCTGCTTCCACAGAGGCCCCTGAAGATGAAGAAGTTGCAGCTGTTGACCCCATCACAGCTGAAAACATTGGTCATGAAGACAATGTTGATGATGATGAAGTCCTTCCTTAGCTCGAGCCCAAGTCGGTATCATCGCCTGCTCCAACGAGAGTGAACTAATCAGCATTGGTCGTCGATTGACACCAATTGCTCAAGATGACTCATGGGCTGAGCGCCCCCAACAAGACACCCCAGTGCGACGAGACACCTAGAACTCCACCACCTCAAGTCACCACTCCGGTGCTTGACGACGACAACTCCATGTTGTGGACCACTCCCTCACCAACGGCATCGCCCACATTTCACAGGCTTCGCAAAGGCCCCAGGCCACAGGTCACCATGTCGAGCATTCCGGAAGGGGAAGTGCACCAAAGCTCAGTAGCGCGTCAAGTGTTTCCTGAAGCCACCCCTACTGCGAATGTCTCTGAGTCTGAAGCAAAAGCTGCTGAAGACATTCCGGCTACATCAGCTGATGAAAATCAAGGAGAAAGAGAGGAAGAAAGAGTTGCCACACCCCCTACTGCTGATCCAGTCATTCTCGAGGAGAATGTGATTGTGCCCGACCCTCTTGTTATTGAAGAAACGAATGTGGAAAACACTGAGGCTGCCACAAACAATGCCACTGACGCCACTGGCAATGTCATGGCTGAAGACAATGTGGAGCCTGAAGCTAATGTGGTGCCTGAAGCCATTGTAAATGCTGATGTCACTGTTCCACCTCCAAGGCCTCACACAATTGAATAGGCACATGATCATGGCCATCTTGTCATAGAGAGATGGCCCATTATGGTTCCTCCTGCAGCTCCTGGACCACAATATGACTATCATGTGGAGCAAAGGCCACAAGTTCAGAAGCCCAAGCCACGGTTGCCAAGGCTTCCAGGTGTTGTGACTACACAAGGATCATTCAGTGCGCACAGCTTCAAAGCCCACAACATCTTCTTCGGTAGTGCCAAGAATCCCTATTCGAAGCCAAAGACCTCTTCTGATCGATTCTGGAGCCATCAACAGCACAGCAACTACTCCTGCATTCTATACAATCAAGAGCGAATCTTTCCTCATATGTGTCTCGATTGTGAAGCTATTGCTGGGCTTCCCTCTCTTGAAGAAGCACTGGACTGCTTTCGGGATGTTGGTCTTCTGCAATTTGTCACTGACAAACAGCACTGGAATGAACAGCTTCTGTTGCAGTTTATGCTACCCTACATATTCATGGCTACAACAGGGATCCAAAGACATGGATCCTTGAGTGGATGACTGGAGATGTGCACCATGAAGCCAAAGCTCTAGACATCATCGAGCTTACCTCCCTTCCCACTCCAGGTGAATTATATGAACCTGGTTGTCAGCTTCACAGATATGAACAGCAGAGTATTTTTCAGAGGCCTGAACCCAATGTGAGTCAGATGCTCAGTATGATGAAGCCACTGCCTCTTGATGTTGAATACCCCAAAGAGTTCTTTGTCAAGGACCTCAGTACTTGCCCCAGACAGTATATCACATTTCGAGGCGTACTCTATGGCCAATCAAGGGATATTCTTCCGAAGCCAAACTTGAAGGAGCCATGAAGAATTTGGTATTTTATTGCATCAATGGCATCAGATTCAATACCCAGGATTTCTTCATCAGACAATTAGCTGCTTCTGGAATTGATCTTTTTGGCCTAAAGTTTTATTCTCCCTGGGTGATGCACCTGATTAAGCTTCATTCTTTTATTGACTATCAGCCCTCAGCGCAACCATCTTGTTTTTCTACCTAAGGTTGATTTATCTATTGAAGCCATCTACCCCCAGCATGCCAAGACGCCTATACATCTTCAGAATGCCGAACACCAAATCTTCCCACAACCAATGGAGGGAATTCTTGTTCCTAATGCTGCACTCCTACTTACCCTCTGGCTGGCAATATGCGTGTGCCACATCGTGCCAACACCGAAGCCACTACAAGTACAATTGCCCAAAGGCCTCGGAAGCGATCTCATGTACTACATGACTGAGAGCTTCTTGTGGCCTTGCATCTGAAGGAGGACAAGCACCATGACTGGCTAAAGCGTCAGATGCAGAGTCTTTTGGTGGATGTCAATTGCATTCGAAACATGGCCACCAAGAACTCGTTTGTTGCCCATGAAGCCTGTCGGCGGTCTTGGAAGAGTCTCACACTACTATGCCCTAAAGAAGATCTTCACGAAGATGGCTTTACTGAGGATTTCAAGTTTGATTCCAGGCCACCACAAAATGCAAGCTGGCGTCGCATGCCGTCCATTGAAGAATCTGAATATTCATCTTCGGCTGCAACCATTGTTGCAAGAGTCGTCGATGAAGAAGACGACGTCACTTCATCGACCATGGTTGCACTGCATCTCGACACTGCGTCAGGCCCTTCTGCACCGCCAAACTCCAACATCGACCCTGCTCCATCCACTACAAAAAAAGAAACTTCTGTGATGATATGTGTTTGTCACAGTAGGTCACAGTTTTTGTCATGCATGTACATCCATGAAAAATTTATGACAGAATCAAGATAGTCATACCTGTGTTGTCATAGAAGTGTTCCATGACATTACCAAAATTATCATCACGGAAGTGTCCACTTCCATGACGATAAATCGCGCGCCATAGAAGTGCTTTTGTCAAGGGTGACCGACACATGGCATCCACTGTAACGGGACGCCTTTAAGCTATCGGGTCGGTTTTGGATCCGATAACCCGTTAGCAGCCCGGACCAATGGGAATTCTCCATGTGTAAAATTATCATTGGCCGAAGGAAACACGTGTCGGCTCAACTTTCGGACAGATGTCATCCAGTCATTGGACATGAGCTGCCTATGATACGTCCACACATGGCACGGCCAAACAGAGGCCCATTCCGGTGAAAAGGCCGGCCAGTTTGACTTGGTCAAAAGGTAACGGGCCGGCCCACAGAAAGCCTGTTAACAGCCTATTTGTATATAGCCCATTTACGGCCCGCTTACTACCGGCCCATTATGGCCTATCGGAATTAAGCCCATTAGCTTCATCTGGGCCATCCAATATGATTCCAGCCCATTGTAACTTCCGGCCCATGTATGGCCCATGATGTCTTTCGGCCCATATGAGGCCCTTTGTAACTCTCGGCCCATTAAAGGCTCGGGATGAAACTGGCCCATAATGAACAGTGTTTCGCTTTATACCCATTAATGTCCCATTATTCCGTCGGTCGTTTCCAGCCCGTGTTAACTTTCGGCCTTCTAAGGGCCCATTTATTCTTGGGCTCATTTCAAGAATTCGGTTAGATACGGTTCGTTACTGGCCTATTCCGTTTGTGGGCCAAATATAGCCCGTGGTTACATTCGGCCCGTTTGTGGCCCGTTAACCCGTTGGGCTGTTTTCAAAGCGTTATCAAATACGGCCTTTTAACGGCCCGTTATGGTCCATGAATAGTACGGCCCATGTTTGGCGGAATGATTATACAACCCGCAGAAGGCCAATGGATCCTACGGCCTGTAGAAGGCCCATGGATCATACGGCTCGTAGAAGGCCCATGGATCATACGGCCCGTAGAAAGTCCATGGATCCAATGGCCCGGAAAAGGCCCATGGATCCTACGGCCCGTAGAAGGCCCACGGATCCTACGGCCTGCAGGAGGCCCATGGTTACAACAGTCCGTGTGTTGCCATGATTATTGCGGCCTAGTTACCAAAACTAGGTTATTCTGGCCACTAAAAAAACGCGGAAAAGGAACTACAGTGACTACAAGCAAACAACTAAACAAGACAATAAGGAAATAAATAAGCAAGCAACTAACGCTAGCCTATTACAGCTATTGCACATATTACATCCACTAGGCATCAAAGTGCGCCACCAGTGCAAATATAGGGAACAAAGCAGCATATTACATACACTGGCCGTCAAAATTGGCCACCAGTGCAAATAAACACAGCAGCAAAACAAGTCCATAACTGAAACAACTTCAAAAGAGCTCAAGAAAAGTTATCCTAGGTATCCACCATGCTGGCAATAAGCTTAGCAAGCTTATTAGCTTTGTCCTGTTTGGCGCTAAAATCCTCCAACACTTGTTGTTGCACCACAAAGTATGCATCTGAATGCTCCAGGGACTTCCGCGGTCCTTTCGCTTCTTGTCACAACATAGCTGATCGATGTCTTTCAGCTTGTAGTTGAGACTCAAGAAACCGAACTGATTCAGACAGTGAGTTTGAATAGCTTGTGCAAGCGGTAGTGGCCAGTAACTCGAAAAGTAAACCAAGACAGGACTTTGGGGTTGCCTCACTGTGTTCAAGATAGTTTTCCTTAGCTGTTTTATCAGTTTTGTTGGAGACCAACAAGGATGTCGCACGATCCTGAACCTTATTTGCATTACTTCCTTTATCATTTCTTAATAAGGAACTCTTCCCCAATATTCTATCAGCATTCTAAAATAAGAAACAAGCAGACACATAACAGGTTTAGCATGCACTAGTATATGAAACTCATTTCGGTGAACCAGTTCATTAATAAGGTGGACAAGATTAAACTACCAAGTCTTCTATTGCCAAGTAGTACATTGTAAAAGCATCAAACAAACATATATCTATGTCCTATGGTCACTGCATTGTCTTGCCAAATCAAAATATAGACATGGTTCAAATCATATCAGTTCAAGAGAAAGCAGCACTGAAAGAATACAAAGCGTGGGAAACTAAATGGCACAACAAGATTTCAGATGGGTACCACGGGTCTACATGTACAATAACACTATTGGCCCTGTTATGATGCTAGTAATGTGCATGATATGAGAAGTCAACTATATACACAATTGAAATTGAAATCAACAGAGCTATTTATAAGAGAAAACCTATTAAAGAAACATGCATAAACATACCTGTTGTGCCATTGGAGTTTCCATTGGATAGTTCAATTTAAAAATATGTTTGTATGAGTAAATACAGTGATACAAGAGCAAAGCAGTATGCACGATAGCAATGGAATCTTAAATGAGAACAGTTGTTCTTCACGTTTAAGCACTTGTTCTACATGTACAGAGTACAGTAAGACGCAAGCATATAGTACTTAAAATAAAATGAGCTCATAGACCTTACCACATTCTAGGTTCGGGACCAGTAAAGAACAAGGCGTTCCCAGTCATCGTCGAGTAAATGTGTCTCAGGAGAACGTAAGGGAATTTGATGAGTTTCTTTGCCAGTGAAGTATGTTTTCTTCAGGTAATTCCGATACTGCCACCAAGCATTCTTGAAGATAGCAGAGGTATTAGCATAGGTTACCTCATCCTGAGTTTCCAAATCGGTCCTTCTCTACAGAGAAAAATGGGAAAATTTGTTGTATTATAACCATCATGGAGGTAGAATGTATGGGACAAAGCAAAGTAATTGCCATGAATAACATTACTTACACATAACTCCTGGACAAACACCTGCAACTGGCATTTTCCTTCATCTTCAGTATAATATTTCCATGATGGGAAGATACGCACATAGGATTTAACAACATCAAATGCGATAGATGCTAAACTATGAATGGCTGGTTGTGCTTCCTCCACAGGAATAGGTGTACTAACTGGTGGAGTTGGGGTTCGTCGTGGTAGTACTGGCGCTTTGGGCACTGGAGCTGCCTTACTAACTGCTCTTGTTTGGGAGCTCTATGGTGGAGATGGTGATGTGTCAACAGGAACTGGATTACTATCTGCTGGGGTTGGGGTTAGATTGGGTGAAGCTGGTTCTCTGTCCATCGCAGTAGGGGTAAAATCTGCGAGAGTCTGGGTTATGTGTGGTAGGGCTGGTTCTCGTGCATGTACAACCGGGGTGCTATCTCCACCAAGAGGTAGCATTGTTTTATTTGAAGACCGTGTTTTTACTCCACTAGATATTGCCATCACCCGATCCAATTCAAATGGCTGATAAACGGGAAACATAACTGAATGTACAGACATTGTATGAGAGACAGATGCAATAGATAGTGTGGAAAAAAGAGGGCATTAAATAATTGACATGTATATTGTTTAACTAAAACGGATAGCATGACACAATTTCACATATATGATGTCTATCTAAACTAGATAGCATAGCATAACATAATTTAAAGATATGATGACTAACTAAACAGGATCGCATGACATAATTCACATATATGTTATCTAAGTAACTAGGATCACATGATTTAATTCACATATGTGATTTATATGCTAAGCGGAGGGCATTCGCATATATGATGTCTGAACTATGATGTCTAAACTATGCAATGCAAGACACCATATGCATGATATGAGCAGTAGTGTCACGCCCAATATGCGACCCTATCCTAAAGGAACTCGAAGGTCCCACCAACGATAGTAGCGCATATTGGAGACGCTTTTGCAAGGTGGATATCATTACATCATACCATTACATAATAGTTGGGGATACATACAAGAGGCATACAATGCCACATGAATACAACAACATCATACATGAGAGCAACATCCGACTACGGATGAACCACAAACAGAAACTCAAACGACATCCACCCTGCTAGCCCAGTTTGCTGACCTGGAACCTATCCCTTGATCAAAGAAGAAGCAGAAGAAGAACTCAAAACAAGCAAGCATCGCTCTCACGTCATGATCATCGCATAACATGTACCTGCAACTGTTGTTGTAGTAATCTGTGAGCCACGAGGACTCAGCAATCCCATTACCATGGGTATCAAGACTAGCAAAGCTTAATGGGTAAGGAAAGGATAGTGGTGAGGTTGCAGCAGTGACTAAGCATATATGGTGGCTAACATATGCAAATAAGAGCGAGAAGAGAAGCAAACGGAACGGTCGAGAAGCTATAAGTGATTAAGGGGTGATCCTGAAACTACTTACATTCATACATAACCCAAAAATCGTGTTCACTTCCCGGACTCCGCCGAAAAGAGACCATCACGGCTATCCACGCGGTTGATGCGTTTTAATACGAATCTGGTGTCAAGTTCTCTACAACCGGATATTAAGAAATTCCCATCTGCCACATAACCGCGGGCACGGCTTTCAAAATTTAAACCCTGTAGGGGTGTCCCAACTTAGCCCATTATAAGCTCTCATGACCAACGAAGGATATTCCTTCTCCCGGGAAGACCCGGTCAGTCTCGGAATCCCGGTTACAAGACATTTCGGTAATGGTAAAACAAGACCAGCAAGACCACCCTACTGTGCCGACAAATCCCGATAGGAGCTGCACATATCTCGTTCTCAGGGCACACCGGATAAGCTAAGCGTACAAGTACCAACATAACCCAAGTTGCCAAGGGACGGTCCCGCACGGTGCTCTAGTTTGGACCAACACTCAGAGGAGCACTTGCCCCGTGGGGTAAAATAAGATGACCCTCGGGGTAATTACTCCTAAGGGAAAGGTAATAGGTTGTTAGGAAAATGTAAAACCAATGTTGGGCCTTGCTGGAGGAGTTTTATTCAAAGCAAATTGTCAAGAGGTTCCCATACACCCGGCCGCGTAAGGAACGCAAAATCAAGGAACATAACACCGGTATGACCGAAACTAAGGCAGCAAGAGTGGAACAAAACACCAGACATAAGGCCGAGCCTTCCACCCTTTACCAAGTATATAGATGCATTAATTAAATAAGAGATATTGTGATATCCAACATAATCTTGTCCATCATGGAGCAATCTTCAACTTCACCTGCAACTAACAATGCTATAAGAGGGGCTGAGCAAAGCGGTAACATAGCCAAGCAACGGTTTGCTCGGAAGGTGAAAAGGTTAGAAGTTGACATGGAAATTTGGGAGGCTTGAAGAACAAGTGATAGGTAGCGCAGCATAGCGATAGAACGAAGCAACTAGCATAGCAATGATAGTAGTGAGATCCAGAGTAACGGTCATCTTGCCTGAAATCCCGCTAGGAAGAAGAACGAGTCCATGAAGAAGAACAAACGGACAAAGAAGAACCAAGCATAGACGAACGAATCCTCACGATCGCAACGAAACAGGAACTATCGAGAAGAGCAACCCGAAACAGTTGAACAATGGGTAGTATCATGTTTTCACCACTAGCTTATGCAAACGTGACCAAAAGCTTCATAAGAGGGCAGTAAATTTGGTTGAACCGGCAGTCCCCTGTTATTTGCGTTGGTCTGAGCAGCCCATCGTATGGAGCCGAGAGGATCATCTGCCACGGGTTGATAATCCGGGTCACCTGGCGTTGGTAGTGGCACCTCAGGTTGGAGGGTATCAATTCACAAAGGTACTCATGGACGGAGGGAGCGGCATCAATATCCTCTATTATGAGACTTTCCCTCGCATGGGGCTGACAGACAAAAACCTTAAACCGTCGAACACTGTTTTCCATGGCGTGGTACCTGGTAAATCAGCATACCCGGTTGGTAAGATAGCTCCGGAGGTTGCGTTTGGAGATGATCATGATTCTAGATCAGAAACCTTAACCTTTAAAGTGGTGAAGATCAAGAGTCCTTATCATGCTCTGTTTGGACGGCCGGCTTATGCTAAGTTCATGGCCCGACCCTGATATGTTTATCTGCAGCTCAAGATGCCAGGTCATAACGGGACCATCACAGTACATGGGAGCCAGAAGATAGCTTTGGAGTGTGAAGAGGGTGATGCAGCTTACGCTGAATCGGTTTGCGCAACAGAGGATTTGAAATTTTATAAGGACAATGTTGATCCGGCGGATATGACTTCATTGAAAAAGCCAACTATAGAGCATGATCTGGCCTTGAAGTATAAATCGGCTAATGAGACTAAATTGGTTGATTTTGTTCCTGGCGATTCATCCAAGCAGTTCAGCATCAGCACTAACCTGGATCCGAAATAGGAAAGCACGCTCATCGAGTTATCCATGAGAACCGGGACATCTGTGCATGGAAACCTTCTGACATGTCAGGTGTATCGAGGGAACTCGCTGAGCACACTCTCAATATTGATCCCAATTTTAAACCGGTCAAACAGTTTCTTCGCCTCTTCAATGAAGAAAGGCACAATGCTATTGGTGAGGAAGTAGCCCGGCTTTTGGCGCCTGGGTTTATCGTTGAAGTCTTTCATCCTGAGTGGTTGGCTAACCCGGTGTTGGTACTTAAGAAGAATGGCACTTGGCGCATGTGTGTGGACTACACGGATTTGAACAAGGCTTGTCCAACTGATCCTTTTGCTCTCCCTCGTATTGATCAGATTATTGATGCTACGGCGGATTGTGAGCGTTTGAGTTTTCTGGATGCTTATTCTGGTTATCATCAGATCAAGATGGCAGTTAAGGACCAGGAGAAAACAGCTTTTATAACTCCCTTTGGAGCCTTCTGTTATGTATCTATGCCTTTTAGGCTCAATAGTGCCCAGGCGACTTATCAGCGATGCGTGCAGAATTGCCTTCATAATCAGATTGGGCACAATGTTCATGCTTATGTGGATCATATTGTGGTGAAGTCCAGGAATAAGGAGACATTGATAGATGATTTGAAGGAAACCTTTGATAACCTCCGGGTTTATAAAATGATGTTTAACCCGGCTAAGTGCCTCTTCGGTGTACCAGCAGGCAAACTCTTGGGTTTTTTGGTGTCTAACAAGGGCATTGAAGCTAATCCGAAGAAGATCAAGGCCATTACTTCTCTGGCTAAACCGGCATGTATCAACGATGTACAACGTGTGGCGGGTCGTATTGCGGCGCTGAGCAGGTTTATCAGCCGGTTGGGAGAGAAGGCTATCCCTTTATACCAGATGATGAAAAGACACACAACTTTGTTTGGAGTGATGCTGCTGATGCAGCATTGAAGGACTTGAAGAAGCAGTTAGCCGAGCCACCTGTTCTCGCTGCCCTCGTTGATAAAGAACCATTGATGTTATATGTGGCTTCTAACGCCCGGGCTGTCAGTGTGGCTATTGTGGTGGAGCGCAAGGAGGCAGGCAAGGAGTATCCGGTTCAGCGGCCGGTTTATTATATCAGTGAGGTGCTTATTGAGTCGAAGCAGAGATACCCACATTGGTAGAAGCTTGTGTATGGAGTTTTTGTGGCGAGCCGGAAGCTTAAGCAATATTTTCAGGGCCATCCCATCACTGTGGTCAGTTCCGCTCCTTTGGGAGATATCATCCAAAACAGGGAGGCAACTGGCCGGCTTGCTAAGTGGGCTATTGAGCTTGGACCTCATGGGTTAAAATATATGCCTCGTATGGCTATCAAGTCCCAAGCGCTCGTGCACTTCATCAATGACTGGACAGAGTTGCAGGCACTGGAGGATAAACCGGATAACACATATTGGACTATTCACTTCGATGGGTCCAGACAATTGGAGGGCTCGGGGGCTGGAGTTGTCCTTACTTCCCCTCGAGGTGACAAATTTTGTTATGTTCTCCGTTTAATGTTTCCTTGTACTAACAATGCAGCTGAGTATGAGGCCTTGCTCCACGATCTTCAGATGGCTAAGGAAATGAACTTAATCTGGGTACAATGCTTTGGGGATTCCGATTTGGTGGCTCAGCAAGTTTCTGGTACTTGGGATTCCAAGGATCCACTCATGGCGGCTTATCGACGTGAGGTGGTTGTATTTGCTGGTCACTTCAAGGGTTACCAGGTCGATCATATTGATCGGTGCAAAAATGAAGCTACAGATGCTTTAAGCCGGCTGGGGTCTCGATGTAAATCGGTGCCACCCAATGTCTTTCTTGACGTCTTGCATAACCCGTCAGTCAAGTTACCTACAGAGGAGGATTTGGCTGTTCCTGACCCGGAGGCTCAATTGGTGGCGGCTCTTCATGTTACCCCTGATTGGACGGTGCCATATTTGGCGTATATGACTCGGGGTGAGTTACCCGAGGATGAAATTTTGGCCAGGAAGATAATCCGGTGGTCCAACTCCATCACTGCAGTGTCTCTGGGGCGTTTCAGTGATGTGTTTCTCCTGAAGAAGGATGTGATATTCTACATGAAATCCATGAAGGGGATTGTGGTCATCATGTCGGTTCAAAATCCCTTGTGGCTAAAGCTTTTTGACATGGTTTCTGTTGGCTAACGGCTCATGCTGATGCTGAGGACTTGGTCAGAAAATGTGACCGTTGTCAGAAGTTTTCACGTCGAGCCCATGTTCCGGCTCAGGAGTTGACGATGATTCCAGTCACTTGTCTATTTGCAACTTGGGGGATTAATATGGTGTGGCCTTTTAAAAGGTCCAAGGATAAGAAGACCCACCTTTTGGTGGAGGTTGATAAATTCACTAAGTGGATAGAGGCGGAGCTAGTCAGCAAGTGTGATGCAGCCACGGCAGTTCAATTCATGAAGAAGGTGATCTTCATTTTGGTTTTCCACACAGCATCATAACAGGTAACGGCACGAACCTCTCCAAGGGTGCTATGAAAGATTTTTGTCAACGTGAGCGCATCCGGCTTGATGTGTCATCAGTGGCTCACCCCCAATCTAATGGTCAAGCTGAGAGAGCTAATCAAGAAATCTTGAGAGGCATCAAGCCCCGGCTTATGGTTCTTTTGCAGAGGACGCCGGGTTGTTGGGTGGAAGAGTTGCCCTCCGTGTTGTGGAGCATTAATACCACCCCCAATAGGTCTATGGGTTATACGCCTTTCTTCATGGTTTACGGGGCAGAAGCAGTTCTCCCTAGTGACACTCACCATGACTCGCCTCGGGTGGCAGCTTATGTTGAAGGGGACAACGAACAAGCACGTCAAGACGCGTTGGACCTGTTAGATGAAAAATGGGACATAGCGGCAGCTCGTTCGGCGATTTATCAGCAAGTCTGCGGTGTTACCACAGCCGCCGGGTTAAAACCAGAGCTTTTCAAGAAGGCGACTTAGTGCTCCGGCTTATCCAGGATCAAACCGATATGCACAAGTTATCCCCACCTTGGGAAGGACCCTTTGTGGTAAGCAAGAACCCGAACAACGGGTCATACTACCTTATCGATGTTCGAGAGCACAAAGACTCACGCAAGTTGGAGGAGGAGACCCACCGGCCATGGAATATTGCTCATCTTCGGCCTTATTACACCTGAGCCACAGGCTCTTCTGATGTACATATTTTGACAATGTATATATTATGATCAATACAATAAACCGGCATGCCTGCTAAAGTGGGGCCTCTATCGCTTTTCTCTTCAATAAGTCTTTGGTTACTTAGGGAGTTTTCCGCTTTATAAAGTGAGGTTATAATTACCCTTTGATCTAGCTTATTGGTCACAAAAAATACTTGGGGGCTTGCAACCCATGTTATAGGGGCCAAAGAGAGTCTATTGCAAAAGCACAACTCAAACATAGGTACCCCCTGAGCACAGCTCAGAATATTGTTTGGGGGCTCTTTTTGTTCTAAAGAACAAGAGTTGCTATAACCCTTGTGATAGGCTATAAAAGCCAGGCTTGGAAGCTAGGTGTATTCACCTAAAACCCCGGGTTATCCTGCCTATATTCTGGAAGCTTCTCCATCAGGTAATCCTGATTGACCCAGCGAACTCTTAACAGTCAATCTTTTTCCAGCAAAGACCCTAAACTTGTTAAGGTTAAAACGCCGTTTTGTCATGAGAGGTCACGGTTTATGGATAGCAAGGAGAAGCTCAAGCTGTTACAGCCGCCTTCCTTGAAACTTGGATAATTCGGCCTGTGATGCTTGATGTACTCTGACCCCCGCGTACTCTTGATAAGTCTATCTTTAAATAAGAACTGAACTTATCCAGGTTAAAATGTCGAAGTGGTAGTGTGAGTGTCGGCTCACAGAAAGCGCGTACCTTCCAGTGGTTAATACTAGTTTCATTGAAGAAGATATTTTGGCTCGGCGGCCTATGAAAGCCTTGGATTTTTTCCGTTGATTTTGCTTTGAACGTCTTTCAGCAATTTTTCTCTTGTGACATAAAAATTACATGGTTGAAAACCAAATAAGGCTTATAAAGCCTCATGAGTCGTATATATGACGATAAACCGGTGTTTATTAACCCGGCCTGGTTTCTGACTATAAGTCACCAGTATGAGATGAAGGTAATCTGGTGTTTATTAACCCGGCTTGGTATTAAACCGGAAATATACTTATTACACTAGCTTAATAAATCAGCAGTGAACACATATCACAGGTATGTTATATATGGTTATTTTCAGTCCTGCATCAGTTATAAACTATGTTATTGGGCATGATAACCCATCTAGCGATAAACCGCCAAGACACTATTTATCTGTTATATGCAATAACAGATTCTACATAAACAAAGTATCATGAGTAAACATAGCATTATCATAGCATGGCGGATTAACAGTGTATGAAATATGCATGATGGCATATCAGATCAAAGAAGTTTTCAACTAGCCTATTACACGGCATCTCCATGCCCAAAAGAATAAGAGTTTTCAACAAAATCTTACAAAACGAAGAAGTTAAACAGGTCTCCGGTTTATGTATCAGCGGCGGGCTGGCTTGACGGTTGTGGATCATCTTGCGCCGGTTCATCCTCCTCCTCTATATCCAGTGGCTAGAAGTCAGTGGTTGACCAATCGATCCCAGTTAAGGCTCTGAACACAGCTTCATCACTTATAAGATTGGAGGGGTCAACTTCAGGGGCATAAGTATGCTTACGAATTGGCGGAATAAGAGTTGGAGTTTCGTAGTTTGGCGCATTAACCCTCTTGTTGTTGGCATCGTAAATCGCCTGATAAAATGAAAGATCTGTCTCTTCAGCCAACTTACTAGCCAAAGGGTGCATCTCCCTCGTCAAAGCCTGACGATCTTCATTGTCAAATTCTGATCCGTCCTCCTTGATGCTTGGATAGCCATTCCCTATGTCAGCCGGATCAAGATCGGATATCCATGCTTTAGCACGGGTCAATGCGGTAAGAGCGCCTGCCCTTGCAGCTGATCATTTTAGCTCGTCAAACCGAGCAGGCATCATCGACAGCCTTTCTAAAGTATCCTTGATCAAGGTTGGGGGCGGTTTATTGTGAGAAGTTGTGCAGATAATCTGTTGGGCGCCGGTATACAGTTGCTCTATCAGCATATAGGCAGCCTTCAATTTCTTCTGCATATCGGAGCCCAAATGCGTAATTCGAGACCCTGCATCATCACAGACATCGGTAAACCGGTGATTTATGGAATAATGAAATTTTAAAGGTTGTGAAGAAGTTACTCACCAAAGACGGCAGCAGTCATAGCATTTATTTGTTGTTTCAAGCTGGTTAACTCTTCCGCCACTGGTTTAAGGCTGCGTCAGCATCTTCAGGTTTCTTCAACAAAGTTGTTCTTTCCGCATCCCAGCCTGCCCGCTCATTCTTGAAGCCTTCCTTCAGTTGTTCCATAGCTGCTAAAGCACCAGTCAGCTCCTCTTTAGCTTTGGAAGTTTTGGCTTGCTGGGTCTTGATATTATCCTCAAGGTCGACGATTTGGGATTCTTTTTTGCCCAGCTCAGCCTGCAAGAGATATTTCATGAGTTGACCGAACAAATTTGAAGTCCCAAGCATATAACAAGTTATACACTTGGCACTTGGGGGCTAATGCCTATCGCTTCTTATCAACAATATGGCAAAGTCCCAAATCTCAATACAAGTATTACTCTTGGCACATGGGGGCTAATGCCTTTTTGCTCAAGTATAAAGTTGTGGATTTTTTTTTCTTTGATGATAAACCGGTATGCAAAGGTATTCAATAAGAAGTAGGAGCCTTACAGCATAAAGTCCTGGTTCATCTTGAAAAGATAAACCGGCCCTTGAGGGCTATGCAGGTGAAATTGAATTCTTAAAGTCCCAGTTCATCTTGACAAGATAAACCGGCCCTTGAGGGCTATGCAGGTGAAATTGAATTATTAAAGTTCCGGTTCATCTTGGAAAGATAAACCGGCCTTTGAGGGTGTCAGGACCCCGATACTAAGTCACACCGATCTAGCATGTAACACATCATATCACTTTGCGGCCTCACGCATGGTATTCCCACAGGTGCCACCTTACCTGGCCCAGGACCGTTTGCACATTTTGGCTCACGTATATGATAGTGTCGCTAGCATCCATATGACAAAGAACCCGGGCTGACATGGCTAGTCGTGAACCCAAAGTGGCACTAACTTACAGGGACAGGCATACATGACCCAACAACGAACATGTCGGTCATCAGCGAGTGAATCTGGGCTGTAGCAACTGGGCTAGCAGGACTCCGGTAAACACCGCGTGACATTTCCCCGAAGGACAGACACAGGAATGAAGAAGGACACATGCTGGCCAGCCTAAGTGTTTCGGAGCAGTAGCAAGCTACCATGGCTCAGTGGAAATACTAGGAGACATTTCCCGGTAAGAGAGGCTACTAAGGATAAACAACTAGATAGTCAGATCCCACGCATACCAAGCATTTCAATAACATACACACAATATGCTCGATATGTGCAAATACAACATGGCATCACAACAGGACTCTACAACTCAAGTATTTATTCAATAGGCTCCGAGGAGCGAGATATTACAAACATGGGTCTCACGACCCAACATTCAGAGCATACAAGTCAAAACACAAGCGAAAGCTTAACATGTCTGAGTACAGACATCTACAAATGAAAAAGGCTGAGAAGCCTGTCTATCTACTAGATCCTGCCGAGGGCACAAGATCGTAGCTGAGGTAACAAGCTAAACATCGAAGTCCACGCGGTACCACTAGCGAGACTGAAGTCTCTCTGCAAAAACATAAATTAAGCAACGTGAGTACAAATCTACCCAGCAAGACTTACATCAGAACTAACTACATATGCATCATTATCAACAAAGTGATGGTGGTGTTTAACTGTAGCAAGCCAGCTTTGACTCGGTGGCTATCCTAAACTACGACTGCAAGTAACTCTTTTGAGGTGGCGCACACGAGTCCACATATTCACCATGTCAATACACCACTATGGATCCGCTCCCGTCTCCCTACGAGAACACCATCTATAGCACTCAAGCTTATCTTGCCTATTTTAGAGTATCCACTTTCACTTGTCTATGAACTGTACAGGCAACCCAGAAGTCCTTTACCGCAGACACGGCTATTCGAATAGATCATATTAACCCTACAGGGGTGTACTTCTTCACACACACTCTCACCACTTACCGCCGTTTACACGACATGTACTCGGCAACCTTCAAGCGGAAGCCCACCGAGGGTGTCGGCCACGACCTAACTAACCACACAAGTCTTCCGTCCAGGTTTATCGCCTATTCGGGTTCCATCCGCAAGGAGATCCGGCCGGGGTGTCGCTCACGGCCCCAAACGATGTGAGCAGGGTTCCCAAGCACACCATCCGGGTGCCACTTGGTACACCGTGCCACTGCGCCTAGTCTGTCCCAAGCCCACCTGTACCGGGTGCCACTTGGTAGACTACTAGCACTACCTACAAACACCAGAAACTAGTTGCAACTCCTGGACAGAGATCATGCTGATTAATAAGTCGAGAGAGTATATTAAGGATCCCAATGTGTGGTAGTAGCTGTTCATGGATCACAAACACAGAACTCAGTTCCTGAGGACGGTTTCAATGAGACAACCCACCATGTACTCCTACATGGCCTCTCACCGCTACCTTTACCAAATCGCGTTCACACACTTAGCTCACACATAGTAGGACATGTTTACACACCTCCGATTCATCCCCGATGAATCAGACTTGACTCAACTCTAAGCAATAGCAGGCATGACAAACAAGCATGAATGAGTAGGCACATCAGGGCTCAAACAACTCCTACTCATGCTAGTGGGTTTCATCTATTTACTGTGGCAATGACAGGTCATGCAGAGGATAAAGGGGTTCAGCTACCGCAGCAAGTAACAGATGAATCGTTGTTGTCCTAATGCAGTAAAAGAGAGCAGGAGCGAGAGAGTGGGATTGTATCGGAATGAACAAGGGGGGTTTGCTTGCCTGGCACTTCTGAAGATAGTATAGTTCTTCATTGGTGTCATTGATCACATTGTCGAAACACGTCTATCGAGAGGGGACAGACACCGGCAAACAAGGAAGAACACAATCAATGCAATGCACAATATGATGCATGATCATGACATGGCAATATGCTGTGATTTGAGCTAATGCAACTAGCAGCAAGTTAAATGGAGTTGGTTTGAACCCTGGTTCAAATTCAAACTCCACATGTGATTATTTAAATGCCATTCAATTGAATTGTCCTAAACAGTAGTCATAAGTTGTTCTAACATGCATGAAAATGGTATAGATGGATAGATTGGATTTTTCTGATAATTTTTCATATATAAATTATTTAATATGGAGTTACGGTTGAATTTCTTTGAATTTTAGAAGTTTAGATAATTTTCTGGAATTTCCTGAATTATTTTAAATACAGAAATTGTTTACTGCGTCAGCATGACAACAGCATTGCGTCAGCAGGTCAACCGTGGCTGACCAAGTCAAACCTGACGTGTGGGGTCCACACGTCAGTGATTCAGGAACTAATCCCGGTCAAAACTAGGGTTGACTGAGGTTTGACCGTGGCTAGGGCCCACTATCAGTGGCTATTAGGGGAATTAGTGGTGATTAACGCCTAACCAAGCAACCACGTCAGCCAGCCGGAGTTTGGCCGGCGGCGACCTCAAAGCGCGGCGGAAACTCGCCGGAAAACTGCTACGGGGCTCGGTTTTGCGCGTGGTTTGCGTCTACGGATAGCTGAAGGTGCGCCGCATCCAACTGGGCGAGCGGCAGCGGCTGTGGTGGCCGAAGCTCATTGGAAACGAGCTCGCGGCGGCGCCGGAGTTTGGACCTCAACAAGAATGGAGCTCCAGTGCACGGGGAAGCTAGGTGAGGGTCTCAGCAGACTCCTGACGATGCGAGGAGCACGAATATGTGCTCGGCCGTGACAGATGCTAGCTCAAACGACGACGAGCTACGCGGCGGCAGCATGGAGCTCTCGGCCACGACGGCGCTATGGCCTAGAGGTCGAGAGCGACCAGGGGAGGAGGGGGAAACGACTCAGGGGCTCACCGCGAGTCCGTTGGGAGGGTTAGTGGGCTCGAAGATGTCTTGTCGGGGGCGAATCGACGACGGCGATCGACGGGGCCGAAGGTTGAAGAAGGCGGCGGTGTGGGCATTCGGGGGCGTCCGGTGGCGCGTGTGTCCTCGAGGAGGCGTAGACGACGAAGGTGGAGCTCCTGGACAGTTCGGAAGGCTAGGCGGTGGTTGTGGCCACGGCGAACGGCGTCGGTGGCGATGGTGGCGTTCGGCCATGGCTCCGGGCAAGCGAGGGGGAGGGGGAGAGCCAGGAAAGAGGGGGGAAGGACAGAGGGGGGTCAGGGGGGTCTGCATGGCGTCGTCCAGGGTGTCGGGGAGAGATGCAGGCAGGCAGGAGGTGGCGTCGTCGGCCGCGCGTGTGCAGACACGCAGCTGCTTCTCCTCCTGGCAGGAGGAAGAAGACGGTGTTGCCCCTGTGGGCTGGGCCAAAACAGGAGTTGGGCCAGGCAGGTAAGTCAGGTAAGGTTCCTCTCTTTCTAATTCTGTTTTTGTTTTTCTATTCTTTTCTCTGTTTTGATTTAGTAATAAAATACCAAACCATTTTGTAAAATGCTGAAAATATTTGTGGGCACTTTTGAAATTATTTCCAACAGCCCTCAACTAATTTCAGAATTATTGGAGCATTTAAAATATTTATAGGATTTAAATGCCCCAATTCAAATACAATATGAGTTAATTCAATAATCCAAATGTCATGGAAAAATGTGCAACATCTCTGGTTACTGTTTCCAGTATTTCCAAAAATGGTGAACATTTTTGAAGGCCATTTGGATTCGCTGAAAATATTTTTAGGTTGAACCTATTTGAATTCCATTTGGTACTAGGGTTTGGACATCCCCATTTCAAGTTTCTATCAAAGTTTAAACATGATGCACACATGAAGTTAGCCTAGTGCAATGCCAGAAGCTGGGGATGTGACAACTCACCCCCACTAAACAAGAATCTCGTCCCAAGATTCAAGCATAGGGTAAGATGAAGGGGGAAAACGCAACTAACACAATCTTCACGATCTAGGTTGCACATCATAGGGGCGTTGATTCGATCACCATCTTTGACTCGATGTCTTCCTCTGAGAACTCCAACTAACATGACAACGAGAGGAGAAGGAGACTCTAGAAGGATCAATCTTCTCGAAGATCAAACAACTTAGAATCAACTCTCGGAATGAGGCATAGCAACACCACTCGAGCTGAGACACAAAACACACATCTAGAGGGATGGAGTGGAAGAAATGACGAGGGTTCACTAGGTAGACAACAATTCCACACTTGAGGAGATGGTGAATGGTTTCAAGATAGCAATGAAATAATTGCCATGATACCATAACGGGGCACCTTAGGGAAAGGTGGCTCGTAGAAATATCCCCTTAAGTGGCAAAAAGAATTACCTTTGATTCAGAGATCATTGAAACTCTTTATACCAGCCTAAGGCAATTCTCGAGCGATCGTTGGGTTTCGGTAGAATGGCATACCCGAAAAATGATGATGTGGATTACCTTGTTGAAAACAACACAAGGGATGATTTTGCTTGCACATTCTCTCAAGAACTTGAGCATTTCCATATTCATCAAGGTTTTACCAACATCCGTGTCAAGGATCCTGGCAACACAACATACTACCATGATGAACAACGATGGATGATGCAGATGCATAGGAAGATAACAACTTCTCAGATTTCACCTTAGCGGGGCCAAGGGGACAAAATCTGGATGATCGACCGAGAGACATTTAGCACTCCGCTTCTAATGTTCTCCTTGATGTGCTAGCGTAATCCATAGATAATTATGGTTTGATATTTAGAACATCAAGTAAAAGGTCGGACTTTGGGAACACAAAAATCCATAAGGAACAACTAGGGAGTAGATCCTACGAAATCCTTATAGGGAGGTGGCCAACTTCCTCAAACAAGATACTACAATAATAGGTCTTCCGGCTGGGTGTGTTGGCCACGACATCCACTTTACCGGTTATCGAGGGACCAATATTATAGTTCTTGGGAAATGTTCCAACCATCATATCTGCCTGAGTTTCAGATCTGGTTGGTGTCAGGATATTCCAGACTCATCGATTCTAGGAAGAAAAATGAAAGTTTGCAACACAAATCGACGAGATGACATTGCGAGATTCTCGGAAAATGAACTACGATAGCAAGCTCCAAAACATGAGTTGTTTCTGCTACATACATGTGAACACGATGTCCAAGACAAGCATGACCACGTAGAAGTCTTACAATAAACACTACCGAGTTCTGGTTGGGAACCATCATCGAGGATATTGGAGTCTTGTGCATGATCTAGAATTAGCACAACAAGCTCCTTTTCCTCGAGCAAATCAATCAGTGGCTTGGTGTGCTAGGAAACCCATATAGAATGGAGGCGGCCAACCTACCAAACCATAGAGTACTTCACACATGTGCATGACCAACTTGGGGCGATTCCATAAAAGCAAAAAACAATCTTTCTCAGATCCACGGCGGCAACTTACATCAAGTGCACGTGAATTAGAGGAAGTCTCTTCTTCCATCCAAGCACAAGCTTCATGAACGGAACACGAAGGCATTGCTTACAAAGTTTCCAACACTAGGTTGATGTTCAACATGAATAATGGAGGAGACAAAATGCAGCTGATGGGCTCAACAACAATTCATCCAGGTTTCCATATTAGTAGAATTCCACAATTATGTGAACAAGGTGATAGCATTGGTCAGACCCGAAAGATATAATGGTGTATGCTCGAGGAACAACCACGAGTAAGACAACATTACGAATATTGTTGGTTCTGATTTGATTTGAGGATAGCCCATACTCAAATCAAAGGTTTGGGTAAGATAATAGATCCCACAATTGATCACGAGGATCAACCAATAAAGATATCATCTTTCTTCAACACACACGCAGAAGGACATCCCTTTGGAATGAACGAAGTCGGGCAAGCTTTATCTTCCAACTCTCCAAGTTGTTGTTTAGCTTAACCAACTAGCTCAGGGTATCCAACACGGATTCTTGGAGAAGGGGTGGTTACAGAAAACCAACTAGCTCACAACTCAACATAGCGGTCAGGTGACAACCTGGTGATACTTCCGAGAAGATATTCGGAAAATCACGAACCACCGATACGTTACTAAGCTCGAGAACAATCTTGCTTTTCAGGGCAAGATGATATGCTCACAAGAGCGAGGGATTGGCACAATCCTAACTCATTGATCGAGGAGTGCACTGGAAATAAGGACTAGGTAGCACAATCTATCTTAGAATGATGATTCAATAATCAGCATGCTAAGAATGAGGTTGTTGTCCATTTAACTACCAAGCAACGGAGTTGCTACGCGTATAGATTTCACACATCACGATTCACTTGTCGGCATTCCGGTTGCGACAACACGGAACCGAGGAATGAGTAATGATGGCGAGAAGTATCACTACGTCAAGAATTCACAAGAGCCGGAGCAATTCTCATGAAAATCCTGACATAAAGACGGTAATACTTCAGGGTAGAACAGAATCAAAAGCTGGGTTGGCATTTTGATCTGTGGAGCACAACTATTTTGACCCAATCCTGGATATGGATGAGGTAGTGGAGTTTGTTTCTCCTAGTCATCCTGAATAGAATGGCTTGACGGACCACAAGAATAATAGGCATCGATGAACGATTGCACGCATACTCTTGACTATCAATTGGTAGACGAGGGTCGGAAGACAACTGAAGCGGGACAACTCAAAGGAACATACGGTTTTCTGAGTTGTGGATGCATAGATTAGTATGTCGAGAAAAGCTCAACATTTCTTCCGGATAACCCATGCAGAACAGGTAGGACTGGCATGGTCACAATATAGAATGGAGAACTCATCGAGATCACCCTGGTTGTGATCCTTGGTTCAGAGAACTTCTGCCATAAGTGGTTCATAGTATTTGGAAGAAGGAAATACCACGAGCCTCGAGGAGTATCACAAAGGTTACTAATAACCTAAAGGAATGAGCAAACACTATCAACATGAAGTGAGTAGGGTGAGTTTCGGGTTCAGAACCCGGAAATAGAATACCTACTAACTAAATGGCATCACAGGATGCTTTCGATAATGATGGCCAGAATCATCACGCTGGAAACACGAACATGGCTAGATTACTAGATGATCCCCTAAGACACCTAGGGTCATAATACTAGCTCCAACATATATGTCAAGGCAATAAAGTACCTCAACTCACTGATTTGTGTGATTAATCTGACCAAAGGCACATCGGGAATAGGAGGAAGGGATTTGCAAATGCATCAGACTATTTAGAAACCTGGGATGACTCGGACAGCATAACGGCTGTAAATGCTCGAAAGATTGGAGACATGCTAAAAAATGGTGGCATAGCCACTCAGAAGCACAATATCAAGGTTTTGGGATCAACAGTTATCATACGGAAGATAGTAGGAACTGAACTCAAGCTTAGAACCATCAATCCTATAGGTCTACGGATTAGTAACACGTGATCCTAATAGAAAGAAAAGATAGCCTAGTTCCTTAACCCCGCACGAAAGATAAGATGACTCAGATCAGAAGGGCATGAGGTAAAGGAGTAAAAAGAGCCTTACGTTCCATCCCACAATCAATTCCCTTATATAACTAAAGCATTTCTAGACTCAACATCGAATAGTTTGGCTTGGTAATCCTATAGGTAGTCAACCTCTGATACGAAAGCTGTCAGGACCCCGATCCTAAGTCACACCGATCTAGCATGTAACACATCATATCACTTTGCGGCCTCACGCACGGTATTCCCACGGGTGCCACCTTACCTGGCCCGGGACCGTTTGCACATTTTGGCTCACGTATATGATAGTGCCGCTAGCATCCATATGACAAAGAACCCGGGCTGACATGGCTAGTCGTGAACCCAACGTGGCACTAACTTACAGGGACAGGCATACATGACCCAACAACAAACGTGTCGGTCATCAGCGAGTGAATCCGGGTTGTAGCAACTGGGCTAGCAGGACTCCGGTAAACACTGCGTGACATTTCCCGGAAGGACAGACACAGGAACGAAGAAGGACACATGCCGGCCAGCCTAAGTGTTCCGGAGCAGTAGCAAGCTACCATGGCTCAATGGAAACACTAGGAGACATTTCCTGGTAAGAGAGGCTACTAAGGATAAACAACTAGATAGTTAGATCCCACACATACCAAGCATTTCAATAACATACACACAATATGCTCGATATGTGAAAATACAACATGGCATCACAACGGGACTCTACAACTCAAGTATTTATTCAATAGGCTCCGAGGAGTGAGATATTACAAACATGGGTCTCACGACCCAACATTCAGAGCATACAAGTCAAAACACAAGCGGAAGCTTAACATGTCTGAGTACAGACATCTACAAATGAAAAAGGCTGAGAAGCCTGTCTATCTACCAGATCCTGCCGAGGGCACAAGATCGTAGCTGAGGTAACAAGCTAAACGTCGAAGTCCACGCGGTACTACTAGCGAGACTGAAGTCTCTCTGCAAAAACATAAATTAAGCAACGTGAGTACAAACCTACCCAGCAAGACTTACATCAGAACTAACTACATATGCATCATTATCAACAAAGGGATGGTGGGGTTTAACTGCAGCAAGCCAGCTTTGACTCGGTGGCTATCCTAAACTACGACTGCAAGTAACTCTTTTGAGGTGGCGCACACGAGTCCACATATTCACCATATCAATACACCACTATGGATCCGCTCCCGTATCCCTACGAGAACGCCATCCATAGCACCCAGGCTTATCTTGCGAATTTATAGTATCCACTTTCACTTGTCTATGAACTGTACAGGCAACCCAGAAGTCCTTTACCGTGGACACGGCTATTCGAATAGATCATATTAACCCTGCAGGGGTGTACTTCTTCACACACGCTCTCACCACTTACTGCCATTTACACGACATGTACTCGGCAACCTTCAAGCGGAAGCCGAGCGAGGGTGTCGGCCACGACATGACTAACCACACAAGTCTCTCATCCAGGTTTATCGCCTATTCGGGTTCCATCCGCAAGGAGATCCGGCCGGGGTGTCGCTCACGGACCCAAACGATGTGAGCAGGGTTCCCAAGCCCACCATCCGGGTCCCACTTGGTACACCGTGCCACTGCGCCTAGTCTGTCCCAAGCCCACCTGTACCGGTTGCCACTTGGTAGACTACTAGCACTACCTACAAACACCAGAAACTAGTTGCAACTCCTGGACAGAGATCATGCTGATTAATAAGTCGAGAGAGTCAATTAAGGATCCCAATGTGTGGTAGTAGCTGTTCATGGATCACAAACACAGAACTCAGTTCCTGAGGACGGTTTCAATGAGACAACCCACCATGTACTCCTACATGGCCTCTCACCGCTACCTTTATCAAATCGCGTTCACACACTTAGCTCACACACAGTAGGACATGTTTACACACGTCCGAGTCATCCCCGATGAATCAGACTTGACTCAACTCTAAGCAATAGCAGGCATGACAAACAAGCATGAATGAGTAGGCACATCAGGGCTCAAACAACTCCTACTCATGCTAGTGGGTTTCATCTATTTACTGTGGCAATGACAGGTCATGCAGAGGATAAAGGGGTTCAGCTACCGCAGCAAGTAACAGATGAATCGTTGTTGTCCTAATGCAGTAAAAGAGAGCAGGAGCGAGAGAGTGGGATTGTATCGGAATGAACAAGGGGGGTTTGCTTGCCTGGCACTTCTGAAGATAGTATAGTTCTTCATTGGTGTCATTGATCACATCGTCGAAACGCGTCTATCAAGAGGGGACAGACACCGGCAAGCAAGGAAGAACACAATCAATGCAATGCACAATATGATGCATGATCATGACATGGCAATATGATGTGATTTGAGCTAATGCAACTAGCAGCAAGTTAAATGGAGTTGGTTTGAACCCTAGGTTCAAATTCAAACTCCACATGTGATTATTTAAATGCCATTCAATTGAATTGTCCTAAACAGTAGTCATAAGTTGTCCTAACATGCATGAAAATTGTACAGATTGATAGATTGGATTTTTCTGATAATTTTTCATATATAAATTATTTAATTTGGAGTTACGGTTGAATTTCTATGAATTTTAGAAGTTTAAATCATTTTCTGGAATTTCCTGAATTATTTTAAATACAGAAATTGTTTACCGCGTCAGCATGACAACAACATTGCGTCAGCAGGTCAACCGTGGCTGACCAGGTCAAACCTGACGTGTGGGGTCCACACGTCAGTGACTCAGGAACTAATCCCGGTCACTAGGGTTGACTGAGGTTTGACCGTGGCTAGGGCCCACTGTCACTGGCTATTAGGGGAATTAGGTGTGATTAATGCCTAACCAAGCAACCACGTCAGCCAGCCGGAGTTTGGCCGGCGGCGACCTCAAAGCGCGGCGGAAACTCGCCAGAAAACTGCTACGGGGCTCGGTTTTGCGCGTGGTTTGCGTCTACGGATAGCTGAAGGTGCGCCGCATCCAACTGAGCGAGCGGCAGCAGCTGTGGTGGCCGGAGCTCGCTGGAAACGAGCTCGCGGCGGCGCCAGAGTTCGGACCTCAACGAGAATGGAGCTCCGGTGCACGGGGAAGCTAGGTGAGGGTCTCAGCAGACTCCTAACGATGCGAGGAGCACGAATATGTGCTCGGCCGTGACAGATGCTAGCTCAAACGACGACGAGCTACGCGGCGGCGGCATGGAGCTCTCGGCCAAGACAGGGCTATGGCCTAGAGGTCGAGAGCGACCAGGGGAGGAGGGGGATATGACTCAGGGGCTCACCGCGAGTCCGTTGGGAGGGTTAGTGGGCTCGAAGATGTCTTGTCGGGGGCGAATCGACGACGGCGATCGACGGGGCCGAAGGTTGAAGAAGGCGGCGGTGTGGGCATTCGGGGGTGTCCGGCGGCGCGTGTGTCCTCGAGGAGGCGTAGACGACGGAGGTGGAGCTCCTGGATAGTTGGGAAGGCTAGGCGGTGGCTGTGGCCGCGGCGAACGGCGTTGGTGGCGATGGTGGCGTTCGGCCATGGCTGCGGGCAAGCGAGGGGGAGGGGAGAGCCAGGAAAGAGGGGGGAAGGACAGAGGGGGGTCAGGGGGGTCTGGGTGGCGTCGTCCAGGGTGTCGGGGAGAGATGCAGGCAGGCAGGAGGTGGCGTCGTCGGCCGCGCGCGTGCAGACACGCAGCTGCTTCTCCTCCTGGCAGGAGGAAGAAGACGGTGTTGCCCCTGTGGGCTGGGCCAGAACAGGAGTTGGGCCAGGCAGGTAAGTCAGGTAAGGTTCCTCTCTTTCTAATTCTGTTTCTGTTTTTCTATTCTTTTCTCTGTTTTGATTTAGTAATAAAATACCAAACCATTTTGTAAAATTCTGAAAATATTTGTGGGCACTTTTGAAATTATTTCCAACAGCCCTCAACTAGTTTCAGAATTATTGGAGCATTTAAAATATTTATAGGATTTAAACGCCCCAATTCAAATACAATATGAGTTAATTCAATAATCCAAATGTCATGGAAAAATGTGCAACATCTCTGGTTACTGTTTCCAGTATTTCCAAAAGTGGTGAACATTTTTGAAGGCCATTTGGATTCGCTGAAAATATTTTTAGGTTGAACCTATTTGAATTCCATTTGGTACTAGGGTTTGGACATCCCCATTTCAAGTTTCTATCAAAGTTTAAACATGATGCACACATGAAGTTAGCCTAGTGCAATGCCAGAAGCTAGGGATGTGACAGAGGGCTACACAGGCAAAGTTGAAGAATCATTATTTTTTACAAAGTCCCGGTTTGAATGGGTATTATAAACCAGCCCTTGGGGGCTACTGGAGTTGATATTGTAAAAAAAGATCATAAGGAAAGAATACTTATGAAGAGTTAAACGGCATTTACCTCATATAGCTCCTTCATCATGTTCACTAAACCAGCTTCGTAGTCATGGCTTGTGTACAGATGGTTCAAAAACCCAGAATGAATGTCTTGGGTGCTGAGGTGAGCGTAGCTGTCCAAATCTGCCTTCCACTTGCCCTTATCAACAACAGTTTTTTCTTCCTTGGCGCTGTGTTTGGATAGTGTTATGGGGTTGCCAGGGGAGGTGTAACCAAGGCCAGTAATGACAACATCGTCATCAGCACCTTTAGCCGGGCTTGGCGGGTTATCAGCATGATCCGTCGGATCAATATCCATATGCTCAGCTTCAATTTCTTGATCCGGCAACGGCGGATCATCAGGAATATTTTCAACATCTGGGTGTGACGTTTCAAGAGTCTTTTCCGGTTCAGATCGAATGGGGTCTTCAGCCGGTTTGCTCACTTTGGCCTTCTTACTGGCTCTGGCTTTGGCCCTGGAAAATAATAAAGTATGCATCAGAACAGTGCAAAGATAAAAGAACATGAAGGTATGACGGGTTAGTAAAATCTTCTCACCCAGGAACCGTTTTAAGGGTTGGAAGCTGCGTCCCTGTTGATTCGCTAGAAGAAGAATTGCAAGTTCCCCGGTAATTCGATTCAGACGGATTAAGAGGATGTCAGAAATAACCTGCCCTGGGACAAAGTGTGTCAGAAGTATAAGAGACCTCTTGGCGGCATTTGCTAACCGGAGTGTTCGGTAAATCGGAGGAAGTAACCACTTGGCCACTATGCCGGGTTGTGCGCCGAGCTTCATGCTGATGTGTCTTCAAAAGAAAGTGCAGATCCAAATAAGCTAGAGGGTGTGAAAATCTTACTTTCCGGATTGCTTGACGGGTTTTCGGTGTTGGCAGAGGATCTGAGTTGGAAGAAAGAATAATTACCTCTACGTCACCAGCACGGCTAGCCTCCGCATCATCCTGATAATGATCATTGTCAATGAGGTGTATGAAAAAAGAACCAAGAGAATCAAGTTCTACCTCTGACTCTGGGTTAGCAAGATCTTCATCAATGTTCAAATCAAAGGATTCGGCAGTTTTCTTCTTTGCAGGTTTCTTTGTAACTTTGGTCTTAAGGCGAGGTGCTTTCACCGGTTTATCCTGCGGCTTCTTCTTCCAGAACGGACCATCACCCTGCAAAGATGGACAAAAGTTATAAACAAATATTTAAAAGGGGTCGGATTAAGACAAGAATGTTGCAATTCTTATAGCTGGCGGTTTATTGGAAGCACAGAAAGGACTAAGCCCTGTCTTGCTGCACTCAGACGCCGGTTCATCCAGCATCTTCTTAACAGCTTCAGTAACCTCCGCATCACCTAGCTGAATATCAATGTGCCGCTGAGGGTCTTTGACATCCCCTGTGTACTCGCACATTAAACCAGGGCGACGGCTTAGAGGCAAGATACTCCAAGAGACCCAACAACGGACAAAGTCGACGCCTGTTAAACCGTTCGCCATAAAGGCTCGGAGCTTTGAAAGCTATGGTGCATACTTGGCTCGTTCCTTTGCATTGAGTCATTGGGGAAATGGATGTGTATTGGTAAGCCGGTGAGCACGATAACCCGGCAGAGGATTTTTGCCAGCTGGAGCTGTGTTTCGGCAATAGAACCAAGTCTGATTCCAGTCTTTGGGGTGACTATGATGCTTGGCATGAGGGAAACTGATATCTTTCCTTTTCTGGATTGAAGCTCCGCCAAGTTCAGTATTGGGCCCATCCATAAATTTAGTACGGTGGTTTAAGTAAAAGAAGTCTCTGAATAATTCAACGATAGGTTCTTCTTGTAGATAAGCCTCGCAAAACACTTGAAAATTGCAAATATTGGACACGGAGTTCGGTCCAATATCTTGAGGGCGGAGTTGGCAGCTAGCAAGCACGTCACGGAATTTTTTTGATCCAGGAGTGCTAAACCCTCGACCCAGATGATCAACGAAAACAATCACCTCTCCATCCTTGGGTTTAGGAGGATTGTCTGGACCGGGGACTCTCTAGTGGATGACTTCCTTTTTTGCTAAAGCGTCGGTTGCAATGCACCCGTTCAGTTGTTCTTCCGTAACCCGGGAAGGAACCTAGTTGCAAGCATAAAATTGTTTGGCTATTTATTAAACAAAGACCTGAAGGAAGATTGGTGCCGGTTTAAGAAATCATGATCAACTGTTAAAGGTAAAGGGGCAGGTAGTATTCAAGCATGAAAGTGTTATAAACCGGAGATATACATTATCAGCTTGCAGAGATAAGCAGTTGGCGGTTTAAGAGGGGACTAATGGTACCTGGTGGGTTATGATTCAAAAGTTAAACCGCCCGCATAGATGTCAATTTTCAGATCTATGAGTGAAAAATTGCTAAGTGTTGCAAAAACAGATTTTACAGATTGATGTTATAGCTTTGGATCTACGGCAGTTCAAAATGAAGGAAATTCTGAAAACCTAAGTGGTGACAGTGGAGCAGTTCATGGATTCAAATGGGATCTCTCGCAAAAGGGGGGGCCTTCAAGTAATAAAAATGAGTGTTAAGCTCAATACCGCGCACGATGGGTACTAGGCCTTGCATCGAAAACTACAAGATGGGGGGAGCAAGGAGGAACGGAGAT
This sequence comes from Triticum dicoccoides, assembly GCF_002162155.2. Taxonomy (NCBI): domain Eukaryota; kingdom Viridiplantae; phylum Streptophyta; class Magnoliopsida; order Poales; family Poaceae; genus Triticum; species Triticum dicoccoides. Next base: position 198,062,769 of record NC_041393.1, on the reverse strand, counting down.
GAACTACTGAAGAACTCAAGGAAAACACTAATACAGATCTATGGTAAGATAAAGGGGAGACTTATTGAAGCTGATGAACAGCAGAGATGCGCGGACGAACTCTGGTGCGTTCAGGTCAATGCAGCGGCCAAGGTTTGTGCAGCGGTCGAAGGTCGACAGTGGCGGCAGAGCTTGAAGGCTCGGGCGACGCAAGGATGACGAAGAGGCGTGGAGGGGGGAAAAGAAAAAGGGACCCTCCGATTCTATTTATAAGGTGAATGGGTAAAGGACAGGCGTGGGAATTGAGGAGGCCAAAAAAGCAGATCTATAGGCGTGTAGGCGCATCGATTTACGGAGATTCATTAGAAAAAAAGAGGGTACATTAAAAGATTTAGGTTCTGTGAAGAGTTAATGGCAGGTGACATCACGACGAGTTATCATGGTTTCAGAGGATGACGTCATGGTGAGTTATAAAAATCTTGCAAAAGAAATGAAGGAATGATTTTTTCTAAGTGTTGAAGATTGATGTGAACAAGTTCAAATCAACTTGGGGCCTAATGTTGGGGATATAACTGTTGGGTATAAACCGCCCAGGAGGGGATGGTTTATCCTCAGAGAGATTGCCAATATTGGAGCCCATGAAGTTATATAAGACGGTGAATTATGAAGGAAACTTAACAAGGAAGCCCAAGGCCCAGAGGCGGGTTAGGGCCCATAGACATAAACCGCCATAGGCGTATGACTTGTAATGTAAGGTAGGAAAGAATAGATACCGAGCCAGACACGTTTATGAACCGGCCTCGGGATGCTGTAAACCGATGGGCCGTCAACCCGTGTATATAAAGGGACGACCCAACGGCGGTTTAGGGACAAGAAACAACAACTCAAGAGCCAGGTTACGCATATTCGCTCCCTGGTTATCAAAACCCTAGCAATTTCACCTCAAACTGGATTAGGCTTTTACCTTCACCGCAAGGGGCCAAACCAGTATAAACTCCCTGTGTCCTTGTTCGGTTTAACCCCTTTAAGCCAATCTCGTTGCGATGGCCCCAAGACTAAGTCCTCACACTAGGACATCTGACGTGACAATTCCACGACAACCTCTTCCCCTTCCCTCGCACCTCTAATGCTATCACAGGTACATGTCCGTGGGAGAATCCCTTGGTTCTCATAGTATGCATTCATTTGCAGAGTTCTTACAGCGACATATTCACTCCCCTAAAGCCAGCTCTTGTCTGACCAGCAAAAGGAAGCCATTCACTGTTCTGAAGCCATTCAGTTTGAATATAATGGCAACTGAAAAATCAGCAAGAAAAGGTGGCAGATAGCACCGTGGAGATACTGCTAAGGATTTACCTCCTGATCTGTTTGAATTGTACAAGTCGGATCCTAAGGAAAGCTACGAGCAGCGCAAGACCCGAATCCAATGGATTTGAAGATATTGGGCATAAGGATGGTTCAAGTACAGATTTGTAACTGCCGAATATGCTGAAAAGAACGCCATCAAGCGCCCATGGGGTGATATATTGTACCGGAACCTGCAGCCAAAGTCGAAGCCTCAAGCTATTGCCCAAGGCTTATACCCATGCATGGTCCGAGGACCACAGCCTGAGAATGTTGATCCAACATCTATGCTATGGTGTGGCGAAGACAATCTATTCAAGCGCAATTTTCAGTTTTCAAACGAGTCAGTAGCTAAGAACAAGAAGGCTTTCGGACTCGACTTCAACCCTGGTCCGTCTGCTCCAAGGCCGGATGGCACACATGATGCCAATCCCAATCTCATCGGCCCTTTCAACAACTATGATGGTGTTCTCTCTCACATTGCTGCTAAGAGAGCCACGTTGGATCAATCTGCTGGAGACGCAGACTCCGAAGACGCACCAGCACCACCAAAGCAAAAAAAGAAGTCAAAAGCTTCAAAGCCCTCTGCTGCACCAACCGCTTCAACTGTGAAGCCATTGTGGACTGCACCTCCTGAATCCAGTGTGCAATCTGAAGATCTGGCACGGGTCTCCAAGAGGACCAAGAAGAGAAAGAAGCCCATGAAGAGTTCTGGTCATGAACCTACTCATGTTGCCGTTCTGCGCAACAAAGAGGAAGACATTGATATGTCGAGTGATGAAGATCTTGGTGATGAAGCCCTTGAGATGCTGATCAAGAGCAAGCAAAAGGCGGAGATCTTCAACAATGTGCCCCTCTTTGATGTTGACATTCTAAAAAAATTCATCGATGAGTGGTTCGATGACAAAAGCATCAGTATTGATGATCTTCAGCTACCTGTGGACATCATTGTCACCTTCCACGGGGCCATTGCCAATGAGTTGGCCTTGGATCAAAAAAACGTCGAACTGGAAAACAAAATTGATTATGAGAAGGCTCACTTCAAGAATAACATGGCCAAGCTCAGCGTGGCTGATGTTCAAATCTTCAAGAAGATGATGCATGAACTCAAGGAACAATTTCACAAGAAGCGTGAAGAAGCTAAAGGCTCACGAGAGCGCATGAAGTACTTCACTGAAAAATGCGTCCAAGCACACAATGAAGCTGAAATGCGAAAGGCTCTTGGGCGTCCTGGCATTAACCCTAGAATGGTTGTCAAGCAAAATAAGAAGAAGTCTGTTGCGGCCCAAACTGCAACACAAAGGCAGGAAGAACCTCACATTGTCTTCCCTGACAGCATGACTGGCTTGAAGCCAAAGGTCACCTCATCAGCTTCAGAGCTGAAGAAGACAAGCAGCTGAAGCCGAAGCCAGGAAACGCAAGCAGAAGGATGCTTCTGATGATGCCCCATCAAAGAAGAAGCTGAAGACAAAGTCTTCAAAGAAAGAGCGTGTTGCGGCCTCTCAGCCCCTCATTGTTAAACCCATCTTTGTCGGTCTTCCAGCCACCAACAACCAAGAACGACGTATTGTGATCCACAAGCCTGCTTCCACAGAGGCCACTGAAGATGAAGAAGTTGCAGCTATTGACCCCATCACAGCTGAAGACATTGGTCATGAAGATCATGTTGATGATGATGAAGTCCTTCCTTAGCTCGAGCCCAAGTCGGTATCATCGCCTGCTCCAACGAGCATTGAACTAGTCAGCATTGGTCATCCATTGACGCCAATTTCTCAAGATGACTCATGGGCCGAGCGCCCCCAACAAGACACCCCAGTGCATGACGAGACACCTAGAACTCCACCACCTCAAGTCACCACTCCAGTGCTTGACGACAACTACTACATGGTGCGGACCACTCCCTCACCAAAGGTGTCGCCCACATTTCGCAGGCTTCGCAAAGGCCCCAGGCCATAGGTCACCATGTTGAGCATTCCGGAAGGGGAAGTGCACCAAAGCTCAGTAGTGCGTCAAGTGTTTCCTGAAGCCACCCCTACTGCGAATGTCTCTGAGTCTGAAGCAAAAGCTTCTGAAGACATTCCGGCTACATCAGCCAATGAAAATCAAGGAGAAAGAGAAGAAGAAAGAGTTGCCACACCCCCTGCTGCTGATCCCGTCATTCTCGAGGAGAATGTGATCGTGCCCGACCCTCTCGTTATTGAAGAAACGGATGTTGAAAACACTAAGGCTTCCACAAACAATGCCACTGATGCCACTGACAATGTCATGGCTGAAGACAATGTGGAGCCTGAAGCTAATGTGGTGCCTGAAGCCATTGTGAATGCTGAAGCCACTGTTCCACCTCCAAGGTCTCACACAATTGAATAGGCACATGATCATGGCCAGCTTGTCATAGTGAGATGGCCCATTATGGTTCCTCCCGCAGCTCCTGGACCATAATATGACTATCATGTGGAGCAAAGGCCACAAGTTCAGAAGCCCAAGCCATGGCTGCCAAGGCTTCCAGCTGTTGTGACTACACAAGGATCATTCAGTGCGCACAGCTTCAGAGCTCACAACACCTTCTTTGGTAGTGCCAAGAATCCCTGTTCGAAGCTAAAGATCTCTTCTAATCGATTCTGGAGCCATCAACAGCGCAGATACTACTCCTGCATTCTATACAATCAAGAGCGAATCTTTCCTCATATGTGTCTCGATTGTGAAGCTATTGCTGGGCTGCCCTGTCTTGAAGAAGCGTTGGACTGCTTTCGGGATGTTGGTCTTCTGCAATTTGTCACTGACAAAGAGCACTGGAATGAAGAGCTCCTGCTGCAGTTTTATGCTACCCTACATATTCATGGCTACAACAGGGATCTGAAGACATGGATCCTTGAGTGGATGACTGGAGATGTGCACCATGAAGCCAAAGCTCTAGACATCATCGAGCTTACCTCCCTTCCCACTCTAGGAGAATTATATGAACCTGTTTGTCAGCTTCATAGAAATGAACTGCAGAGTATTTTTCAGAGGCCTGAACCCAATATGAGTCAGATGCTCAGTATGATGAAGCCACTGCCTCTTGATGTTGAATACCCCAAAGAGTTCTTTGTCAAGGACCTCGAGTACTTGCCCCGCACAGTATATCACATTCCGAGGCGTACTCTATGGACAATCAAGGGATATTCTTCCGAAGCCAAACTTGAAGGAGCCATGAAGACTTTGGTATTTTATGTCGTCAATGGCATCAGATTCAATACCCAGGATTTCTTCATCAGACAATTAGCTGCTTCTGGAATTGATCTTTTTGGCCTGAAGTTTTATTCTCCCTGGGTGATGCACCTGATTAAGCTTCATTCTTCTGTTGACTATCAGCCCTCAGCGTGCAACCATCTTGTTTTTCTGCCTGAGGTTGATTTATCTATTGAAGTCATCTACCCCGAGCATGCCAAGACGCTTATACATCTTCATAATGCCGAACACCAAAGCTTCTCACAACCAATGGAGGGAATTCTTGTTCCTAATGTTGCACTCCTGCTTACCCTCTGGCTGGCAATATGCGTGTGCCACATCATGCCAACACCGAAGCCACTGCAAGTACAATTGCCCAAAGGCCTCGGAAGCGATCTCATGTACTCAATGACTGAGAGCTTCTTGTGGCCTTGCATCTGAAGCAGGACAAGCACCATGACTGGCTAAAGCGTCAGATGCAGAGTCTTTTGGTGGATGTCAGTTGCACTCGAAACTTGGCCACCAAGAACTCGTTTGTTGCCCATGAAGCCTGTCGGCGGTCTTGGAAGAGTCTCACACTACTATGCTCTAAAGAAGATCTTTGCGAAGATGGCTTCATTGGGGATTTCAAGTTTGATTCCAGGCCACCACAAAATGCAAGCTGGCGTCGCACGCCGTCCATTGAAGAATCTGAATATTCATCTTCGGCTGCAACCGTTGTTGTGAGAGTCGTCGATGAAGAAGACGACGTCACTTCACATACCATGGCTGCACTTCATCTCGACACTGCGTCAGGCCCTTCTGCACCTCCAAACTCCAAGGTCGACCCTGCTCCATCCACTACCAAAAAAAGACACTTCTGTGATGATACGTGTTTGTCACAGTAGGTCACGTTTTCTGTCATGCATGTACATCCATGACAAATTTATGACAGAATCAAGATAGTCATACCTGTGCTGTCGTGCAAGTGTTCCATGACATTACCAAAATTATCAGCATGGAAGTGTCCACTTCCATGACGATAAATCACGCGCCATAGAAGTGCTTTCGTCAAGGGTGACCGACACGTGGCATCCACCGTAACGGGACGCCTTGAAGCTATCGGGTCCGGTTTTGGATCCGATAACCCGTTAACAGCCCGGACCAATGGGAATTCTCCACGTGTAAAATTATCATTGGCCGGAGGAAACACGTGTCGGCTCAACTTTCGGACAGATGTCATCCACTCATTGGACAAGAGCCACCTATGATACGTCCACACGTGGCACGGCCCAACAGAGGCCCATTCCGGTGAAAAGGCTGGCCAATTTGACTTGCTCAAAAGGTAACGGGCCGGCCCACGGAAAGCTTGTTAACGACCTATTTTTATATAGCCCATTTACGGCCCGCTTACTACCGGCCCGTTATGGCCTATCGGAATTAAGCCCATTAGCTTCATCTGGGCCATCCAATATGATTCCAGCCCATTGTAACTTCCGGCCCATGTATGACCCATGATGTATTTTGGCCCATATGAGGCCCTTTGTAACTCTCGGCCCATTAAGGGCCCGGGATGAAACTGGCCCATAATGAACAGTGTTTCTCTTTATACCCATTAACGTCCCATTATTCCGTCGGTCGTTTCCAGCCTGTGTTAACTTTCGGCCTTCTAAGGGCCCATTTATTCTTGGGCTCATTTCCAGAATTCGGTTAGATACGGTTCGTTACTGGCCTGTTCCGTTTGTGGGCCAAATACAGCTCGTGGTTACATTCGGCCCGTTTGTGGCCCGTTAACCCGTTGGGCTGTTTTCATAGCGTTATCAAATACGGTCTTTTAACGGCCCATTATGGTCCATGAATAGTACGGCCCATGTTTGGCGGAATGATTATACAACTCGTAGAAGGCCAATGGATCCTACGGCCTGTAGAAGGCCCATGGATCATACGGCCCGTAGAAGGCCCATGGATCATACGGCCCGTAGAAAGTCCATGGATCCTATGGCCCGTAAGAGGCCCATGGATCCTATGGCTCGTAGAAGGCCCACAAATCCTACGGCCCGCAGGAGGCCCATGGTTACAACAGTCCGTGTGTTGCCATGATTATTGTGGCCTAGTTACCAAAACTAGGTTATTGTGGCCACTAAAAAAACGCGGAAAAGGAACTGCAGTGACTACAAGCAAACAACTAAACAAGACAATAAGGAAATAAATAAGCAAGCAACTAACGCTATCCTATTACAGCTATTGCACATATTACATCCACTAGGCATCAAAGTGCGCCACTAGTGCAAATATAGGGAACAAAGCAGCATATTACATACACTGGCCGTCAAAATTGGCCACCAGTGCAAATAAACGCAGCAGCAAAACAAGTCCATAACTGAAACAACTTCAGAAGAGCTCAAGAAAAGTATCCTAGGTATCCACCATGCTGGCAATAAGCTTAGCAAGCTTATTAGCTTTGTCCTGTTTGGTGCTAAAATCCTCCAACACTTGCTGTTGCACCACAAAGTATGCATCTGAATGCTCCAGGGATTTCCGCGGTCCTTCCGCTTCTTGTCACAACACAGCTGATCGATGTCTTTCAGCTTGTAGTTGAGACTCAACAAACCGAACTGATTCGGACAGTGAGTTTGAATAGCTTGTGCAAGCAGTAGTGGCCAGTAACTCGAACGGTAAACCAAGACAGGACTTTGGGGTTGCCTCACTGTCTTCAAGATAGTTTTCCTTAGTTGTTTTATCAGTTTTGTTGGAGACCAAAAAGGATGTCTCATGATCCTGAACCTTATCTGCATTACTTCATTTATCATTGCTTAATAAGGAACTCTTCCCCAATATTCTGTCAGCATTCTAAAAGAAGAAACAAGCAGACACATAACAGGTTTAGCATGTACTAGTATATGAAACTCATTTCGGTGATCCAGTTCATTAGTAAGGTGGACAAGATTAAACTACCAAGTCTTCTATTGCCAAGTAGTACATTATAAAAGCATCAAACAAACATATATCTATGTCATATGGTCACTGCATTGTCTTGCCAAATCAAAATATAGACACGGTTAAAATCATATCAGTTCAAGAGAAAGCAGCACTAAAAGAATACAAAGCGTGGGAAACTAAATGGCACAACAAGATTTCAGATGGGTACCACGGGTCTACATGTACAATAACACTATTGGCCCTGTTATGATGCTAGTAATGTGCATGATATGAGAAGTCAACTGTATACACAATTGAAATTGAAATCAACAGAGCTATTTATAAGAGAAAACCTATTAAAGAAACATGCGTAAACATACCTGTTGTGCCATTGGAGTTTCCATTGGATAGTTCAATTTAAAAATATGTTTGTATGAGTAAATACAGTGATATAAGAGCAAAGCAGTATGCACGATAGCAATGGAATCTTAAATGAGAACAGTTGTGCTTCAGGTTTAAGCACTTGGTCTACATGTACAGAGTAAAGTAAGACGCAAGCATATAGTACTTAAAATAAAATGATCTCATAGACCTTACCACATTCTTGGTTCGGGACCAGTAAAGAACAAGGCGTTCCCAGTCATCGTCCAGTAAATGTGTCTCAGGAGAACGTAAGGTAATTTAATGAGTTTCTTTGCCAATGAAGTATGTTTTCTTCAGGTAATTCTGATACTGCCACCAAGCATTCTTGAAGATAGCAGAGGTATTAGCACAGGTTACCTCATCCTGAGTTTCCAAATCGGTCCTTCTCTATAGAGAAAAATGGGAAAATTTGTTGTATTATAACCATCATGGAGTTAGAATGTATGGGACAAAGCAAAGTAATTTCCATGAATAACATTACTTACACATAACTCCTAGACAAACACCTGCAACTGGCATTTTCCTTCATCTTCAGTATAATATTTCCATGATGGAAAGATATGCACATAGGATTTAACAACATCAAATGCGATAGATGCTAAACTATGAATGGCTGGTTGTGCTTCCTCCACAGGAATAGGTGTACTAACTGGTGGAGTTGGGGTTCGTTGTGGTAGCACTTGCGCTTTGGGCACTGGAGCTGCCTTACTAACTGCTCTTGTTTGGGAGCTCTATGGAGGAGATGGTGATGTGTCAACAGGAACTGGGTTCCTATCTGCTGGGGTTGGGGTTAGATTGGGTGAAGCTGGTTCTCTGTCCATCGTAGTAGGGGTAAAATCTGTGAGAGTCTGGGTTATGTGTGGTAGGGATGGTTCTCGTGCATGTACAACCGGGGTGCTATCTCCACCAAGAGGTAGCACTGTTTTATTTGAAGATCGTGTTTTTACTCCGCTAGATACTGCCATCACCCGCTCCAATTCAAATGGTTGATAAACAGGAAACATAATTGAATGTACAGACATTGTATGAGAGACAGATCCAATAGATAGTGTGGAAAAAAGAGAGCATTAAATAATTGACATGTATATTGTTTAACTAAAATGGATAGCATGACATAATTTCACACATATGATGTCTATCTAAACTGGATAGCATAGCATAACATAATTCAAAGATATGATGACTAACTAAACAGGATCGCATGACATAATTAACATACATGTTATCTAAGTAACCAGGATCGCATGATTTAATTCACATATGTGATTTATATGCTAAGCGGAGGGCATTCGCATATATGATGTCTGAACTAAGAACATGGTGTTGAATATTGTGTATATGATGTCTAAACTATGCAATGCAAGACACCATATGCATGATATGAGCAGTAGTGTCACGCCCAATATGCGACCTATCCTAAAGGAACTCGAAGGTCCCACCAAGGATAGAAGCGCATATTGGAGACGCTTTTGCAAGGTGGAGATCATTACATCATACCATTACATACATACAAGAGGCATACAATGCCACATGAATACAACAACATCATACATAAGAGCAACATCCGACTACGGATGAACCACAAACAGAAACTCAAACGACATCCACCCTGCTAGCCCAGTCTGCCGATCTGGAACCTATCCCCTGATCGAAGAAGAAGCAGAATAAGAACTCAAAACAAGCAAGCATCGCTCTCGCGTCATGATCATCGCATAACCTGTACCTGCAACTGTTGTTGTAGTAATCTGTGAGCCACGAGGACTCAGCAATCCCATTACCATGGGTATCAAGACTAGTAAAGCTTAATGGGTAAGGAAAGGATAGTGGTGAGGTTGCAGCAGTGACTAAGCATATATGGTGGCTAACATACGCAAATAAGAGCGAGAAGAGAAGCAAACGGAACGGTCGAGAAGCTATAAGTGATCAAGGGGTGATCCTGAAACTACTTACGTTCATACATAACCCAAAAACCGTGTTCACTTCCTGGACTCCGCCGAAAAGAGACCATCACGGCTACACACGCGGTTGATGCGTTTTAATATGAATCTGTTGTTAGGTTCTCTACAACCGGATATTAACAAATTCACATCTGCCACATAACCGCGGGCACGGCTTTCAAAAGTTTAAACCTTGCAGGGGTGTCCCAACTTAGCCCATTATAAGCTCTCACGACCAATGAAGGATATTCCTTCTCCCGGGAAGACCCGATTAGTCTCGGAATCCCGATTACAAGACATTTCGGCAATGGTAAAACAAGACCAGCAAGACCACCCGACTGTGCCGACAAATCCCGATAGGAGCTGCACTTATCTCGTTCTCAGGGCACACCGGATAAGCTAAACGTACAAGTACCAACATAACCCAAGTTGCCAAGGGACGGTCCCGCACGGTGCCCTAGTTTGGACCAACACTCAGGGGAGCACTGGCCCGGGGGGTAAAATAAGACGACCCTTGGGTTAATTACTCCTAAGGGAAAGGTAATAGGTTGTTAGGAAAATGTAAAACCAATGTTGGGCCTTGCTGGAGGAGTTTTATTCAAAGCAAACTGTCAAGGGGTTCCCATACACCCGGCTGCGTAAGGAACGCAAAATCAAGGAACATAATACCGGTATGACGGAAACTAAGGCGGCAAGAGTGGAACAAAACACCAGACATAAGGCCGAGCCTTCCACCCTTTACCAAGTATATAGATGCATTAATTAAATAAGAGATATTGTGATATCCCAACATAATCATGTCCATCATGGAGCAATCTTCAACTCCTGCAACTAACAATGCTATAAGAGGGGCTGAGCAAAGCGGTAACATAGCCAAGCAACAGTTTGCTCGGAAGGTGAAAAGTTTAGAACCAGACATGGCAATTTGGGAGGCTTGAAGAACAAGTGATAGGTAGCGCAGCATAGCGATAGAACGAAGCAACTAGCATAGCAATGATAGTAGTGAGATCCAGAGTAACGGTCATCTTGCCTGAAATCCTGCTAGGAAGAAGAATGAGTTCATGAAGAAGAACAAACGGACGAAGACGAACCAAGCGTAGATGAACGAATCCTCATGATCACAACGAAACAGGAACTATCGAGAAGAAGCACAACCGGAAAGGAGCAAACCACATGGTAAACACTCAACATATAAACATGACAAGATGCTCAACCAAGCATGATGCATGACAAAGGCTATATTATGCTACTCATGGCAAGGGATGATGCATACAATAGCAACACATCAAAGCAAATTTAAATGAGGCCGGAAACAACATATAACAAATCCGGTAAGTCCTCATATGCAAATTTCGAAATTGGTTCAGATCTGAATAAACCTTATGTTCAAGTTGTTAAACAGCAAGTTAAAATGCACCAAGATGATCTACAGGAAATTCTAGTCAAGTTACATATAAAGTTCATTTAGTTCGGAGCTACGGCCTAGAAGATATGAGCAAAACAAGTTAAACATGGCATTGATGCAAAATGCATTCAAACATCAAGCAAACACTCTCAAAACATGTATGCAACATGATAAGATGAAACTGCATACAAATCTAAGCAAGTTTCATATAGAGCATGCTCAAAACGGAGCAACGATGCAACACATACACTCCAAACAAGATATAACAACAATCTGCCCAAAACAGCAAGTAGGCACTTTGCAAACATCAAAACAACATGCTACAGGGATCTTATGAGCACAAACTTGACATGTACTTTATGTAAAGATAACACACTTCAAATATCATTAAAGGTTCAGGTTCATAGGCATCAAGATTAAACCAATATGATCAATGCAAAATGCAACTTAATAACACAGCAGCATATGCATGAGCAGAGTTAATATGATGGCAACTTGAGAGCAAGAAAGAGACAAGCTACAGCAAGTAAACATAGCAACCAAGGGCATGGCATCAAATTAAACATAACAAAGAGAAAATAACCTCATGGCATCATATACGTATGACTCATGGATTAGTGGGAACCAACATGACAAGATTGAATGTTGAAATAGTTTCAGCAAGTGTAAAACAGCAACATTATGATAGCATGTTTGCAACCATTAAACAGAGGCATATGATATCCAAAATTAGCAAACATGGCATGTGAACAAAGTACTCATAGCATACTACAATGCATGTAATTGGAGCATCTCCAGAGAAGGCATGGAACACTCAATAACAAGCTCACAACAAGGCATCATGAAGTTCACAGGAATCTGGAACATTATATAAGCATGTTCATGGCAATGAAAACATATGCTACAGGACAGGTGTAGGGCATGAAGAGACATGGCATGATAGAGCATATCATAGAGAACAAAACATCTCAACTAAGAATCTCCATATTATGCATGGATTAATTGGTAGCATCAAGCAAACATGGCAACATGATATAGCAGTTTCAGCATTGACAGAAAGTTAACAGCAAGTGGCCCACTTCACAAGCTTGATGCACTCACTACAGGGCATAAACAAATACATGGATTGAACCCCTGTAAATATGGCATAAATATGCTCCTAAAACATGTAGACATCATGATCATAAGATGCACACACAAAATGCAACAAAAATGACAAATCAGCAACTTACAACAGTTTTCAGTGGTTAACAGCAACATGCACTATTGCAACAGGGATTAAGATATCAAGATGCACTCTAACATGAAGGAAAAGCACACCAGCGTGTATATCATGAATAGCAGAACATGTGCATATCAAGATCATCATCATAGCATAAACAGGGACAAAGATGTGGCACTCACAAGATGCACAAATGATGTTAAGAAACAGCAGATTCCAGCAGTAAACATCATATAGCACTCTTGCAACGATGCTTAGTGCATCATGGTGGACTCAAACAAGCATGCCAAAATGGAATGAAATGAATAGCATCTCACAATGAATATTTTGATATATCATACATGCAAAACGGAGCTATAGTCATGGTGATATGATGCAATGAACATGGCATGAAAATGTTGCAGATCCGGGGACTTGAACAAATTTCACCTCGCGAAAAGTCAACGTGGGACGAGACGGAGCGGGACGGAGGGATCCGGGTCGTGGGACGGCGTTTGGTTGGTGGTGGTGGTGGATCTCGTCCAGATCCGGTGGATTCAGCCGGGGAACATACTCCAGCGACGGCAGCGACCTCCGGCAAGGTGGCGGCTGGCGGGGGAGGCACGGGACGGGGGGGAGGCGTGGCACGGGGCTCCTCCGGTGAGCTCCGGCGGCCGGAGG
>NC_041393.1:198031628-198049063 GCF_002162155.2 Triticum dicoccoides | reverse complement strand
GGCGCACCGGCGAGTGGCCGAGGCGGCGAACGGCGGCGAGGGAGGCGACGCACGGCGGGGCAGCGCGAAGGCCGGCGGCGGGGTCGATGAGGGGCACGGGGAGGCGCTCGGGAGCTGGGGCGAGCGGGTCCTCGGAGCGGCGACAGGGTAGGTCAGGAGGAGAGGCGAGCGCTGGCGGCGGAGGGAGCTCGGGAGGCGCCGCGGGGCGGCAGTAGACATGTCCGGTGGGGCGCGGACATGTCCGGCGGCTGGAGGAGGAAGAATCTAGGGTTAGGGTAGGATTCATCCGCAAATTTTGGGGGAGGGGGAGTTTGTATAGGTAGAGGGAGCTAGAAGAGTCCAAACGGGGTGCGCTTTTCGCCCACATGATCGTGATCGAACGGCGGAGTGCATGGAGGGGAGTTAGATGGGCTAGGTGGGCTGTGTGAAGAGGTGCTGGGCTGCAAAGCGAAGGGGGGTTTCGGTTAGCTCGGTTAATCGTTGGGGCATCAAACGACCTCCAAATGGAACAAAATTTGATGGGCGGTCTACCGGTGATATACCAAGGCCACTCGGCAAATCTCGGCCCATTCCGAGAATGTTTTCCGGCGGCTCACAAAACAAGATCTGAGAGGGGCGACGAGCGCGTGCAAATGTGGTTGGGCTCAGAAGGACAACGGAGAGAATTGGGGGAACCCGAATGGATGCAAGTTTTGAAAAGCATGCAGATGAAATGCATATGATGACATGGAAAAATGCAAAACGCAAGCAATGACATGGCAACGAAGGGGATAGCTGGAAGACACCTGGCGCATCGGTTCCAGGGTGTTACAAGTAGAACCGTGCCAAGTTAGAGCATACACCTCGGTGGGGGAATAGGACTGGTCATCTTTCTCTGAATCCATCTCTGAGGAGCTATCGGGACCCAGCAAGAGATCTGCTTCAACAGGTAGCACTATCTACTCTGAAGGCCTTGTTTTCACTCAAGATTTCTCCATCACCCACTCAAATGGCTGACTCACAGGAAGAGAAGTTTAATGTACAAAGATTGTCGACAAATGGAAATTTAATGAAGAAAAGGATGGGCCAGATATCATTCAAATATATGATGCCTGGTTAAACAGGATGGCATTGCATAATTCCCATATATGATATTGAAACTAAACAGGTGGCATTACAAAACATGTCTAAACTAAGCAGATGACATATATGATGTCGAAAGTAGGCACTGCAAGGAAACATATGCATGATATGACTAACATCATCATGCCAAGTTAGAGCAAACACCTTGGGGGTAAATAGGAGTGGTCAGCTGCGTCTGAATCTACCTCAGAACAGATATCTTCCTCTGGATTACAATCTGGAGACGGGAGGAGGATTTGCCATTGAACCTACCATGGAGCAATGTCTACATGACATTGTATTGTCGTGCAAAACTCTTCTCTTTTTCTCTACATGTTCAGCATGACTATGTACAATATCTGACATGCATACAAAAAAATATAGTGAGACTATGTAAGGAGAGCATGCTGAAATCTAGAATAATGGTAACAACCAGTGGATATGGATCCAAAAATAATGATAGCAGGCTGATGATTGTTTCAATTTAATAAAAAACAGATGATGATTGCTTTACTATTTGTTTCCCACCCAAGATGAACAACATAGGCATACCCTAGGTGAACCAGATATTAGACAAAGATACTATTCATTGCTGCTTCGATATGTTCCCCACAACTAATTTAGAACTCAAGTTTGAACATCAATTTAGACCTAACTTGGAGTCTAAGAGGTGAACAGCACAATAAAGTAGCAGGTAATATTAAGCAATGCATAACATAAGCAGAAAAAAAAGAGTGCGACCTCTCTTGTGGATCCATGTACTCCTCGGGTTCATCTGCTGAGTCGATGATGGTGATGTCGTTGCGGTGGGTGCCGGCGGCAGGGAAGGAGATCTGAGGCGGTGAAAGACGGTCAGGATTCATGATGTCTGGTTTGGTGGATGCTTCTGTCGATGGAGCAGCTCAGGTGAGGTGGACGAGGTCGCGGCAGGAGTAGGACAAACCACACAAAGTTTTCTTTGACACCAACCTGTAACTGACGTAATTCTGTAAGGGCTCATTTGGCTTGCATGATTCTAAAAACGTAGGGATAGTAGGAAAAACACCAGAATAGGATAGGAATGCGCATGGGAAACAGAGCATTTGTGAACACATGATCTCTGTCAACTTGGGTGTTTGGTTCACAGGAAAGGAGGAGCAGAGGAATGCAAAGAAACATGGCCAAAATATAGTGAAACCATATGAAAGCGTGTACAGTTAGAATGTTATTCTGCCACTAATGCACTTGGTCTTGTTTTCATGCATAGGATTTTGAAAATTAGGTCCAGGTGGATGGTTTGCTCCATTCCTTTCAACAAAATGAATGAATGATTGAATAGTAGAGTGCCATAGGAAAATTTCCTATTTCTATGTTTTTCCGTTGAACCACAATAGCCCTAATGGATCGACATGAATGTAGAGTAATAAGTGATGCAACAAGTGTACAACCTCTTTGTCGTAGTCGTGTCGACCTTAGCATCATTGGGTTGGTCACTAAAGAAGTTGAGGCAGAGGTGGTGTAAGTGCATCTAGTGCCCCTTAGTGATTTTGGTGTATTGAAGACTTATAGGTTAAGGGACTAATGTGTTTATGAGTGTACACAGGTCTATAAGTCTATGAGGAGTTTGATATTTACAGAGAAAGTCGACCCCTAAAAATGATTTTCTTCATCTGAAGACTTTGGATTTCTGAAGACTTTCTGAAGACTTTGAAAGTGAAGAAATTGGTGTGACCCTGAAGACTTGGTATTCATGCGAGGAACATGAAGCTTGAAGACTTTTGTTTTCGTAGTTTCATTTTCTCTTTCTTGAGTCATAGGAAACTCCGTACTGTTAAAGGGGGTCGAGGAAATACTAAGGAAAAGTTTCCAAGTGATGCTCAACTCAAAATCCTACACCAACCAATCCTTTCGAGTGAAGCCATTGGAAATCTCATACAGTTCAGTCAATTTCTTTGATGATAGAGACGAAGATCTTCTGGTCTTTGAGGAATTTTTCTGACTGAGGAGTTAGGAATTCGCCAGTGCGGATTGCCTACAAGTGAGGAACATGATAGCCCTGAGGAATTTGAGCCTCAAATTTCCGACCGTTGTTGTGCTATGCGCCAGCTGTCCCAAGATATCTACCCACCTAACGGTCATATCATTGAAGGGCATTTATGTCTTATCCTGTCGGGCTGCTCCCTAGGCTATAAATAGCCGCCCAATACAACCACTAGTTGGTTGGCTGCTCCGAGAGAAACTGACACTTGTCAATTGAGAGCATCCCATCCTCCGAGGACTTTGAGCGAAAATCATCAAGTGAGGAAAACCCAAACCCAAACACCTACACACCGAAAGTGATTGAGCATCACTGAAGAGATTGATCCTGCGTGGATCCGATGCTTGTTACCTTTGAAGACTGTGTATCTTCCAGACGGTTAGGCGTCGTGGTCTAGAGCATCCAAGAGGAAATTGTGGATCTCCGAGTGACCGAGTTTGTGAAGGTTTGGAAGTCACTTGACGACTTACCACGAGTGATTGGACGAGGTCTGTGTGACCTTAGTTCAAGGAGAATATGGTGAGGACTGGGTGTCCAGGACTGTGTGTCCTTAGATTTGAATACCTATCCGCCCTAACCAGACGTACAACTGTCACAGCAGTTGGAACTGGTCTACCAAATCATTGTCTTCACCGAGCTAACTAGTTCTATTTCCTCAACTCTTTCATTTCCTCATTACTGTGTTGTTTGCTTGTTCATATCTGTTTGAAGACTTTGACTAAAGACTTTCTCAATTTCCTCAGTTCAATTTCTTCAGTCTGTTTGTCTTCATCTTGTTTTATCCTGTGCTTACGCTTCCTGTACTTTGTATTTGTTTTCATTTTATCATGATGTCCATGTTTATGTTTTGTCATGTATGCATCTGAGTACTTATTCCACTGCAACTAGTTCTTCGCTAAGGAATTTCCTCACCCTGAAATTCCTCAATGAAGAATTTATAAAAATCGCCTATTCACCCCCCTCTAGTCGACTTAACGCACTTTTAGTTGGTATCAGAGCAAGGTACTCACTTGTTCTGTGTGATTTTGGTTTAACCGCCTGGAGTTTTAGTTATGTCGACCGCGGGTATGAATAAAGTGACCTGCCCCATCTTTGACGGTCATAATTATCCCAAGTGGAAGGCCATGATGAAGAAGCGACTCATGGCGATGAACAACAAGCTGTGGACTGTCACTGTGATTGGTCTTACCAATTTGTGCAAGATGGCGGAGGCTGATGACATTCGCAAGTACACTCTTCTAAATCTCATGGCGAAGGACGTCATCTGCTCCTCTTTGTCCCAAGATCAGTTCAGGAAAATTATGCATCTCAGCCGTGCAAAGATCATCTGGGACCGTCTCTCTGAGGTCTATGAAGGCCATAGAACTAATTGTGATCCCTGGTTTGAGAACTTCATGGTATCACGTAAGGCTATGAATTCTGGGACAGAATGATCATCCTCTACACCATGTCTTATGGCAAAAGATGCCAAGGTAACTGAATGCTACCTATATGAGTCCAGTGATGATGAATATGGTGATGAATTTGGACCCAGTTATACCAAACTTGCTTCCCTTGCCACTAAACAACAAAGAGCTTTGGAAAAAGTTCAAAACATGATGGATAAGAGCGATGATATGTTGGGTGAAGAAATGGATCAGTCGAAAGCTTTGGCAGACAGTCTTCAGAGACTTCAGTCTAAGTTTGACACCCTTAAAAGTCATCATAACACTCTCTTATCTGTTCATGATAAGCTTTCTTATGAATTTCTTCAAAGAAAGCAAGATCTTGAGAAGCTAAGAGTGAGTTATGAAGATCTTCAGAAGGAGCATGATTCATTACTTGCTCAACAGATCAGTGCTGCTCAGGAAGAATTCATTCCTCCATGTTTGAAGTACATTGAATGTGAATCTGCTAATTCTTCACCTGAATGTTCAAATGCTTCTTCTGCTACAAATTCTTCACTTGTCACTACCATCACTAATTCCTCATCTGAGGATATTGCTAGTATCACTGACAATGCAGGGCTGAAGGAATTGTATATGACACGCATGTACAAAAGCCTCAAAGGGCATCAGGCTCTTTGTGATGTGCTTAAAAAGCAGATCCTCAACGGGAACCCTAGGAAAGAGGGTATTGCCTTTGAGAGAAAACTCAATGCTGCTGGGACATACTGGAAGCCTAAGCAGTACCCAAAAACCTCATGGGTTGCTGCAAAGGGACCTCCAGTAGATCCATCTAATTTATCTGGCTTTACATGTGAATCTCCTCATTCTTCTGATGAGTCATTTGACTCCAACTATAAACTGTTCAAAAATCAGAATGGTGAAGTATTTGCTAGATATGTTGGCAGTAACTACGGGAACGGCTCTCCTATGAAGAAAACCTGGGTTCCCAAAAAGTGCCTTGAAAGTCTTCAGGTGAATGCCATTATGACACCACCTATGAAGAACAGGAACCCCACATCAAATTCTTCATACGGACCAAATTCTCCATATGGATCCATGTCCTCAAATGGACCGAATTCCTCAAATGGATCAAAGTCCTCATATGAACATCATCGTGCAACACTTTTGTTTCACAGGGAAGATCTAAGGGCTATGAATATGTGCATTATTCTTCAAACCATTATGTTCATAAGTCCTCGAAGAATTTCTCTGCTTATTCATATGCCTACCCTAACTCCTCTTATGTGAAACAAAGTGGACTGGCTTCTATGCCACCTTTCTCTTATGGAGCTCGCAGAATGATGAACTCTTTGCCACCCCTTCAGATGTGGGTGGTGAAGAAAAAGAACTAATCTCTTATGCAGGGTCAGGTCTCCAGACGTGTGTAAACGTCTAAAGAATTGGCTGGAGACCTAAAAATGCCTGAAAGGACGCAGGCTAATCACGAAGAAATGAATCCTCATTTCTCATGTCCTCATATTGCTTTATCTGTTCTATTGCTTGATGAAATTGATCTGATGAAATTGATGTCATATTCTTCACTGATGAAGTATATGAGTTCATAAGTTGCACTAATTCATCTGCAGGATGATCTACCCAAATCCACTGAGTGGGTCCTCGATAGTGGATGTACAAATCATATGACTGGTGACAAGAATCTATTGATGGATGCTCCCTTATCTCCATCGCATCTGAAGCATATCATCTTCACTGATAAAGGCAAAAGCGAGGTATTGGGTCTAGGTAAGGTTTCGATCTCAAAGGGTCGACACATGGACAAAGTCATGCTTGTTGAGTCCTTAGGATACAACCTCATGTCACTCTCGATGCTTTGTGATCTTGATATGGTTGTTATCTTTCGCAAGTATCGTTGTGTTGTGATCATGGAGGCTGACAATTCCAAAGTCTTCGAAGGCTTTAGGAGAGGGGATCTGTATATTGTTGATTTCTCTACAGGACCACAACCAGCTATGTGTCTACTTGTAAAAGCTTCAGAAAGCTGGCTATGGCATCGACGACTTGGTCATGCTGGCATGAGGAACTTGCACATTCTTGCGAAGAAGAAGCATGTCATTGGCATTGAGAATGTCAAATTCCTCAAGGATCACTTGTGCGGAGCCTATGAAGCTGGAAAAATGACCACCAAGCATCCAGCAAAGACTATCATGACTACCACTCAACCATTTGAATTGCTTCACATGGACCTCTTTGGTCCTAACCACTACTCTGCAGTCACTAATGATGCATCTCTATATGGCTTTATTATTGTTGATGATTACTCTCGCTACACATGGGTGCATATTGTTACTTACAAACGTGAAGTGCAGGAAGTCTTCAGACGATTTTCCTCGAGGGCTTCAACCAACTTTGGTGTGAAGATCAAGCACATCAGAAGTGACAATGGAACTGAGTTCAAGAACACTGGTCTCGATGACTATCTTGATGAACTTGGTATTACTCATGAGTTATCTACTCCTTATACTGCTCAGCAGAATGGCGTCGTGGAGCGCAAGAACATGACTCTTGTTGAGATGGCTCGCACTATGCTTGATGAGTACAAGATGCCTCCTCACTTCTGGATTGAGGCAATTGATACTGCGTGCCACATCATCAATAGGGTGTATCTTCACAAATTCTTCAAGAAGACTGCATATGAACTCCTCACTAACAAGAAACCCAATGTGAGTTATTTCAAAGTCTTCAGTGCCAAATGCTGGATAAGAGATCCTCATCACAGTTCTAAATTTGCACCGAAAGCATATGAAGGTTTTATGCTTGGTTACGGAAAGGACTCACACACCTACAGAGTCTTCAACAACATTCACCACAAGGTTGTTGAAACTATAGATGTGTGGTTCGATGAAAATAATGCCTCGCAAAGAGAGCACCTACCTTCTGTGTTAGATGAACAGTCACTTGAGGAAACTATCAAGTTCAAGGCTAATGAGGATGTCATTCCTACCGAAGAATCTACTGAAGAAGTCATTCCAGAACGTGAAGAACATCATGCTGCTGCGCCTGAGGAAAATGGTATTGAAGAAAATGTTGTCAAATTCCTCGATGACAACCCGCACATCCTCGTGTTGCAAACGAAGTGTAGATTGACAAAATCATCAGCGACATCAACATACCAGGTCCTCTCACACGCTCGAAAGCTTCACATTTTTCTAACTTTTGTGGGCACTTTGCTTTCGTCTCTATTACAGAGCCCACTAAAGTAGATGAAGCATTTCTGGAGCCTGAGTGGATTCAAGCTATGCAAGAAGAATTACATCAGTTCGAGCTCAACAACGTCTGGGAACTGGTCAAATGTCCAAACCCTCGCAAACACAATATCATTGGCACAAAGTGGATCTACCGCGACAAGCAAGATGAAAATGGCCTTGTGGTGAGGAATAAGGCACTGCTTGTAGCTCAAGGCTACACACAGGTTGAAGGAATTGATTTCGATGAAACTTTTGTGCCTATTGCTAGACTTGAGGCTATTCACATATTACTTGCATATGCTAACCATCATGACATCATCTTATATCAAATGGATGTGAAAAGTGCATCCCTCAATTGTAAGCTTGAGGAACAAGTATATGTAGCTCAACCCCCAGGTTTTGAAGATCCAAAGCATCCTGACAAAGTCTTGAGACTCAACAAGGCCCTTTATGGCCTCAAGCAGGCCCCTCGGGTGTGGTATGATACTTTCAAGGAATTCCTCATGAAGAAAGGCTTCAAACCCGGTTCACTCGACCCAACTCTTTTCACTAAATCTTATGATGGTGAATTGTTTCTCTGCCAGATATATGTTGATGATATCATCTTTGGCTGTACTGACCAATGTTATAGTGATGAATTTTGCCTATATGATGAGTGAACAATATCAAATGTCTATGATGGGTGAATTGAAATTCTTCTTAGGTCTTCAAATTCGTCAACAGCGCAATGGCATATTCATATCTCAGGAGAAATACCTCAGGGATGTATTGAGAAAATTCAGCATGCAAGATTGCAAAGGCGTCAAAATCCCTATGCCCACAAATGGCCATCTATGCACTGATGAAAATGGTATTGACTTCGATCAAAAGGTATACCGCTCCATGATTGGCTCTTTATTGCACTACAAAAAAAAGACACATCCGTGACATTTTGGGCCGAACGAAAAAAAAATTCTGTCATACATATGACACTTCTATGACGATAATTGTGACAAAACCCGGTATCATCGTAGATGTGGTGGGCTCCTACTTCTATGGCAAAAAATCATGATAGAAAATGGGCTTTTCGTCCTGGGCGGGCCGGAGACGCAGCTGCATGACATTCTTTGGGCCGTCCATGACGGAAAATACCGTGGTAGAAGTGAGGGGGAGGAAAATTTCGGGGAGTTGCCGGTTACTGTGGGAGGTCGGGGGCCGAGCGATGTGCGTTTCTCTCGTACACGTACGCGCGTGTGTGCGAGGCATTGACTCTAACTGAACCCGAGCAAGGCGTTGGGCTCTAACTGAACCCGAGCGATTGCACTGCAGGCTACGTGTTACTGAACCCGAGCGATCGATCGATGGCTGTTAACTGAACCCGATCGAGCGATTCCTTCGCTACTGCTGCTAACTGAAGCCGATCGATGGGATGAATAGTGAGTGTTGTGGGGGGGTTGGATGAACAGTGAGCGGTGGCGTTGCCTCTGGATGAACAGGACCCCGTGGTGTGGAGGGCTGGATGAACAGTAGACGGTGGAGGGGTGGTTGAACAGGACCCCGTGGTGTGGAGGGCTGGATGAACAGTAGACGGTGGAGGGGTGCCCGTGGAGGGGTGGTTGAACAGTAGCCGGTGGAGTAGCGCGCGGTGGAGGCTGGATGAACAGGAGCCCGTGGAGGCTAGAGGAGGTCGACGGTAGCCAGTGGAGGCTGGAGGAGGTCGACGGTGGAGATGAACAGTATCCCGTGGAGTCCCGTTTGGCAGTACGCCACACCCCTCCTGATGAACAGGACCCCCGTTTCGACCGTATGAGGTCCGTTTCGTCCGTTGTGCGGTACGCCACACCCCTCCCGATCAACAAGACCCCCGTTTCGACCGTAGGAGGTCCGTTTCATCCATTTTGTGGTACGCCACACCCCTCCTGATCAATAGGACCTCCATTTCGACCGTAGGAGGTCCGTTTCGTCCGTTTTGCGGTACGCCACACCCCTCCCGATCAAAAGGATCCCCGTTTCGACCGTAGGAGGTCTGTTTCCTCTATATTGCGGTATGCCAGGCCCCTCCTGATCAACAGGATCCCGTTACGAACGTGGCCGATCGAACACAAGCTTTTCCTCCATTGTGCGGTACGCCAGGCCTCGTTTCCATCGCCTGTTCCATCCAAGCCCTCCCGATGAACACGACCATGCATTCCATTCCGACCCAGCCGGTTGGCTCCCCATGAACACGACGACGACGCTGTTTCTTCGTTCCGACCCAGCCATGTACGTATGCACGATAGGCGTTTGAGACCCTGCCCGTATGTACGTACATGGCCATATTTTTTTCTTGCACCCTCGCCGATGTACGTACGTGTACATGCTACGTGCGCGCCTCTACTACGACACGTGCGCGCCTCTACTACGACACGTGCACGCCTCTACATCCACCAGTATATATGTACATTCACGTTCGCGACCAGAATGACAACGCTACATACGCTTCGACCAGGTGGGTCCCGACTGTCAGGCACTTCCTTGCTTGTGAAGATGTAGCTGGTCGGTCCCAGCAGTCAGGGGGCGAATCATTTTTTTTTGCCCAGACGTACTTCCTTGCGTGCGAAGATGTAGCTGGTGGGTCCGAGCAGTCAGGGGGAAATGTTTTTTTCGCGAAATACGATGGCCCGTCCGGTGGGTCCCCACTCTCAGGTGGAGGAATAATTATTCCTTGCTACGGCCGTGGACCCAGTTGTCAGCCTCTCCACGTACAGTCCACGTCCGATGGAAGCCGTTCCTTGGCCACGTTGACCACGCCGCGCCGAGAGCACCAGGGCGGTGGACCACGGCGAGGCCTAGGAAGGGGATGACGCGGAGCCGGGGAAGACGCGGCAGTGGATGCCCACGCGTAGAGGAGTATGAGGGTTCACTGGTTCGCTGCGGTGTGAGGCTGCCGTCACCGCAGAATAACAGGGGGTGTGGGTGAGTAGAGGGATGGCCTGGCCAGCGGTGGGAGTAGTTGGGGGCGGTGACGCCTCCGCCGCATCACAGATGGCCACGGGAGGCAGGAGCACGAGGCACGACCGACGCTGGTTTGGGCGGCTGGAGCAAGAAGACCAGAGGTTGAAGAAGCACTACGGCCGTTGGATGGACATCATACGGTCACTGGAGCTAGAATCATGCATATTGACTAAGTTTACAAAGCCCTCCGTCCCCGTCAACTTAGTAGGCCCACAAGTCAGCCTGCCACTATATTGGGTCCCAGCTAACAGGGGGAGTATTCATTTTTTTTGTGCGTAATAAGGAGGCACTTCCTTGCATGCGAAGATATAGCTGGTGGGTCCGAGCTGTCAGCGGCGGTAACGTTTTTTTCGCGAAATACAGAGGTCATTTCAGTGGGTCCCCGATGTCAGGTGGAGGAATCATTATTTTGCACGTAATAAGGAGGCATTTCCTTGCGTGCGGTCGTGGACCCAGCTGTCAGCCTCTCCACATACAGTCCACTTCAGATGCATGTCGGTCGTTGACCACGTTGACCACGCCACGCCGAGAGGACCAGGGCGATGGACGACGGCGAGGCCTAGGAAGGGAACGACACGGAGGCAGGGAAGACTCCGTAGTTATTTCCCACGCGGAGGGGAGTACGATTGTACGAGGGTTTACTGGTTCGTCTGCCATCGCCGGAGAATAACAGCAGGTGTGGGTGAGTAGAGGGATGGCTAGGCCAGCGATGGGAGTACGGTGGGGCGGTGAGGGCTGCACGGCAGCACAGCCGGCCGCGGGGAGGAGGGAGGAGGTAGTCCCTCCGGTGCTTGTTTGAGCGGCTGGAGCAGGAAGAGCAGAGATTGAAGAAGCACGACAGCCGTTGGATGTACATCGTATGGTAACTGGTGCTAGAATCGTTCATATTGACTAAGTTGACAAAGCCCTCTGAAAGCACAAGTGCTCCCTAGGTGGTTTTGGTAATTAATGTCAACATATCTCTTGTTGGACTAACACTTTTATCTAGTATGTTTCAGATAAGTTCAACAATGGAGTGGCATGGACTAAAGGATGTGGGAACTCCTTCAAGATGCTATGGACAAAGGATTGGCTCAAGCTTCAAGCTCAAGACTCTTCATTTTACATTTTAGTGATCCAAGATCACATTGAGTCTATAGGAAAAGCCAATACTATCAAGGAGGGATGAGGTGTTGCTTAATGAGCCTCTTGCTTCAAGTGCTTAGTGATATGCTCCAAATACCCTCAACCACTTTCCCACTTCCACACATATGTCCTAAACCTAAAGTCAAACTCGGCCCCACTGATTCTTTCTATCCGGCGCCACCGAGTTTGGATGTCTTAGCCACTGCCACAAACCCTAGGCAAATCGGTCTCACCGATAGGGATCTCGGTCTCACCGAAATGGGATTGTAATCTCTCTATGTATGTCCATTACCAAAATCGGTCTCACCGAGTTTGAGCAATCGGTACTACCGAGATTACAATGCAAACTTCCTGGTTGACTCATTACGAAAATCAGTCCCACCGAGTTTGAATAATCGGTCCAACCGAGTTTGCCTGATCAACTCTCTGGAAAGCTTATTACCAAAATCGGTCTTACCGAGTTTGAGTAATCGGTCTTACGGAGATTACGTTATGCCCTAACCCTAACCATATCGGTCCTACCGAGTTGTATTCGGTCCCACTGAAAATCCTAACGGTCACTAAATTTGCTGAATCGGTCCGACCGAGTTTACCAATTCGGTCCCACCGAGTTTGGCAAGTTGTGTGTAACGGTTAGATTTTGTGTGGAGGCTATATATACCCCTCCACCTCCTCTTCATTCGTGGAGAGAGCCATCAGACTGAACCTACACTTCCAACAAACATTTTCTGAGAGAGAACTACCTACTCATGTGTTGAGGCCAAGACATTCCATTCCTACCATATGAATCTTGATCTCTAGCCTTTCCCAAGCTGCTTTCCACTCAAATCTTCTTTCCACCAGATCCAAATCCTATGAGAGAGAGTTGAGTGTTGGGGAGACTATCATTTGAAGCACAAGAGCAAGGAGTTTATCATCAACGCACCATTTGTTACTTCTTGGAGAGTGGTGTCTCCTAGATTGGCTAGGTGTCACTTGGGAGCCTCCGACAAGATTGTGGAGTTGAACCAAGGAGTTTGTAAGGGCAAGGAGATCGCCTACTTCGTGAAGATCTACCGCTAGTGAGGCAAGTCCTTCGTGGGCGACAGCCATGGTGGGATAGACAAGGTTGCTTCTTCGTGGACCCTTCATGGGTGGAGCCCTCCGTGGACTCGCGCAACCATTACCCTTCGTGGGTTGAAGTCTCCATCAACGTGGATGTACGATAGCACCACCTATTGGAACCACGCCAAAAACATCTGTGTCTCCAATTGCGTTTGAATCCTCCAAACCCTTCCCTTTACATTCTTGCAAGTTGCATGCTTTAATTTCCGATGCCCATATACTCTTTCATGCTTGCTTGCTATATGTTGTGAATGTTAAACTTGTGACTAAACTCCACTTAAACTTAAGGAAATTTAAAAACTACAACTTTGGTACTTAGTGTCTAATCACCCCCCCCCCTCTAGACACCTCTTCTCAAGGTCCTACAAGTGGTATCAGAGCATTGGTCTCCATTTCCTTGGTTTAATCACCATTGGAGGAAGATGGATGAGTCTACTTTGGGGAGTCTTAGACATAGACTGCCTATTCTTGATGGAGTGTATTTTCATGAGTGTAAAATGAGATGCTTGTAATTTTCAATCAATATCATTTGAACAAGTACATTGCTAGCCCTTGTGCACCATATGTTGACCCTATGCATCCTACCCATGATGAGTCAATTGACATGATTAGGAATCTTAGAACTGCCGAACTTATTATTAGAGGATTGCCTAGAAACTTGATTGGATGTTTGCCTACTCTTAAGTGTGCCTATACTATCACTACAAGAAATATGTCAACTTGTGACCACCACTATTGGTCACTAAAAGGTCACAAATTTCCATTTGCGACCTTTTTGTGACCAAAAATAGAAGGTCAAAAGCTGGCCGTCATAAACTGACTATAGCGACCTTTCTTCTGGAATGGTCGAAGACGTTTACGACCAAAATATTCCTACTGTGGCGTTTTGGTCACTAGCAACCTCCCCAAGCCATGTAGGCATCCAGCGTGGCAAGCTGATGTGGCACAAGATTCAGCCCGGTCCAATTCGGTTTTCTACATGGGCCTAGCCCAACAATTCGGCCTTTTTACTGTATATTTTCTCTATTAATTTTCTCTAGCTACATGGGCCTGGCCCAACAATTTGGCCTTTTTATTTTCTAGGCATGGCCTTTTGCGGCCCATTTCAATTTTTATTTTCGAGGGTTTTTTGTGGTCAAGTTTTTAGATGGGTCCCAATTGTCACATTTTTCCTGGCAGTGGATCTACATCGCTTTTTAAGCAGTATATATCAAACAGAAAGAAGAAAAGAATATGAAAATCTTCAAATAACAACCAAAAACAGAACAGAACAGAACATGAATATATGAAACTCCATACAAATATATTCTGTACAGAACAGAACATGTGAAACTCCAAATAACAACCAAATAACAACCACATCGGTTTATTACAATATATTCTGTACAGAACAGAACATGTGAAACTCCATACACTCGTTCACATCACAACAACCAGTTTAACCTACAAATATTGCATGCCCAGGAACTTAAAACTTCATGTACATAACCATACAATATTCCACACAATCACAAATATTGCGATTGAAAAATAAAACGCTCTGCCAAGTTAATTAAAGCTAGCTACTCTTGGATTGGTGTAGCATCCGTCTTCTCTGCTTCTGCTGCAGTCTCCTGTTAAACAGAATAACAACAAATCGAGTTAATAAACAAGCTTGAAGCACTGTCGGAAACAAAAGCATAAAAACAAACTAATGTCTCACGTATAATCATAGGATAAATCTGTGTTGAAGCACTGTGTTTAGATGTATTTTAATTAATTTCAAATGTGTAATGTAAGGTGTTGTGGATCAGTGTATAAGAACAGCAGTTTGTAAATAACAGGAACAACTTGGTATTACACACAAAGCACTATACAGATTTTAGCTTTTCTATCCAAGTACAAATAGCAAAATGGAACATAGGCAGGTTGATTATATTTGACAGAGCTAGCACATAGATACAAAATAATAATGTTTGCTACAGAAATTAGTAATATGGGAATCAGTAAGGTCCTCTCTTAGTGCTATGGGGATTAAGAGCATGCACATGAAAAGCTAATTGGCAAAAAAACTTGCTGGTCTTATACAGCTCAGTTATATATGCATGACTCATAGCTCATGACATGATACTAAGAGAGAACATCATAGAGACTCAAGCAGATCCTAATATAAAGCTACTCAGACCATAGCTTTCACATCATAGGGACACAATAGTGTATTACAACACTGTCCAGATATAAAAACTGAGTAACCAGCAAGCAATCAAATTGAGAACAAATCAGTTGGGGTTCTTAACTTTTAGTATGCAGTATGATGTTTGCTGTTCCAATGTCTGCAGCAGTGGAGAACTTGACACCCTCCTTGGTGAGAGAGATAATAACTGCAACGCACACAAGCCGTCGTCAGACTTGTAGAAACTGGTATTCAGCATATTTCTTTTACAGGAAACAGAGACGACAAGTGTAGCAGATTTCTTTTACAGGAAACTGGTATTCAGCATACCAGTGTCGCCGATGCTGCTGAGATCCTTGCAAATCCTCTTCGGCCTCCACCAATGCCAAAACTTCGGCCTCTTCTCGAACAGCAGGTTCACCACCTTGTCCTACAACCACACACCAACGCAACCCAGTCAGATCACACGCGCCAGGACCGGGAGATTCCAAGCAGGTGTTATTTCTGCCATTTATTAATTACACATGCAACAACAACATGGACATGATACCAATTACCTACCAAGACACAGAAAGTCATTCACTACAAACAATAAACAGAAAATACAGCAGAGAGAGTGTCTCTTTCACCAGATGTGGTGGTCGCTGCTGGAATTACATAGTTCAATACAGACAAGGCAGCTTAATACAAGATAAGATAAAAAATAAGCCACATATTTTCTGCTAGCAAACAATAGGTTGAAACCAAGTCATGGCACCACCTATTCCTGCTCAAGTACAGTAGTATGTCATGGGACAGTGACTTATCAATAATAGCATTTCAGGAAAATAGGAGGTTTACATGATAGTATGTAATGGGACAGTGACCTATCAATCACATAACACAGTCCAACAGAAACATCTCTATTTTCCCCTAAACTAAACCAAGATAGTATGTATTGCAGATAAAACAAATCTATAGCAGCCATGGTACTAAGAAGAGCAGTAGGTCAGCCTCCTACACACCCAACCTACAACAGTTGCGGCTACACCCAGACTGCATCAGCAGTTCTACCAATAGCAACAGATCGAGTCAATTGTCTCACCCACAGTAGCTCACCAGGAGCGAAGTTGAGGAGGACCGGGGCACGAGCAGCTGGATGCAGGTCATGGGCGTGGTCGGGGAAGGACGCAGGTCGTCCGAGGATCCCGTCAACGCTATCGCCGTCTTGGTTGCTGGAGAGCTGTGGTCATGGCTATGTCCACATGCCTGTATCGAGCCTGTAGCCATCATACATACATTCAGTTTATTCAGCATAATCCTACTGTCATTAGTACTTGAGCTTCAACCTGAGCCAAGTAAATTAATTAATTCAACCACCAGACAAGGGTTTGATGCATTCATTCAGCCAGAACAGAATAGGAAATGGAGATATGCTTGTTAAGGCAGGTCAACCTGGGCCTAGTAGTAAGTAAACAACCAACAGACAAGGTGTTGATTCAGTCGGTGTAGACTATGAAACGGAAATGGAGTACTACTTGTTAAGGCAAGTCAACCTTGAAAAAGATAAGTCATTGGCGCTCACCGGCGCACGTACATCAGTCAAGACAAGTCACATGTTGGCCCACAAAGCCTATGTTTAACAATCCTGGTGAAATACTATCATGGGAAGAAAAACTGTAGGTAAATGGAACACATGAGGCTTCGTTCTTTACATGGACGCTGACAAAAGCACATACGCATGAACAACATTCAGAGTGCGCTAACGAACTAGGAGTACTTAAGAAAGACAATGCAATCTTTCATGTCTAAGTCTAAGTTCTTTACACGTACGCTGACAAAGAAAACATTCAGAGTGCGCTAATGAACGAGGAGTGCTCGACTTGGACGCTTCCATCAAATGGTCAAAACAGGGAACGAACGCGAGCATGCGCAATCCACGGGTTATACCTCGGGTGCCATCGGGGAAGGCCTTGGCGACGCTCTTGGGCGTCCTGCGCAGCCCATCTCGGCGGTCGTCATCGCCGATCCCCACCAGCAGCGCACGCACCGTCAGCTCCATGGTGTCCCCCGGCGCCTTCTCGCCGCCGAGCTCCACCAGAAGATCCTCCTCCTCGTCGTCGTCGAACACGCACGCGGTGACAGTGGCGAGGTGGGCCTCCTCGAGCGCTCCCATGGCAGCAAACGGTGTCCTCCACGCGCGCCCACCTAGTGCTGGATCTGGCCGCTGCTGGATCTCGCCATGGTTGTGCGGTGCAGCTATGTTTAGGGCGCGAGCGAGGAGGGTCCGACCATGGCCGTGGGAGAGGAGGGGAGGGGAGAGGTCGCCGGTGGCCGGGGTTGGCGGAGAG
>NC_041393.1:197998416-198031221 GCF_002162155.2 Triticum dicoccoides | reverse complement strand
CGCCGTCGACGCAGGGGTGGAGGCCGGACATGGTGCGGGGGCAGGGGCGGCTAGGGTTTTGGCCAAAGGGGACGGCGGCGGCTAAGAGTGCGGGAGAGAAGGTGGAGAAGTGGGGGCGTGGGGGCGTGGGGGTGGTTGTGTTAGGGCTAGGTGGGTGAGAGGGTGAGGGGGCGAGGACTACCGTTGGATCCAGGAGCATCCAACGGTGCTTGATGCATGATCCACGTGAGATGGCTATGGCCCAATCAGAATGCAGCACGCGTGTATGACGTTATGACCATCTAGTATTGGATGTTATGACCATATAAAATTGGTCGTGGTAAAATAAAAATGAAGTGTAAAATCATGTCAGCATTTTATTTTTTATGTTTTGAGTGTCCAAAATGAATTTTTTTTGTGAAGAAGCTATCAAATATTTACACGAGGTGCATCTAGGAATGACAAACAATGTTGTCTAAGAGAGTTTTCATTTTTCTTTGCACGGAAAAACCATTTTCCATTTTTCGATTGCCCCAAATGAGGTTTTTTTGTGAAGGACCTACCAAATAATTGTTGCAAAATTGGACAAAATCATTTTTCTAAAATACTAGGCCATATTTAATGCACAATTAACCAAATGGTTGGGTGTAAAAAGTTTTGATCCACCTCTCGTGAAAAAGACAAATTTCCGTCTATTCAGCTGGAAGCGGGTCAAATTTGAACTGTAATTGCCTCGTAGTTTGCTCTTTATTTTTTCCAAAAATCATTTCTAGGTACATAAGTATCTATTTAATCATAAAAACATCAAAAAAATCCAAGATTCAACCACTAGCTAGGAACGGTCATTCCCGCCATTTTGACCGCATTTTGAAACGGGCATAAAAAATTCCAAAAAATCGAATAATTGGGAAACCTTCGCGTTGTGTCATCATATGTGGTCAAGTTCCTAGGAAAAATAACAAACTTGTAATACGGCAATTATTATAAAAAAGTGTTCTCAGAAACGAGCTATCATGTGTGGAGATCAATGGCTTTCAAGCCAAATGATCAATCTTATGGCCAGATTCATGGCATAGTTCGTTCAAATGATCTCATATTGTGCACAAGAGTGCATATTGGAATGGCAAACAATGTTTCCTAAGAGAGTTTTCATTTTCGTTGGACGAAAAAACCATTTTCCATTTTTCGAGTGCCCGAAAGGAGGTTTTTTTGTGAAGGACCTACCAAATAATTGTTGCAAAATTGGACCGAATCATTTTTATAAAATACTAGGCCATATTTAATGCACAATTGACCAAATGGTTGGGTGTAAAAAGTTTTGATCCACCTCTCGTGAAAAAGACAAATTTCCGCCGATTCAGCTAGAAGCGGGTCAAATTTGAACTGTAGTTGCCTCGTAGTTTGCTCTTTATTTTTTCCAAAAATCATTTCTAGGTACATAAGTATCTATTTAATCATAAAAACATCAAAAAAATCCAAGATTCAACCACTAGCTAGGAACGGTCATTCCCGCCGTTTTGACCGCATTTTGAAACGGGCATAAAAAATTCCAAAAAAATCAAATAATTGGGAAACCTTCGCATTGTGTCATCGTATGTGGTCAAGTTCCTAGGAAAAATAACAAACTTGTAATACGGCAATTATTATAAAAAAGTGTTCTCAGAAACGAGCTATCATGTGTGGAGATCAATGGCTTTCAAGCTAAATGATCAATCTTATGGCCACATTCATGGCATAGTTGGTTCAAATGATCTCATATTATGCACAAGAGTGCATATTGGAATGGCAAACAATGTTGCCTAAGGAAGTTTTCATTTTCGTTGGACGAAAAAACCATTTTCCATTTTTCGAGTGCCCGAAAGGAGGTTTTTTGTGAAGGAACTACCAAATAATTGTTGCAAAATTGGACCAAATCATTTTTATAAAATACTAGGCCATATTTAATGCACAATTGACAAAATGGTTGGGTGTAAAAAAAAATTATCCACCTCTCATGAAAAAGACAAATTTCCGCCGATTCAGCTGGAAGCGGGTCAAATTTGAACTGCAGCTGCCTCATAGTTTGCTATTTATTTTTTCCAAAAATCATTTCTAGTTACATAAGGACCTATTTAATCATAAATACATGGTTTGGTGGCAATACGTCGAGGTTTGGGCGGTGGCCGAGGGCCCCAACTCTAGAGCGCGTAAACTCGCATGCCCGCCGCGTGGTCACCGCGTGACCGTGGCGTTGCCATGTGTTCTGGGCGGCCTAGGCATGTCTAGTGGGTTGGGCACTCCCCAGGTTGGTGCTAGGAAGAAAATTACGGCATAAGATTCTCACGAGGAGACCGATCGATGCTCAAACATGAATTAGCAGCCAAGTGTTTGATTAGCGGTACGGGAAATGTACATGGCTAATGGACGTTAGTTTTGGGTGAGGATGATCAGTTACTAAGAAGACCGTTTTCACAAATTTTCAGCTCAAAAGGAGGAGTCTAGGTGGTACTTGCTTTGCAAACTACCACACTGGACATAACTACGAATGTTGAAGCTCGGCTCAAAATAATGAATGTATTGAGCTAGCATTTGGTGGAGGATGGTTATTTGGGAATAGGAAAGCACTGTAGAAAATGGATACTATTTGGACATGCCAAAGTGGTACTTCCTTCACAAACTCTTGTTCTGAACAGAATAGGAAAATGAATATTTTTGAATTATTTTTGAACTAGGCAAGGAAGGTTTTTACATATTTGACGAAGATATGACCCAAAGAATTTATGAGATTTTTTTGGGAATTTTGGGAATGACAGAAATATAGGTTGCTTCACAACCTAGGGCAAAAACTGCCACATGGACATGACACATGGGCAAAACTGATGAGGTGGCGCCTAGTCATAGCAACCCACCACAATTTACAAGGCTATGACCATCTATATTGGTCGTTAACAACTAGAAATAAGGCAGCGGACTAGCGTTGTTTGCTTTATGACCATTTCGTGTAAGGAAATTACGACCTTTCTGACCAAAATGGTCGCAATGGTTTAGGGTTTGGAGCCCCCCGAACAGCTTTTGACCAATTGGTCTAAAATGGTCATAAATTTATGACCAATTCTTCGAGGGTCACTGACATAAGGTCATAAGTTGACATATTTCTTGTAGTGTATATGGAAATTTCTTGAGGAACGATTTCCAGATTATTCTTTGAAAAATCTTGATGAAATTCTCCATAAGTCTATTGCTTTGAGTAAAATGAATACTAGTGATCCTATGTTTGGTGATCATCTATTTGAGCTTACAAACCTTATGCGTGCCAAAGGAAATGTTGGTATTATTGATGATATTATTTCCGAAGCTATAAAAATTCATAAGCAAGATCATTGTCAAACTCACTCTAACTAATCACCCTCTCTAGGATTTGATCCACCACACGACGATGTTGAACATGGATACTATGATGAGGATGATGATAGTGACTTTGACCTTGATGATGCAATGAGACATTTTGGTCTTATGGCAAATCTTCGGGGATATATGTCAGGAGGAAAGGAATGGGTTCTTGATAGTGGATGTACCGATCACATGACCGGAGATAAAGACATGTTTCGTGAGCTTGCTGATAATGATAGTCCTCGAAAGTATGTCACTTTCGGTGACAACACAAAGGGTAAGGTGGTTGGCCTCGGTAAGGTGGCCATATCACATGATAGCTCCATACAAAATGTCATGCTCGTTGAATCTCTTGGATACAACTTACTTTCAGTATCTAGACTTGCTGACTTTGGTTTCAATGTCTTATTTACTGAAGTTGATTGCCAAGTGTTTCGTCGAGACAATCATAAAATGGTCTTTACCGGTGTATGTAGAGGTGATATATACATTGTTGATTTCACTAAAAAGGATCAACCTAAAACTTGCTTCATTGCTAAATCCTCAAAAGGATGGTTATGGCATAGACGATTAGGTCATGTTGGTATGCGAAACCTTGACAAGCTTATTAAAGGGAATCATATCCTTGGAGTTAATGATGTCATATTTGATAAGGATAGATTTTTAGTGCTTGTCAAACAGGTAAAAAGGTTGGAGGAAGGCATCCCGTGAAGAACATTATGACCACAAGGAGGCCACTCGAGCTACTTCATATGGATCTCTTTGGTCCCAACTCTTACAAGAGTCTCGGTGGAATTTCTTTTGGTCTAGTTATAGTTGATG
Source organism: Triticum dicoccoides (assembly GCF_002162155.2). Lineage (NCBI taxonomy): Eukaryota > Viridiplantae > Streptophyta > Magnoliopsida > Poales > Poaceae > Triticum > Triticum dicoccoides. Next base: position 198,027,051 of record NC_041393.1, on the reverse strand, counting down.
ATTTTTCCAGATTTACATGGTGTTCTTTCTTGATGATAAATCACAGGTCCAAAAGATCTTCAAAAACTTCGCTGGGAAGGCCCAAAATCAATTTGAAGTGAAGATCAAGAAGGTTCGCAGCGACAATGGAACGGAGTTCAAGAACGCAAATGTGGACACCTTTCTTGACGAAGAAGGGATTTCACACGAGTTCTCGGCTACGTACACACCTCAACAAAATGGAGTTGTTGAGAGGAAGAACCGGACGCTCATCGAAATGGAGAGAATGATGCTTGATGAGTACAAGACGCCGAAGCACTTTTGGGCACAAGCGGTTGAGACAGCTTGTCATGCAACAAATCGCTTGTATCTTCACAAGCTACTCGGCAAGACGGCATACGAGCTCCTCACCGATAACAAACCCCAAGTTGGATACTTTCGAGTATTCGGCTCAAAGTGCTACATTCTTGATAAGCATCGTCGTTCTAAATTTGCTCCTAATTCTCATGAAGGTTTCCTACTAGGTTATGGCTCAAACTCTTACACATACCGTGTCTACAACAATTTCATCCGAAAGGTTGAAGAGACGGTAGATGTGAAGTTTGATGAATCTAACGGCTCGCAAGTAGAGCAATTGCCGATTGATGTAGGAGACAAAGATCCTTCGGAAGCAATCCAAGACGTGTCTATTGGCAAGGTCCGTCCAACGGAGGTGAAGGAGAGTACCTCGTCCGTCCAAGTGGAAGCTTCTACTTCACGACAAGGTGAACCAAGAGTTGATATGGAAGCATCCACAAGTGGGACACACCAAGATGAAGAAAACGAGGAAGTGCATCAAGATGAACGTCAACAACCTACTTCTCCACCACGACAAGAGAATGACAACACCAACAATGAAGAAGGCCAAGAAGAAGAACAAGATGAAGAAGATGTTCAATGAAGACCCAAGCAAAAGCTTTCACGAGTTCGAGCAAGAATTGCTAAAGATCATCCCGTCGAGCAAATCTACAATGACATTCAAACCGGGAGAATCACTTGCTCTAAAACTCGTTTAGCTAACTTTTGTGAAAACTATTCTTTCATCTCTAGCATAGAACCTATGAAGGTTGAAGAAGCATTGGAAGATCCGGATTGGATAAATGCTATGCATGAAGAGCTACACAACTTTGAGAGGAACCAAGTTTGGACATTGGTTGAGAAGCCCGACAACAACCACAACATCATCGATACCAAATGGGTGTTTCGCAACAAAGCATGTCTCGTCGCCCAAGGCTACATGCAAGTCGAAGGTATGGACTATGGTGAGACTTACGCCCCCGTTGCTAGACTTGAGTCCATTCGCATCTTACTTGCCTATGCTAATCATCATGATATCACCTTGTACCAAATGGACATCAAAAGTGCTTTTCTAAATGGTGAAATAGAGGAGGAAGTTTATGTTAAGCAACCTCCTGGCTTTGTTAATCCTAAGAAACCAAATCATGTTTACAAACTTCACAAAGCTCTTTATGGTCTTAAACAAGCTCCTAGAGCGTGGTATAAATGCTTAACCAAGTTCCTTATTGAAAAAGGCTTTGAAATTGGGAAAATTGATTCTACTCTTTTTACAAAAAGGGTTAATGGAGAACTATTTGTGTGCCAAATCTATGTTGATGATATTATATTTGGTTCAACTAACCCTCATTTTAGTGAAAAGTTTGGAAAGCTAATGTCGGAGAAGTTTGAGATGTCTATGATGAGTGAACTCAAATTCTTTCTTGGGTTGCAAATCAAGCAAACTAAGGAAGGTAACTTTGTTTCTCAAACGAAGTACACCAAGAACTTATTCAAGAAGTTCAATATGCAAGAATGCAAAGGTATGTCTACACCCATGCCTACTAGTGGACATCTTGATTTGACCAAAGATAGTGAACCGGTTGATCAAAAGGTTTATCGCTCTATGATTGGTTCATTGTTATATCTATGTTCTTCACGTCCCGATATCATGCTAAGTGTGTGCATGTGTGCACGATATCAAGCTGCTCCTAAAGAATGTCATCTTAAGGCCGTGAAAAGGATAGTGAGATACTTAATCCATACACCAAATTTTGGCATTTGGTATCCTAAGAGGGACTCTTTCGATCTTGTTGGCTACTCCGACTTGGACTATGCTGGAGACAAGGTTGATAGAAAGTCCACTTCGGGTACTTGTCAATTTCTTGGTAGATCTCTTGTGTCTTGGTCCTCCAAGAAACAAAACTCGGTATCCTTATCCACTGCCGAAGCGGTATACATTGCCGCTGGTTCATGTTGTGCTCAATTACTTTGGATGACCCAAACTCTTAAAGATTATGGGATATATGTGAAACATGTTCCATTGCTTTGTGACAATGAAAGTGCTACCAAAATTGGTCATAATCCTGTGCAACATTCTCGAACTAAGCATATTGAAGTTCGTCATCATTTCATTCGAGATCATGTTGCTAAGGGTGACATTGATCTTAAGCATGTTCGCACCGAAAAGCAATTAGCGGATATATTCACTAAACCTCTTGATGAGAAAGTTTTTTGCAGGTTAATAGGAGAATTGAACATCATTGATGCTTCAAACTTGGAGTAGAAACTCCATTAGATACATGCAAGACATGAGCTTATGACTAATCCTTGATATCTCTCTTATGATGAAAATCTTATGTCTTGGATATATTTGTATCTTGCATGTTATCTAACCCATGTAGGTACTTGGTTGAATCACATTCCATGAGGTTGTAATCTACTCATATCTTGAGCAATCTCTACATCACCAAGTCTCTACACTATGGTGGTTGAAGACAAGGAAGCACGGAACCATTCAAACATATCCTTTGACAAATTCTATGTTGAGCTTCATGATTGTCATTTTTGGATACACAAGTGCTCTTCTTTGCAAGAACTAACCCATGTAGGTAGATAGACTCAAATTCCAAGTGGTGCTCCCAACTCTTGATGAGCTACATCAACCTTGAGCAACCCACACAAGTTCAACTACATGTTCTACACCACCAACCAAGGTATGTTATTCCATCTTAGAGAAGCTTTACTCCAAGTCATGAGCTAAAGCAACTCGACAAGATGTGAATACATCAAGATGCTTAAACGAAAAATGGCAACCCCATTCTGAGCTTAAACAATGAGTATGACCTATGATCAAGTGATCTCACTTGACTCCTAAGTCAATATACTCTAACATAGGTGACTTTGTCACCGACCATCTCTAGATGAAGTTCTCTTATGTTCTTTTCTGTGTTTTTGCATTTGTCTCATGCATATTTGTTTCCCCTTTCAAAAAAAACAAAAAAAAACTTCATCTAGATTTCCTTCTGTTTTCTCTGCATTTTCTGCATCAAATTTATTGCATATCATTCAGTAAATTCCTTGCATATCTTTGTGAGATCCTACTAGTCTAGTGAGCTGAGGTGACAAGTATTTTCTCTGCGATGAACTCGGTTTCACCGATTTGTTATTTTCGGTCCAACCGAATCCGTTCGGTACAACCGAAGCATACCACTCGGTGCCACCGATTTCACAACAGGAAAAACAGTTTGCCACTTATCTGTGTTTCTTTTGATCCAGCTCCACTCAATGAATCTTGTCCTCTACAAGCATCACATTTTTTTATAAATTCTTTGTGCTGTGACTCAGGGACCAAACCCATTCGACAGATTCCAGAAAACCCTTCTTGGAAATTGATGTCAAAGGGGGAGAGAGAGATCACATCAAAGCTTATCACTTAAAGAGATCACATCAGAGAGGGAGAGAGAGATCCTTCAGAGAGAGAGAGAGAGAGATCTCCAGGGGGAGAGAATACTAGTAGAGAGTATTTCTCAAGGATCCCAGATGCTTGGTGTTCAAGAGGAGAGATGACATGTCTTCTTGAGGGGAAACACATGTTCATATGTGCTTATTTGCATTAGTTTGCATTAGCTCTGTTCATTTATATCTTTCAGCTCTGATTTTCTGTTCCCTATCTTCTCCCAGTATCCCATGCTAGATTCAGGGGGAGCAATACATCTAAGGGAAAGAAATCATTCAAATTCATTGCATATCTTTACTCTTGGGGACATGTCTAATCCAATGTAGTACTTAGTACTCACTCTCTACATGTCATCCCAGTCTTGGTATTCTTGTGGTTTATTTTGTTTGCTCTGGCTAGTAGGTGCATCTGTGTTATCTAACCTTATTTTCACAGGTTCATTCCATCCTATGCCAACTCAAGACTACAAGGTAAGTTTATGCATCACAATCACGTGTATGAGGAATTCTTGCTGATGTACATACTGTTTGCAAGAAGGACTCATAGGCATGAAGGTATTCTCTTTAATATTCTTTGCTCTGATGCATATGACCAAGATACATGTAACACATTGCCTGCTCTATCATGGTTATGCTCTCACATGTTTCTCTATTCCATATTCACATGATTTCATACATGTAGGGGGAGCCTATGCTTGTTACATGTCCTTCCAAAGCTTTACTTGCTACTCTCTATATCTTTATCTAGAGCTTTGATGTATGTTGTCATCAATTACCAAAAAGGGGGAGATTGAAAGCACAAGTGCTCCCTAGGTGGTTTTGGTAATTAATGTCAACATATCTCTTGTTGGACTAACACTTTTATCTAGTATGTTTCAGATAAGTTCAACAATGGAGTGGCATGGACTAAAGGATGTGGGAACTCCTTCAAGATGCTAAGGACAAAGGATTGGCTCAAGCTTCAAGCTCAAGACTCTTCATTTTACATTTTAGTGATCCAAGATCACATTGAGTCTATAGGAAAAGCCAATACTATCAAGGAGGGATGAGCTGTTGCTTAATGAGCCTCTTGCTTCAAGTGCTTAGTGATATGCTCCAAATACCCTCAACCACTTTCCCACTTCCACACATATGTCCTAAACCTAAAGTCAAACTCGGCCCCACTGATTCTTTCTATCTGGCGCCACCGAGTATATGGATGTCTTAGCCACTGCCACAAACCCTAGGCAAATCGGTCTCACCGATAGGGATCTCGGTCTCACCAAAATGGGATTGTAATCTCCCTGTGTATGTCCATTACCAAAATTGGTCTCACCGAGTTTGAGCAATCGGTACTACCGAGATTACAATGCAAACTTCCTGGTTGACTCATTACCAAAATCGGTCCCACCGAGTTTGAATAATCAGTCCAACCGAGTTTGCCTAACCAACTCTCTGGAAAGCTTATTACCAAAATCGGTCTTACCGAGTTTGAGTAATCGGTCTTACCGAGATTACATTATGCCCTAACCCTAACCATATCGGTCCTACCGAGTTGTATTTCGGTCCCACTGAAAATCCTAACGGTCACTAAATTTGCTGAATCGGTCCGACTGAGTTTACCAATTCGGTCCCACCGAGTTTGGCAAGTTGTGTGTAACGGTTAGATTTTGTGTGGAGGCTATATATACCCCTCCACCTCCTCTTCATTCGTGGAGAGAGCCATCAGACTGAACCTACACTTCTAGCATACATTTTCTGAGAGAGAACTGCCTACTCATGTGTTGAGGCCAAGACATTCCATTCCTACCATATGAATCTTGATCTCTAGCCTTTCCCAAGCTGCTTTTCACTCAAATCTTCTTTCCACCAGATCCAAATCCTATGAGAGAGAGTTGAGTGTTGGGGAGACTATCATTTGAAGCACAAGAGCAAGGAGTTCATCATCAACGCACCATTTGTTACTTCTTGGAGAGTGGTGTCTCCTAGATTGGCTAGGTGTCACTTGGGAGCCTCCGACAAGATTGTGGAGTTGAACCAAGGAGTTTGTAAGGGCAAGGAGATCGCCTACTTCGTGAAGATCTACCGCTAGTGAGGCAAGTCCTTCGTGAGCGACGGCCATGGTGGGATAGACAAGGTTGCTTCTTCGTGGACCCTTCGTGGGTGGAGCCCTCCGTGGACTCGCGCAACCGTTACCCTTCGTGGGTTGAAGTCTCCATCAACGTGGATGTACGATAGCACCACCTATCGGAACCACGCCAAAAACATCCGTGCCTCCAATTGCGTTTGAATCCTCCAAACCCTTCCCTTTACATTCTTGCAAGTTGCATGCTTTAATTTCCGCTGCCCATATACTCTTGCATGCTTGCTTGCTATATGTTGTGAATGTTAAACTTGTGCCTAAACTCCACTTAAACTTAAGGAAATTTAAAAACTGCAACTTTGGTACTTAGTGTATAATCACCCCCCCTCTAGACACCTCTTCTCAAGGTCCTAAACCCTCCGTCCACGTCAACTTAGTATGCCCACAAGTTAGCCTCCCACCATGGTGGGTCCCATCTAGCAGGGGGGGTATTCATTTTTCTGTGCGTAATAAGGAGGCACTTCCGGTGGGTCCGAGCTGACAGCGGGGTGAACGTTTTTTTTTGCGAAATACGATGGTCCGTCCGGTGGGTCCCAGCAGTCAGGGGCAAACGATTTTTTCGTGAAATATGGTGGCCCGTCCGGTGGGTCCCAGCAGTCAGGGGGGAAACGGTTTTTCCGTGAAATATTGGTGGCCCGTCCGGTGGGTCCCTGCTGTCAGGTGGAGGAATAATTATTTTGCGCATAATAAGGAGGCACTTCCTTGCGGCTGCCGTGGACCCAGCTGCCAGCCTCTCCATGTACAGTACTCTTCCGATGGAAGTCGGTCGTTGACCACATTGACCACGCCGCGCCGAGAGCACCACGGCAGTGGACGATGGCGAGGCCTAGGAAGGGGAGGACGCGGAGCCGGGGAAGACGCGGCAGTGGATGCCCACGCGGAGAGGAGTACGAGGGTTCACTGGTTCGGCTGCGGTGTGAGGCTGCCGTCACCGCAGAATAACAGGGGGAGTGGGTGGGTGGAGGGATGGCCTGGCCAGCGGCGGGAGTAGTATGGGGACGGTGAGGCCTCCACGGCAGCACAGCCGGCCATGGGAGGCAGGAGCATGCGGCACGACCGAAGCTGCTTTGGGCGGCTGGGGCAAGAAGACCAGAGGTTGAAGAAGCAATACGGTCGTTGGATGGACATCGTTGACCATGCCGCGCCGAGAGCACCAGGGCGGTGGACGATGGCGAGGCCTACGAAGGGAATGACACGGAGCCGGGGAAGACACGGCAGTGGCTGCTCACGTGGTGGAGACTACGAGGGTTGACTGGTTCGGCTGCCGTCGCCAGAAAATAACAGGAGGTGTGGGTGAGTAGAGGGATAAACAGGCCAGGGATGCGAGTATGATGGGGCCGTGAGGCCTGCCCGGCAGTACTGCCAGACACGGGAGGCGGGAGCAGGCGATTCCGACAGCGCTGGTTTGGGCGGCTCGGGCAGGAAGATCAGAGACTGAAGAAGCACGATTGCCATTAAATTGACATCTGACGGTCTGACGCTGGTAGACTCGATTGTTGACTAAGTTTCTTTTTTGAGAAACCTTGTGTACGCATGAACTTAGTAGGCCCACAAGTCAGCCTCCAAATCTGTGGCAGACAACATAAAGCCCGTTTGCTATTTTTTATAATTTGCAACCCATTTGCAAATTCTTAAGTAATTTATTACAGCCCATTTTATGCCCAGGACCACGGTCAAAATGTTCAACCTTATTTTGCATATTTCGGTGGAGTCCGAACTGTTGTAATCCTGAAATGATAAACGTTTTTTTAAGAACTTATTGATTTGCCAAAAAAATCGTTTTGTTTTTGTAAGCAAATAAGACGTGGGACAATTGAGTTGGTTTAAGGGAAAACCAGTGGTAAAAAAATCAGCGTTGGGTGGGAAAAAACAACAAATAAGGATGTAAATATGAAAAGGGAATTTCATGTGTTTTCAATATAATGATACGTCTATATGAACTAGTAAAACTATAGGTAGAGATTAGAAAACGGATGTAGGACATGCGTTTCAAGAGGAAAATAGAACTGGGCTGTTTTTTTATTCAATAAAAAAACTGCCTGCGGATGTTGTAAGACAAAATATAACTAACACTGGCGGGCCAGAGGCCAGTAGATACCTGCTGGATTTTTGTGCCCCGTTGTCGTCAATGGGTTGGGCCTGTTAAAAACAAAACCAACCCTGGGCAATCTGCAGCCCAGTTGAAACTTGCTCAACCTGAAAAAACAATATACGTGCTCAATAAATGAGAGAATTCTGCAAGTACAGACTGATAACTGGGATGCAGCATGGATATTTTTTTTATCGTGATAATAAGTGCATGCACTTGTTTCGAAATTGGAGAACTGGGAATTCAAACGGCGGGTGCTTATGCTACCCATCAAATAAAAATCAGGTGTCTGAAAATTCGTTTCGAAACAAATGATTCAGCTTTATATCCATGCCGACCCTCGGCATGATGATTGGAAGCAAATGCAAGTTCATACCAAAAGATCGTTAACAACAATACCAACTTGCGGACGACAAGGTAGTACAACTACCAATACCTAACTAACTTATAATCTTTTTACTCCTGGCCCTAGTGTTCGTCTGGTAGAAAATCTTGCAGAGGACCAGTTCCCGCTCCTTCTCTTGCTCCAGGTCCCCGAGGTGGTACTGGTGCATCACCCAGTTGGTCCTCTACTAGTCGAAGTTCTTGTTGGTGTGCAGCACCAGAACCTTTTTTGCTGCCCATCTGCCGCCGTTGACCATCACCGGCAAGGTATTGCCGGTCTTGTGCCACATCGCGTGCATGCCGCACTCCGACTGTATCTTGCAACGTGTCCACGTGCCCCTTTTGAACGCCCTGGAATTGCGCTGGAAGAAATGTTTCCTTAGGCCACTCAGTGTGATACCTGCAGTATTGTGGAATACAGGTTTTAGTGTACCTAGTTGGCATTTTCATAACATCTTTGGCATGTTGCAGTCACTTGTTTCACTTTTTATTAACTGTCATATTGTAATTGCTTCACCAGGTCTGTGTCTAAAAAGAAAAATAGAGCTATAAACAAAGGAATATGTTTGTGCAAGTAGACGGTCGATCGTGTCTTACCTGGAAGTTTCTCGGGTTGGGTGTAGCATATGTCGTGCTCGCTGTCGATGGTTGGTATGAAGAAATCGATGAGAGATTGAAATCTCGCGTTGTCAGCACTCACTTTGGCCTCAAGGTGCTTGATCAGCTCCTGATCCGTGGGATCGAACTTGACGCCAGCCGGCAGCACCGGCCAATCCTTCTTCGACTTGCATCGGTAATTCTAGTTATATGGTACTCAATGTATGATCAATCGACTGTTTTAAGTGAATGATGAAAGATTTCGACAGATAAGTGGTACTCCAAATCTGAAGTCTAGAATACCCGAACACGCCGCCGGGATTCTTGTGTCACCTCACGCGCAGTGTGTTGTCACGTCAATTCAATGTGTGGACATGATGAATAATTTGACCGAAGTATACTTGTACTGCTACTGTACTACTTACTAGTTGTATTTAGTGTCACAATTTATACATAGGTTTAACTAACAAGTACGCACTTGAAGCCTAACTGATATATATATATATATGGCTTCTGCACAGCATCTCCATCATCATTATCAGTACATCCTACGCAGGTGAGTTAGGATGCACTTGATCACAGGAAGGTATCTATCCTTCAAACCAGAGGAGTGCTTCAAACTAACAATAGTACATAATATCCAACAAAAGAGGGTCGTGCTACAGCAGAAGAATACATGGCTCAGTCTAGATATCAGCACGAATCAAGTTGTGCATATTTGCTATTGGCATGAACCACATCGCCACATGTCGGGTTTGCAAAAGCCATCCATCGCATGGAAGCTTGATGCCTTTCACACACTGAAGATTACCTGGCAACAAGTTGTGTCAACGAATCTCTGGATATGATGATTCATGAAACCCATGGTATGATGTGTAAACACAGCCCCCCTCACGAATGGAAGTTGCATAGCACAGTAATCATCGCCGGTTATATGATCGATGATTGGTTGGATGATCGGATAATTGAGCCCAAGGAACAAGGAGTGGTTGCCGAGGTTGTAAACCCGCCTCCAGTTGAATACGCCTGGCCCAATGGAGCTGGGATCTTTCTCGAACACGAAGCAGCCATAGCCATCAATGTCATGAACGCCCCACACATTGTACTGCATGTGGTTTGATGTAATGGTTTGGTCAATTTGGTACGTGCGAATGAGAATCAAATGACCGCCGTCAGCTGAACGAGCGATAAACCACCACCCATTGGCTGGTATGATTCCAGGTCCTGGAATCATGAAGGCCAGCGCACTTGCGTCTGCTGCAACAATTCAAATTGGAGACCAAAAGGACAAAAATAAACAATCATGTTCAGAGTATGTGTGGAATTAAGATTATTATAACAGTGACACATGTCATAGACAGAGAATTGCAATGCCGTGGTCATAATCATACCCCAAGTTAAAAAAATAAGCCAATGGCTTTCATATTCTAGCAATATGTCATGGTTCAAACATCATGTAACAACGAGAGGAAAACAGCTATGACAGCGCCTACTCATATTCTACCATAGCACTTACTACTACTGTTCTCATATCAACTCTAAGCAATAACATGCGTTGTTATAAAAATCTTGTAAACGAGAGTAACATATAGCAATCACGATGTTATGCTCATAATATGTATTCTAACAATCATTAGATGCCAATTGTTCTCATATCAACTCTAACAATAACATGTGTGGTCATAAAAATCTAGGAAATGAGAGGAACACATAGCAATGATGTGGTTGTAGACATGTTATGCATTCTAAATTTGTAACAAATGAATAGGCTGTCGTATTCATAAGGTAAAGATGAGATGAGATAGAACAATTACACGACGATAGATTCCACCAGTATAGGCAGCCAATCTGTGCGTTGACCGCGTAAACGATGCCATCGTGCACTATAGCATCAAACAGAAATGTTGCCTCAACAAGATTGATGATGAGCCATAACCATGTATGGCGATCGGATTCTAGATAGACTAATCCCATGTTGAACAAGGCAATGAGCTTGTAATCCATGTAGTCTTCTGATGGTGTGGGCACTTCACAGATTACAACATTCTGCAAACAGAGTTCAAGCCAAAAGCTTGACGCGTCTCGTGCGTAGTAGGCAGGAGTGTCCGGCGGGCCGCGAGGCTCGATGTCGGCGGTATCCAACGATGGAAGGGTGATCTCTCGCTGGGGGTAGATATCCACGAGACGCCATGGACTACCGGTGTGGTGGATGAGGATGATCCAGTTGGCCTTCATGCCCACCCAGTAGTGGTTGCGCATGAAGGACAGGTGGATAGGTAGTGGTAGCATGTCAAGGGGCACCACGGCAACCTCCGTCGGATCGTCAAGTCGGTGTCTGGGCCACCTGCGAGGATCGGGCATCAGCAAGCAGTGTTGGGGAACGTAGTAATTTCAAAAAAAATCCTACGCACACGCAAGGATCATGGTGATGCATAGCAACGAGAGGGGAGAGTGTTGTCCATGTACCCTCGTAGACCGAAAGCGGAAGCGTTATGACAACACGGTTGATGTAGTCGTACGTCTTCATGATCCGACCGATCCAAGTACCGAACGTACGGCACCTCCGAGTTCAGCACACGTTCAGCTCGATGACGATCCCCGGACTCCGATCCAGCAGGGTGTCGGGGATGAGTTCCGTCAGCACGACGGCGTGGTGATGGTGATGATGTTCTACCGACGCAGGGCTTCGCCTAAGCACCGCTACGATATGACCGAGGTGGAATATGGCGGAGGGGGGCACCGCACACGGCTAAGGAACGATCACGAAGATCAACTTGTGTGTCTAGAGGTGCCCCCCTGCCCCGTATATAAAGGAGCCAAGGGGGAGGGGCGGCCGGCCAAGGAGGGCACGCCAAGGGGGAGTCCTCCTCCCACCGGGAGTAGGACTCCCTTCTTTCCTAGTTGGAGAAGGAGAAGGGGGGAAGGAGGAGGGAGAGAGGAAGGAAAGGGGGGGCGCCGCCCCCCTCTCCTTGTCCTATTCGGACTAGGGGGAAGGGGGCGTGGCCAGCCCTTGCCTCCTCTCTTCCTCTCCACTAGGGCCCATGTAGGCCCATTAAGCCCCCCGGGGGGTTCCGGTAACCTCCCGGTCCTCCGGTAAAATCCCGATTTCACCCGGAACGATTCCGATATCCAAATATAGGCTTCCAATATATCAATCTTTATGTCTCGACCATTTTGAGACTCGTCGTCATGTCCGTGATCACATCCGGGACTCCGAACAATCTTCGGTACATCAAACTTATAAACTCATAATATATCTGTCATCGTAACGTTATGCGTGCGGACCCTACGGGTTCGACAACTATGTAGACATGACCTAGAACTGTTTCCGGTCAATAACCAATAGCGGAACTTGGATCCTCATATTACCTTCTACATATTCTACGAAGATCTTTATCAGTCAAACCGCATAACAACATACGTTGTTCCCTTTGTCATCGGTATGTTATTTGCCCGAGATTCAAACGTCGGTATCTAATACCCAGTTCAATCTCGTTACCGGCAAGTCTCTTTACTCGTTATGTAATGCATCATTCCGTAACCAACTCATTGGCCACATTGCTTGCAAGGCTTATGGTGATGTGCATTACTGAGAGGGCCCAGAGATACCTCTCTGACAATCGGAGTGACAAAACCTAATCTCGAAATACGCCAACTCAACATGTACCATTGGACACACCTATAGAGCTCCTTTATAATCACCCAGTTACGTTGTGACATTTGGTAGCACACAAAGTGTTCCTCCGGTAAACGGGAGTTGCATAATGTCATAGTTGTAGGAACTTTGTATAAGTCATGAAGAAAGCAATAGCAACATACTAAACGATCAAATGCTAAGCTAACAGAATGGGTCAAGTCAATCACATCATTCTTCTAATGATGTGATCCCATTAATCAAATGACAACACATGTCTATGGTTAGGAAACACAACCATCTTTGATTAATGAGCTAGTCAAGTAGAGGCATACTAGTGACGTTAAGTTTGTCTATGTATTCACACATGTATTATGTTTCCAGTTAATACAATTCTAGCATGAATAATAAACATATATCATGATATGAGGAAATAAATAATAACTTTATTATTGCCTCTAGGGCATATTTCCTTCAGTCTCCCACTTGCACTAGAGTCAATAATCTAGATTACACAGTAATGATTCTAACACCCACGGGTCTGCAACATTCAGATCCGTATGTATCTTGCAAATCTCTATGTCTCCCACCTGGACTTGGTCCCGGATGGAATTGAAGCGTCTCTTGATGTGCTTGGTCCTCTTGTGAAATCTGGATTCCTTTGCCAAGGCAATTGCACCAGTATTGTCACAGAAGATCTTCATTGGTCCCGATGCACTAGGTATGACACCTAGATCGGAAATGAACTCCTTCATCCAGACTCCTTCATTTGCTGCTTCCGAAGCAGCTATGTACTCCGCTTCGCATTTAGATCCCACCACGACGCTTTGTTTAGAACTGCACCAACTTACAGCTCCACCATTTAATAAAAACACGTATCCGGTTTGCGATTTAGAATCGTCCGGATCAGTGTCAAAGCTTGCATCGACGTAACCATTTACGACTAGCTCTTTGTCACCTCCATAAACGAGAAACATATCCTTAGTCCTTTTCAGGTATTTCAGGATATTCTTGACCGTTGTCCAGTGATCCACTCCTGGATTACTTTGGTACCTACCTGCCAAGCTTATTGCTAAGCATACGTCAGGTCTGGTACACAGCATTGCATACATGATAGAGCCTATGGCTGAAGCATAGGGAACATCTTTCATTTTCTCTCTATCTTCTGTTGTGGTCGGGCATTGAGTCTGACTCAACTTCACACCTTGTAATACAGGCAAGAACCCTTTCTTTGCCTGATCCATTTTGAACCTTTTCAAAACTCTATCAAGGTATGTGCTTTCTGAAAGTCCAATTAAGCGTCTTAATATATCTCTATCGATCTTGATGCCCAATATGTAAGCAGCTTCACCGAGGTCTTTCATTGAAAAACTTTTATTCAAGTATCCCTTTATGCTATCCAGAAATTCTATATCATTTCCACTTAACAATATGTCATCTACATATAATATCAGAAATGCTACAGAGCTCCCACTCACTTTCTTATAAATACAGGCTTCTCCAAAAGTCTGTATAAAACCATATGCTTTGATCACACTATCAAAGCGTTTATTCCAACTATGAGATGCTTGCACCAGTCCATAAATGGAATGCTAGAGCTTGCACACTTTGTTAGCACCTTTTGGATCGACAAAACCTTCCGGTTGCATCATATACAACTCTTCTTCCAGAAATCCATTCAGGAATGCAGTTTTGACATCCATTTGCCAAATCTCATAATCATAAAATGCGGCAATTGCTAACATGATTCGGACAGACTTAAGCATCGCTACGGGTGAGAAAGTCTCATCGTAGTCAACCCCTTGAACTTGTCGAAAACCTTTCGCAACAAGTCGAGCTTTGTAGACAGTTACATTACCATCAGCTTCAGTCTTCTTCTTGAAGATCTATTTATTCTCGATGGCTTGCCGATCATCGGGCAAGTCAACCAAAGTCCATACTTTGTTCTCATACATGGATCCCATCTCAGATTTCATGGCCTCAAGCCATTTCGTGGAATCTGGGCTCATCATTGCTTCCTCATAGTTCGTAGGTTCGCCATGGTCAAGTAACATGACTTCCAGAACAGGATTACCGTACCATATGGTGCGGATCTTACTCTGGTAGACCTACGAGGTTCAGTAGTAACTTGATCTGAAGTTTCATGGTCAATATCATTAGCTTCCTCACTGATTGGTGTAGTTGTCACAGGAACCGGTTCTTGTGATGAACTACTTTCCAATAAGGGAGCAGGTACAGTTACCTCATCAAGTTCTACTTTCCTCCCACTCACTTCTTTCGAGAGAAACTCCTTCTCTAGAAAGGATCTGAATTTAGCAACAAAAATCTTGGCCTCAGATCTATGGTAGTAGGTGTACCCAATAGTCTCTTTTGGGTATCCTATGAAGACACATTTCTCCAATTTGGGTTCGAGCTTATCTGGTTGAAGTTTCTTCACATAAGCATCGCAGCCCCAAACTTTAAGAAACGACAACTTTGGTTTCTTGCCAAACCACAGTTCATAAGGCGTCGTCTCAACGGATTCTGATGGTGCCCTATTTAACGTGAATGCGGTCGTCTCTAAAGCATAACCCCAAAACGATAGAGGTAAATCAGTAAGAGACATCATAGATTGCACCATGTCTAATAAAGTACGATTACGACGTTCGGACACACCATTTCATTGTGGTGTTCCGGGTGGCGTGAGTTGTGAAACTATTCTGCATTGTTTCAAATGTAGACCAAACTCGTAACTCAAATATTATCCTCCACGATCAGATCGTAGAAATTTTATTTTCTTGTTACGATGATTTTCCACTTCACTCTGAAATTCTTTGAACTTTTCAAATGTTTCAGACTTGTGTTTCATCAAGTAGATATACCCATATCTGCTTAAATCATCTATGAAGGTGAGAAAATAACGATACCCGCCGCGAGCTTCAATATTCATTGGACCACATACATCAGTATGTATGATTTACAATAAATCAGTTGCTCGCTCCATAGTTCCGAAGAACGGCGTTTTAGTCATATTGCCCATGAGGCACGGTTCGCAAGTACCAAGTGATTCATAATCAAGTGATTCCAGAAGTCCATCAGTATGGAGTTTCTTCATGCGCTTTACACCGATATGACCTAAACGGTAGTGCCACAAATAAGTTGCACTATCATTATCAACTCTACATCTTTTGGCTTCAACATTATGAATATGTGTATCACTACTATCGAGATTAAATTAAAATAGACCACTCTTCAAGGGTGCATGACCATAAAAGTATTACTCATATAAATAGAACAACCATTATTCTCTGATTTAAATGAATAACCATCTCGCATCAAACAAGATCCAGATATAATGTTCATGCTCAACGCTGGCACCAAATAACAATTATTTAGGTCTAAAACTAATCCCAATGGTAGATGTAGAGGTAGCGTGCCGACCGTGATCACATCGACTTTGGATCCATTTTCCACGCGCATCGTCACCTCGTCCTTAGCCAATCTTCGCTTAATACGTAGTCCCTGTTTTGAGTTGCAAATATTAGCAACAGAACCAGTATCAAATACCCAGGTGCTACTACGAGCATTAGTAAGGTACACATCAATAACATGTATATCACATATACCTTTGTTCACTTTGCCATCCTTCTTATCCGCCAAATACTTGGGGCAGTTCCGCTTCCAGTGTCCAGTCTGCTTGCAGTAGAAGCACTCAGTCTCAGGATTAGGTCCAGACATGGGTTTCTTCTCTTGAGCAGCAACTTGTTTGCTATTCTTCTTGAAGTTCCCCTTCTTCTTCCCTTTGCCCTTTTTCTTGAAACTGGTGGTCTTATTGACCATCAACACTTGATGCTCCTTCTTGATTTCTACCTCCGTAGCCTTTAGCATTGCGAAGAGCTCAGGAATAGTCTTATCCATCCCTTGCATATTACAGTTCATCACGAAGCTCTTGTATCTTGGTGGCAGTGATTGAAGAATTCTGTCAATGACACTATCATCAGGCAGATTAACTCCCAGTTGAATCAAGTGATTATTATACCCAGACATTTTGAGTATGTGTTCACTGACAGAACTATTCTCCTCCATCTTACAGCTATAGAACTTATTGGAGACTTCATATCTCTCAATCCGGGCATTTGCTTGAAATATTAACTTCAACTCCTGGAACATCTCATATGCTCCATGACGTTCAAAACATCGTTGAAGACCCGGTTCCAAGCCGTAAAGCATGGCACACTGAACTATCGAGTAGTCATCAGCTTTGCTCTGCTAGATGTTCTTAACGTCATCAGTTGCATCTGCAGCAGGCCTGGCACCCAGCGGTGCTTCTAGGACGTAATTCTTCTATGCAGCAATGAGGATAATCCTCAGGTTACGGACCCAGTCCGTGTAATTGCTACCATCATCTCTCAACTTAGCTTTCTCAAGGAACGCATTAAAATCCAATGGAACAACAGCACGAGCCATCTATCTACAACAAACATAGACAAGCAAAATACTATCAGGTACTAAGTTCATGATAAATTTAAGTTCAATTAATCATATTACTTAAGAAATCCCACTTAGACAAACATCTCTCAAGTCATCTAAGTGATCACGTGATCCAAATCAACTAAACCATGTCCGATCATCACGTGAGATGGAGTAGTTCCAATGGTGAACATTACTATGTTGATCATATCACTATATGATTCAAGTTCGACCTTTCGGTCTCCGTGTTCCGAGGCCATATCTGTATATGCTAGGCTCGTCAAGTTTAACCTGAGTATTCCGCGTGTGCAACTGTTTTGCACCCGTTGTATTTGAACGTAGAGCCTATCACACCCGATCATCACGTGGTGTCTCAGCACGGAGAACTTTCGCAATGGTGCATACTCAGGGAGAACACTTCTTGATAATTTTAGTGAGAGATCATCTTAAAATGCTACCGTCAATCAAAGCAAGATAAGATGCATAAAGGATAAGCATCACATGCAATCAATATAAGTGATATGATATGGCCATCATCATCTTGTGCTTGTGATCTCCATCTCTGAAGCACCGTCGTGATCACCATCGTCACCAGCGCGACACCTTGATCTCCATCATAGCATCGTTGTCGTTTACGCCATCTATTGCTTCTACGACTATCACTACCGCTTAGTGATAAAGTAAAGTAATTACAGGGCGTTTGCATTTCATACAATAAAGCGACAACCATATGGCTCCTGCCAGTTGCCGATAACTTCAGTTACAAAACATGATCATCTCATACAATAAAATATAGCATCACATTTTGACCATATCACATCACAACATGCCCTGCAAAAACAAGTTAGACGTCCTCTACTTTGTTGTTGCAAATTTTACGTGGCTGCTACGGGTTGAGCAAGAATTGTTCGTACCTATGCATCAAAACCACAATGATAGTTCGTCAAGTTAGTGATGTTTTAACCTTCGCAAGGACCGGGCGTAGCCACACTCGGTTCAACTAAAATGAGAGAGACAGACACCCGCCAGTCACCTTTAAGCACGAGTGCTCGTAACGGTGAAACCAGTCTCGCGTAAGCGTACGCGTAATGTCGGTCCGGGTCGCTTCATCTCACAATACCGCTGAACCAAAGTATGACATGCTGGTAAGCAGTATGACTTGTATCGCCCACAACTCACTTGTGTTCTACTCATGCATATGACATCTACGCATAAAACCAGGCTCGGATGCCACTATTGGGGAACGTAGTAATTTCAAAAAAACAATCCTACGCACACGCAAGGATCATGGTGATGCATAGCAACGAGAGGGGAGAGTGTTGTCCACGTACCCTCGTAGACCGAAAGCGGAAGCGTTATGACAACGCGGTTGATGTAGTCGTATGTCTTCATGATCCGACTGATCCAAGTACCAAACGTACGGCACCTCCAAGTTTAGCACACGTTCAGCTCGATGACGATCCCTGGACTCCAATCCAGCAGGGTGTTGGGGATGAGTTCCGTCAGCACGACGGCGTGGTGACGGTGATGATGTTCTACCGACGCAGGGCTTCGCCTAAGCACCGCTATGATATGACCGAGGTGGAATATGGTGGAGGGGGGCACCGCACACGGCTAAGGAACGATCACGAAGATCAACTTGTGTGTCTAGAGGTGCCCCCTGCCCCGTATATAAAGGAGCCAAGGGGGAGGGGGCAGCCGGCCAAGGAGGGCGCGCCAAGGGGGAGTCCTACTCCCATCAGGAGTAGGACTCCCTTTTTTCCTAGTTGGAGAAGGAGAAGGGGGGAGGAGGAGGGAGAGAGGAAGGAAAGGGGGGCGCCGCCCCCCTCTCCTTGTCCTATTCGGACTAGGGGGGCGGCCAGCCATTGCCTCCTCTCTTCCTCTCCACTAGGGCCCATGTAGGCCCATTAAGCCCAACGGGGGGTTCCGGTGACCTCCCGGTACTCCGGTAAAATCCCGATTTCACCCGGAACGATTCCGATATCCAAATATAGGCTTCCAATATATCAATCTTTATGTCTCGACCATTTCGAGACTCCTCGTCATGTCTGTGATCACATCTGGGACTCCGAACAATCTTCGGTACATCAAAACTTATAAACTCATAATATATCTGTCATCGTAACGTTAAGCGTGCGGACCCTACGGATTCGAGAACTATGTAGACATGACCTAGAACTGTTTCAGGTCAATAACCAATAGCAGAACCTGGATGCTCATATTGGCTCCTACATATTCTACGAAGATCTTTATCGGTCAAACCGCATAACAACATACGTTGTTCCCTTTGTCATCGGTATGTTACTTGCCCGAGATTCGATCGTCGGTATCTAAACCTAGTTCAATCTCGTTACCGGCAAGTCTCTTTACTCCTTACGTAATGCATCATTTCGTAACCAACTCATTGGCCACATTGCTTGCAAGGCTTATAGTGATGTGCATTACCAAGAGGGCCTAGAGATACCTCTCCGATAATCGGAGTGACAAAACCTAATCTCGAAATACGCCAACTCAACATGTACCATTGGAGACACCTGTAGAGCTCCTTTATAATCACCCAGTTACGTTGTGAAGTTTGGTAGCACATAAAGTGTTCCTCCAGTAAACGGGAGTTGCATAATCTCATAGTTGTACGAACTTTGTATAAGTCATGAAGAAAGCAATAGCAACATACTAAACGATCAAATGCTAAGCTAACTGAATGGGTCAAGTCAATCACATCATTCTTCTAGTGATGTGATCCCATTAATCAAATGACAACACTTTCTATGGTTAGGAAACACAACCATCTTTGATTAATGAGCTAGTCAAGTAGAGGCATACTAGTGACGTTAAGTTTGTCTATGTATTCACACATGCATTATGTTTCCGGTTAATACAATTATAGCATGAATAATAAACATATATCATGATATGAGGAAATAAATAATAACTTTATTATTGCCTCTAGGGCATATTTCCTTCAAGCAGGGTGTCTTGAAAAGAGCAGGCCAGTTGCAGACGAGTAGACGGTACAAAGACATCGAGCATGCGGCCAGACGGACGGTGCTGAGTAGGTCCATACGACTACAGATCTGCTCCAAGAGAACATCGGGGAGGGAATTCCAACGCGGCTCTGCGTGTCAGTCAGTTCGGCCATTGGGGTTTTCGGTGCCTGCGAGCCAGTGGGGAAGTGGATTTGGGCGGGCAAGCGAAGAAGCTTCTCCTCGTGTGGCCGAGCAGTGAGCGGGGGGATATGGTACGCGCGAGCTACCAAGGAAGATGGCGCGGGCGGACGAGCAGTGAACGGGGGTAAATGGTGTGCGGCCGACAATGGGGAAGAGAGGAGGAAGAAGAAGAGAGGAGGAAGATGAGTGGAAGACGGGGAAGAAAGTGCATTAAATCTCAATTCTACTAGTACTACTACCAGGATATAGGCACCATCCTTCGGAGTGTAAATAGTTACACCGATGACATGTGGGTCTACCACAAGAGGGCCCATATGTAAGTTAATGGAGGACAGAGGTGCGTAGGCATATTTGCGGAAGCGTGCTCTACTGGCAAACATGATGGCAGTACTGGGTAAGGCTGATTTAGTATCACCAACACGCTGGCTCAGCTTATTAATTACGTGTCCCATCTGCTGCAGCGTGTATTGTCACTTCACTGCGAAGACTAGTTGAATAGTTCTTTCTGACTGCGATGGGGAATAATGGATCGGAGGACTTCCTTTCTACATTATCCCTATGCCTCTATGCTCACTTCACTCATTTTGCTCCGTACCTAGTCACTTGTTGAAATCTGTAGAAGGACAAATACTCCGTATTTGGGAACAGAGGGAGGCTTTTACTCCGCACTATTTGGGAACAGAGGGAGTATCATCATATGGAGGGAACAGAGGAAGCTTGAAATATGAACATGTCAATGGCAGGGACTAAGCCCCATGCATGCATGCATGCATGCAACATGCAACACTCACACGTACACATGGACGCACGCAACACTCACGCACCCATGCGACACAAAGCACACGACGCAACACACACGCTCACGCTCAAGTGCTCAACCTACTCCCTGCGTCCGTGAAAGACTGTACATTTAGAGATTTACACATTGAACAGGGCATAATTAATGCCCAAAAGTAGCATACTTATGTGTGCATGCGACCATTGAGATAAGAAGATTAAATGAAGGCCGTTGCATGCTGTAATTAAGGATAGACATGTAGCCTATACCTACAGCACAAGTTGGTGCATTAGTCAATCAATATCGATTTAGATTAAAGGCTAAATGCATTGGAAGTGTAGATGTACATTATGTACCACACACTTTGTTT
The DNA here is from genome assembly GCF_002162155.2 of Triticum dicoccoides. Classification (NCBI taxonomy): domain Eukaryota; kingdom Viridiplantae; phylum Streptophyta; class Magnoliopsida; order Poales; family Poaceae; genus Triticum; species Triticum dicoccoides. The sequence goes on along the minus strand of NC_041393.1, from coordinate 198,005,711 downwards.
TGTAGCCGATGTACACTCTTTGTTGGAAGACCGAGGGAGGACACGTGCATGCACTCACATACATAGCCAGGGCGGTTCGCGCGCAAGTGTTGGACTCGTGTCGCGCCTGCGTAAAGTTTTTTTTAACTAATTTCTTTGCTCTGCCAACTGACAGGTGGGACCAAGAAACCAGGTGACAATTTAACCAGTTAACAAAGTGCCAAGTCGACTATGTGGCCGGTTAGTAGGGTGTAATACGGTGCTCTACAATGAGCTAGTGATCGTATAATCACCGCAAAACTATATATAGTGACTGTAAAGAGCGTATTGTTACATACGTTGACCGCCAGTGTATTTTTCTTGTTTCAAATTAAGCCATATTAATCGGAAAGGATGCAGTATGTACTGCTACTAGTACTAGTACTCCCTTGATGTGTCCCGTCAACTCACCGAACAAGGAGAAGCTTGCTTACTACGCCTCTCCATCGCCCACGCACGCGGTGGTTTGCAGGACGAGGAGAGGGTTTTGACTACAACGCCCTCTCCCTCGCCCTCGCCCTCGCCCTCGTGGTGGACATGCAGCAGTTCAATCGGTGTCAGATTGCTAGAAACATATTGTACTGTAGTATCATCATTGTTGGACCTTCCGAAGAGGTGAAGAGCCAAGTGCACTCACACGAGTATGAACTGTTGAACCTCCCGAAGAGGCAAAGAGCCGAGCGCAAGGTTTTATAGGAGTTGTCGTCCTAGTAGGAGTGTACTACAACTATAGCGAACGATGCTACTGTATGATGCCACCACGTCATGTATATCCAAAGTTGTGCCACCTTTTTTCTCAAAGAGCGTGTTGGAGCCCGTGCAACAACCACACAAGTTGCACGTACACAACACATTTACTAGTAATAAATTCTAAAGGACAAATGCCAGTATGCCACACAGGTCATCTCCAATTCATGTGATAAATTTGTGCATGACTAGTCTACATATATTCACAGCGCTACCGTTCACAGTTACCGTACTCCACTTACACGTTATATATGGGCTACATGCATGTCCTCCTCTAGGTTCCAGTCCCAGGTGTTCTTCATGGATGGAACGATCCATAGCGGTGGGCAACGGGAATCATTGTCGCAGCTTTCTAGTCCGGTTCCACACGATGGAGACTCATCCAAGCTGAAGCGGCATAAATCAGGGATAGCGTGTCCCAGCATGTCGTTCATCCGGCGGTGCGCAATGAAGACACAACCATGCTTCATGAACGGCAGGCCTTCCATGTCGTGCACGGAAGGTGGCATCCGCTTCACAATGGGGTAGTTGTCCCCGATGAAAAGCGAGTACTCTCCAAGAGTGTTCCTCAGCACCCACGTAGCATCACGGGGAGTCGAACTCGGCGCCGTTCATCTGGTACACGCGGCATCCGAGATCTGGACACATGGTGACGTACATAGTCAAGGTCCATGCATAATAATGTTGTGCTCAAATATGGCGGTCAGTAATACTGTGCAGCAAATAGTACTACTCCGGTATAGAGGAAGTAAAATAACCGGCTTATTATATATAGCCACTCTTGGCTACGTGGATGAGATAGTAAGACATGGAAAAAGAAAAATGGTGGCAGCTAGTGGGTTCAAGTCTTCAAGGGCCTAGCTAGCTATATGCGTCCTCCAAGGTAAAAAGAACTCCTACTAGTACTACTAAGTATACTACTAGTACAACAATGAAAGAGAAGGCGAGAGGGTTAAAAAATGGAATACCTGGGTAGATGGTGACAGTCCGATCGTGGTAGATTGTGTGACCATGTTGCACATCAGTGGTACCATGGGTAACGACTGCTAAGATAGTTCATCCCATTATGCCAAAGTCAGCTACAAGGTTCCAGGTTAGACCGAATCACGGATGCAAAGCACATCCAGGATCGGCGATCTTATTTTGATCGGGGGATGACTGGTCCCTGCAAAATAATGGAGTACTGTTAGGGATGCAAATGATGGTTTGTGCATTCCATTTGTAATCTCTCTTACCGTAGGATGGCAACTAGATGAAACAAGTTCCCTGGCTTGTCACCGCGAAGATGCGGAATAGATGGCGCATGGCGTCTTCGAACGTGTAGGGTACAAATCTGCCGCCACCAACATGCGCCAGCCTCTGCCGTTACTGCGTCTTGCATTGATGGCAATCCTTATGTCGAACACCGCAATGAGATAGTAATCATTGTAGCCGCGTCGCTTTGTCGGCGGGTCCGCAATTGCTATCTTCTTCAATCTCATATAGGCATCATCATACGTATTCAAGCCCAGCCAGTCTGCAAGGCCAATCCCAATGGTGGAGAAGGGGTCTACCGGAACGGCCGCACTGCTCTGGATGTTGTGCAAAATGATGGTGGTATCCGGCCGGAGGTATGCAAGCCAATCTTCGTTGGCACCGACCCAGACCTATATATAAGGTGGGCAGCGGAGAAATTACGGGATGGAAATGGAATAACTAAGTACTACATGATCAAACTCCATTACTGACCTGCTCATCGGACAACGTCGGCAACTCTAGCGGAGTCAACGTGCAACCATGGCCAGGGAGCGGTGGACTGTTCGAAGGATTGTCCCATAGAAGAACCTTCTCCTCGAGGACGCATGGAAGACCAACAAGCATGGCCTTTTCCCAAGCTTGTTTAAGCAGTGTCTTGAAAAAGTTGGTGCAGGAAGCACCGAGTCTTGCGGCGGTGAGGACGTCGGAGCGGCGTGCGATTTCTCCCAAAGGATCGTCATCCAAGGTCTCCCAGCCCCGACAAGGAGGAGAACCGCCTGGTGAATCCATCGGAGCAGCGACGAACTGTCTTCTCTTCGGGGGGAGGGGAACTGGCGAGGAGGAGATAAGAGTGTAGTAACCGCAGGGCCTCGTCCCTTCCAACTGTAGATCGTTCCTCAGCGAAGGGGTGAGGCTATTATTTACTACTAGTACTAGCATTATGGAACATTATGGGATTGCATTATACTGTAAATAATAGCACTAGTAAGAAATTTTTGGCACTAGGTAGTAGTTTTTGGCGTGGATTAAGAAATTTTGGGTATGTTTTTGCCATTTTTTGTACACGCCAACTAGTGTCAAAAAACGTCTTACATTATGTGACGGAGGAGTACGTACTCGTACTGTAGCAGTACCGGTACTACTTTTCTCAACTAGTAGTGCGATGTACTGTACTTCTAGTCTAGTCTAGTATAGTGCACCAGTTTTGAACTCTTGAATCTCAGGGCCAAGGAGCTACAGTTGGAAGTGGAGGGTACTACTGTTCTCTAGAACCATCGTTGTACTATCAATGCAGGGGAAGTACACATGCGTAGTGGCCTAGTGGGTACTCTCGGTGCTATATTCAGCCGCTCCTCTCACATAGGAGTAGCTGGCCTACTCAGCCGCTCCTCTCACGCACACACTAGCAGCCTGTTTATCAGCGACGGTTACTGCGGGGGCAGAACATTTGAGTTATTTGATACAGCGAGACTAGGCTTTTCGCTTCCATTTGTGGAGATGTAATGGATCTCGTCAAACTTTGTTAGTAGTTCCTTCTTTATGAATGATATGAAGCAAAGCTTTTGCCTCTGTTTTAAAAAAACACGTCAAGAGGAATTTATTTTATAGTAGAGCCGATAATGGAGTGAAGTCCATGCGTGCAACGCCACAAGCTATAGAGTAGTAGTAGAGCACTTTACGTATAGAGCCATATTGCACAGTTCCCAATGCCCCGCCGGGCTTTTCCGGCTCCTCGGGCTTAATTGGGAGGCGCTAGTTTAAATATCCTACTAGTTGATGAGGAAGCTGCAAGCGAGGTGCGTCTAGGGCGAGCACGCGAGCCACAGGATGCTGGGAAGGAAAACCCGTTCACGTGGCTAGGCTGTCCAGTGCACCCTGATTGTGGGGCCGCACGTCCGTTCGACTTCAAAACTCAAACTACCCGTGTCAAATATTGGCTCGTAGCAAAGTGTAGTAGTACTATTTTAAAAAAAAGGCCGTCGTGCGTTTGGCCGGGATCGAACCCACAAAACGAGGTATACACTCCTGCGACCACTAGTAGTACTCGTTGGAGTACAATGCAACCTAGAATCGCCTTTTGTCGCTAGCAGTACGTACATTGTTCCTTACAAGAAACCCCTAATAATGCAAGAAACCACTAAAATGCCAAGAAACTACTACCACTTGCATATGTGGCAGACTTAAGATAAGACTACCTTATCAACCATTGTACATGCTCTTACCAACAAAAATCCTCGAGTGACCTCCTACCTCTGGCCCGTCCACCTAGTCATCCTCGACCATGGGACGCAGCTACCGCCGCCGGCAGAAGGAGAGGTCAAAACCGCCGGCGATGTGGAGCCCATGTTGCGGCAGCCCGTATGCCAGCTCCGTCCGGCGCTCGCGGCCGCTAGCTAGCCAAGATAGCTCTGTCCATCTGCTTGTCTGCAAGGTTTGCTAGCTAGATTGGCACGGCAGCGTGGCGGCTTGCTCGCGCGCGCCGCGCTCAGCCCAGCCATCTGGCTCAAGCGAAGGCCAGCGTGGTGGCTTGCTCGCTCGTGAGTCGCGCTCGGGCCAGCCTGCCAACCCGTGCGGAGGCCAGCGCGGCATCCGGCCCGTCCGGTGGAGCGGTGGCCAACTCGCTCATCACCGGCGCCACCGACGAACACGCATCAGTATTGTTTGAAGTAATGTTCAGGAAAAATAATGATTTGAGAGGGAATAACAGGATAGAAGGTCAGATGTGGGTCCCTCGTGTCAATGGTCAAACAAAATGTGTTGGTTTAAGCTGCCTCGTCAGCACGGACGTGTGGGCCAACCCTGTCATAAATGGGTTTAAACGAACCTAATCGGTCGGAGTACTAGTTAGTAGTTTTTGGCGTGGATTAAGAAATTTTGGGTATGTTTTTGCTATTTTTTGTACAATAGATGCTTCCTAGGGCTGGTTGAAAGTGGTAGTTTTTTGTTAAATACTCTACATATTGTAAGTAGGAGTGAAAGTTAAGCTTTGGAAGCCAATAAGCAAGGCTAGTTACATAGTGCATATGTGTACATAATTGAAAGTAAATATCAACCATGAGTGACTAATATCTTGATGGAAAACTCGAAACTATGGAATACTAGGAAAAAAATGCATGGTTGGAAATACTAGCAATGTTCATGTCCGTTGCAAGGAATCATAATTAGAATAATACTTATTCACAAACTTGGTACAAAGCACTCTAATTTTGATATACATATGTCACTAGAGATATATTATGTTTCAATTAAAATATATTCCTTGGGCTGTTTTGGTGAGGTCAGGGAGGGATGTGGTTGGTTTTAAGATACTAATTATGGGTTTTTCTGCAAATTGGTAGACAAGTGGGATGTTGGTGAGAAAAGGCAACAACTTACCTCACAATCGTTAGATGTAGATCTAATGGTCAGAAACGACGGATGGCAGACACACCAGCATCACCAACTTAGTCTTGTGTAGGAGTACTAGCAAGACCCGTGCATTGCACGGAACATCAAGATGCATTTTTTTATAAAACACTTGTTGTGATTGACCCTTGCGGGAGTAATCCCATGTGTAAAAACTAATGATATCTCGAGAAATATGAGATAAGGTGAAGAGGAGTGGGGTGTGGTGGTGGTTGGTGGTCGGACTGAGCGGAGGCAAGGGGATTGACGACGCCGGCAGCGGCCACCAGGCCAGTTTGTTCCAGAGGCTTCCTTTCTTAATTGCTCAACAATGAGGTTTGTTGGAGATAGGGATGAACGAGGGAAGGCCTTGTCTGCAAATGTGGAGAGGGGTGCGGGTATCTTTTAGTTTAATTTCCATCTGCCAGATATAGATCGGACGGTCTATATTGCAAGATGGCACACGTACCATCATTACCAACTTGGTTTTTTATAATAGAAGAAATATAAGTATGGAGATACAAATGTATTATCGATACTTGCTTCCGTAAACTAGCATCTACATTCTATTCAACGCCTCGGCATGTGGGGCCTTAGCACAATGACTTCTCGACTGTGTAAAACAAAGATTTTCCCGTCGCCGACAAGGAGGGGCTGACAGCGGCGCGCTTTTTGGCTTGCTCTAGTCCTAGTAGTCATACTAGGTGGTCTAAGCACGTGTAGATTTATTCTTTTTCATGTCTCATGTTTGTCGTACTGCCACGACTGTTGATGAATAGACGGTAAGTTATTCATGGGGAAACCCTTGATGAGCGTGCTTGCGAGAGAGAGAGAGAGAGAGAGACAGTGTGCGTGTGTGATATGTTAGAGACTGAGGCAATGATAACAGATTCTTTGTGTTTATGTGTGTGGAGGATAGAGAGAGACATGTACATGGGGCTTTGTGTTGTGTAATGTGGAGACACATATACATAATTAGAGAGTGAGTGTGTGAGATAAACATGTGGACATGGGGAGAGATGAGGATCCAGAAAAATGGGTGTTTGTGTGTGTTTGCGTGTGTTTGTGCACGCGTTTGTGTGTGAGAGGGAGAGAGTGTACGTGGAGTAGAGAGACCACTGATGATGTAAACCTAGTATAAGGAAGGGGGAATGGTGTGACATGTGTAGTAGCGGGATAGCACGGGTGCGGGCTGGGGGAGCAGACTATTTGGAAGAGACATCGAGTGTGTGTGTGGGAGAGGGGTGTGAGAGCGAGAGAAATAGAGAGCTAGCGACGGAGAGAGAGAGAGAGAGAGAGAGAGAGAGAGAGAGAGAGAGAGAGAGAGAGAGAGTAAGAGAGGGGGCGAGAGGGGTCGTTTGTGTCCATAAATGGCGTATAGATAGGGAGACAATGTTGATGTTGTCTGGAATTGACCTATGAACGGAGATGCAATGGAAGCGGGTCATCGTCTGTGTGATAGGGGCTTCATGAGAGATCTAGAATAGATGGTGTAGAGAACAATGTGCGAAATCAAGAACGATTATACATTAGGGCGCTATGCAAAGAGTCACGACATATATGTATGCAGGGAAGGAGCTGGGGTGGGTCCGCATGTGGGAGAGATAGAAAGAGGAGAGTGGTGCACAAGGAGACAAAGTGTGCTTGTTTGAAGTGGGGGTGGTGTGTGAGGTGAGTGCGCGAGAACCACATAACTAGGGAGATAGACGTTTGGGGGCGACGTTTTGTGTGTATGGGAAATATACACTCTACATAGTGTGTGTGCTTGGGTAAGAGAGATAGCGGGAGACCTAGAGAGTGAGGGAAGAGATGTGTGCATGCCCGAGAGACAAAGTGATAGAGACCTATGTTGGGGTCCGGACTTTACAAGAGAGAGGGGTGTTAATGTGCTCGTGTGTTGGTGTTTGGGG
>NC_041393.1:197933177-197998177 GCF_002162155.2 Triticum dicoccoides | reverse complement strand
GAGGGACTTTAGCGTAATTGAGATATTGTGCATTCACGATTGATCCATTTGTTTCACAGTTTGTACTATGAGATAACGATACTTTTGAACATGCGTGATATACCTTGATGTACCAGAGTTACAAACCTAAAATTGGAATTTTGGAATTCGACTCCATCATTAGCTTTTGTAATTCATTTAAACGAAGGTACATTTTGTAAGCCGGGATTTCATGATTTCAAATTCATATATCAAACCTAGAGATATACACATACAGGAATGTTCCAATTTTATAATCATCCACTTTATTCATACACATACACATTTTTGCTTTTATCATCCTATTTAGGATAAACACATTTGGAATTTCATTTGAATTGGATCGTATGATGGTATTTGCTTGTAGTAGCTCAATGATCCATATTTGAATTGAATGGACAATCTAAGTTTCGTGTTGGAGACATTGATTTTCAAAACTTGCACATTTTTTGCGTGCAAAACGAATAAATTGTCGGCCATGATATCATAGTCGGCCGTACGAGAGCAGAATACTTATAATTTTAGGCGCCAAAAGCTTTCAAACTTCCCGCTCACATCAAAATATCACGCGCCCGAAAGTTTAGCCCTGCGATATTCCTGTTTTACCCCTGCCACATGAACGGAAAAGGGCTGCTTTGGTAACTCCATAGTTTTCCCCTCTTTGCCCCCAACATTCTTCCCCAGAGCCCCTCCCCTTCCCCTCCCTGACACCCCCAACCACGGCAAGCCGCCGAATCTAGTCCTCCGCCGCAGCGGTGGACCTCACACCCCGCCGGATCTACCTTCCGCACCTTGGAACCCGCAACTGCCAACTCACCACTTCACCGAAGCCGCTTCAGCGACTGGCTTGTCCACCGCTCCAGATCACCTTGACCGCCATCATGGTCCACCGCACCGGATCTGCTTAACCGGCGCCCTCCACCACAGCGTAGGCCCTTCACTGACTCCCTCGTCCGCCCCTTCGCTGGCCCTTCATACAAGCCCTCGTCCGACGCAACAGATCCGCCTCACCGAAAGCACTATACAACACGCCCGCCGAAGCCTTCGTCCACTGCACCGGACCCGCTCCACGGACGCCATATTCAACTTCACCGGCCCTGCTTTACCGATGCCGCAGCCTCATCAGGTTATTTCAATTTGTACTCCTTCGGTTTTTTCTCTTTATCGTGCAACTGTTCACTTACCACATATGAGCTTTCTTGTATGTCGATAGGCGCCGCAACCATAGCACCGGAGCCGCTTCAGCGATGGCGACAGCCGGCCCAAACTCAACCACAACACGAGCACCATCGACGATCCTTAGCTATCAAGTATGACAACGATACCCATACGCCGCTGAGAATCAGGTACTATTATCCAACGACCGACGCCTACGTTCACTTTCCTAGCATAAGCACCGCACCTTTGAATTTCTTTAGGGCATCATTCAGTTTTTCATGAGACACGTTATTCTGCTTGCACCTGTAGGGCCATACTTCTGGCAGTGAACATGTTACATGTGTTAAATTACATACTAGTGCACATATAGTTAATATGCTTTAGTTTTGTTCTGATGCTACCTGTTGGTTCCATCAGACTGATTAATGTTCTCTATGCTTAATTACACATCAGCAAACTAGCATGTGGTTCCGCTGCTTTTTGTTCGTTTTACCCTACATTTTCTGATGCTAGCTATTACATCACTGCTCCGAGCCTCCGTTCATTACTTGTTTGTGTGTTCTTGATCTTCCCAAGTTGCATGACTAATTTGATGCTTCTATTAATTATGGAGCTGCCAACCCCATCAAGCAAAATATTTGTTCTTTTGGGGCTGGCACCTCGAACAAGCATAAAAATAGAGGGAAGCAGATATATTGTCGTGTATGCACACACCCTTCTTTCATTAGTTTAGATGAACCAATGATGATCAATTCGTACCAGTGCATGCGATTAAAATTAATTTTACCTAAATAGATGGTGCAAAATAAACTACAACAACTAGATTTGCAACCACGGGATGCTGACGATATCTTCAAAGAACATTGCAACAGCAGCTAGGCTTCACAGCAACATATGGTAAGCCAGTGTGTTTTAGTACATGTTAAATGTAATGCGAGTGGGCTGCTTTCTTGGCTTGTGCCCTCAACGTGTAATCCTACCGAATTACAAATAGTTCAGTTGTCTGCTTTGCTGTATTGCTTGATTCGAATGCTTGTTTGTTGTTACGTTATACCTGAGTTGGCCAATATGTCAGCAGTGCCTGCTGTACTATCGTAAAGAAATGCATGCCTATTTCATTTGAGTCCTTAACTTTTCCTCTCAACTTCATCACAAGACTGTCTTCGTAGTTTATATGAGGCCACACTGTTAAGTGCTTTCTCAGATTATTTCAACTGCTTAGATGCCTTGGCAACTTAAATATAGCGGTTGTACACTCCCTTTCAACTTTCATCTTACCATTTTAATTTCTTTTCGGCTGATACTGCTTCGAACCATTTAAATATAGTTTGCCATGCTCGACAATAATTCGTCCGTCGTTTACCATGTAAGCTTACTGCCTGGATCATACGATAACTATCTCTTACTTATGTCCAGCGGAAACCTTTCAGGATGTCGTTCACACTAGGACACAATGTACAACCCCAGAATCTATTTGCGGAAGCAGTGCGCCATCCATGTTACCATATGGTAGCAGTTCAGAGGCAACACCGCCGGAGAGCAGTCTGAGCACAGATATTATAGTGCTTGAGGCTCTACTAGAGGCAGAAAGAGATGGTGTGGCTGCCATGAATGAGGTAATCTTTATCTTGAGGCTGGAAATTACGGAATTAGCGGCACGCATTATGCAAGCAAACCAAGAATTGGAGGAAGTAAGAATGTTGCATTTGAAGACGGAGGAAGTCCTGCTGTTTCTGCTATCTGAAGCCCAAGGTAATCCCGGTTCTTCTTTAGATACCAGTTGAAATTGTCATTAGATTATTGTACTTGCATGTTGTGTCATGTCTCTGAATGGATTATGTTGCAAGACCCCCTATGTTGTCCGGAATTCCATGTTGTCCATGTGTTGTAATGATCCGAATTTTTTAGGCAAAGTAATCCTCAGTACTTGTATGATTGACATAAGGTGAACTGTTTTCGTGTGAGCATATTGTATTGGATGAAATAACTGTTTGAATCAGAGTGTATCCAACCTACTGAATTCAAAGATCACAACATTTCTAAATCATAATCATATATAAAGGTGGAATAAATCTTTGTTGTGGTTTTGAAGAAATAAATAACAAAATGTATAATTATGTGTGGATATTCGTAATCGAATACAAATTGGATTTGAATTTAGTTTGCCAGGTCCCAGGGCAAACGTGAATGCTAATTCTCCCAAATTTTGAACGAAGCGGCTAAACACCCACTATAATTTGTGGGCTGCCCGAAGCAAGTGTTTGCAATATGGGAATTATTGTCTACCCCTGACACTTGACATCCTTATCGACCGGATTTACACTGCTGTCGATAGGGGTAGACTAGTAAGTTCAATCAGACATACATGACGGCCTCTGAGCCCATTCAGACACAGTGGGCGCCAAACATGGGCAGCAAAACACATTTGATTCAAGCTCGTCCGAAAGACATGTGTCTCTTCCTCCATTTCCCCATTCATACACGGTGGGCGGCAAAACAAACTCTCCTCGTCCAAAATTGATGTAGGCTAATATTTTAAATAGGGGCAGATGTGTAACTTCCATCAAACGTGACACAACCGCCCTACCTGTCAGGCCCGTTCATACACCATGGGCGCCAACCGTTGGCGGCAAAACACCCTCTCCTCGCCTGAAATAGTTACCGGCAAATATTTGGGAGATGCGAGATTACCGTCCTATCCCCAACCGACGCGATGTCTGAAATTTTAAACGGGGGATAAGTTCGTAACTTTCCCCCATTTCAGAGAAGCGCGTCCCAAAGTTTGAGATCCCCCCCCCTCCCCTCCATTTCCCCATTCATACACCGTCGGCGGCACGACAACCTCCGCATTGCGGCCAGCCTCCTCCATCCGCCACCCCATCCTCCACCTTGCCGGAGCCGCTACCCCTACCCCGTCGTCCACTTCAAGAGATGGACGTCTCTCATCCACGGCGCTGGACCAGGATCCTTTCATCGCCTCCTCTCGCTTCATTGGCGTCGTCGTCCACCTTGCTGTTGCCGCTCCTACGACCGCCTCGTCCACGGCAACAGGATATATCCCCCAACCCGGTCGGCTGCCGTCTAAAGTCTTCTTCCCCGCCGCCGACAGCCATCGCACCCGCAGCACCCTCAACGTATCAGCATAGGCCTACACGGTGTCGCAAGACAGGTGGTACTCTTCCATATGTGCTTAAGTTATTGATCTCACCCGGAAAATAGATCGTAATTTGTTTACTGTACTTTTCTTGTCCGTACCAAATCTAGTGGCTAGTTGAAAGCAAACATTGGTTGCAAAGTAGCTTTGTCCGGTTTGCACCTTCAGATCCGCCATGGCACGGGCACTATACTCGTAAAGCTTATGGTTTCCCCCCTTTATATTCACTACTGTCATCATAGGTGCTTTGTGTCGTGCTAGCACTGCTCCTCAAGACCTCAACCCAAAGCTTACGTGTTGAAATACGAATCTGATATGATGCTCATATCACTAAAACAGAGAACGTTTAATTGTTCACCTAATGTTCCTATATTCGTTTCAAAAAGCATGTGCGCCACCCACTGGTCCAGCTAGTTCCACTTTCCTGATTTTTCTCTAGATGCTTAAGGTTTTCCCCTTTTATCTACTCTACTATGATCTCTGTAGGTGCTTTTTGTCGTACTAGCATTACTCCACCCTTCAAGCTAAACAACACAACACTCAGAATTTGAAAGCTTAGTTGTTCAAATATGATTGTGATATGATACTGATATTAGTTAACGGACACATTTAATTGGTTAGCTAAAGGTCTTACTTGAGTTTCCAAATGCATGTCGCGACATATAGAGAGACAGCATAATTGCATTTCTTTGTCACTTGTTGACCGTACTTTCTTGTCCATACCAAATCTTAGTTGTTATTTCAAAGCAAACATCGGTTGCTAACTACCCTTTGCGCGGTTTGCAGCTTTAGATCTGCCATCCCACTGCCACGGTCAACACTGTACTCATCATGCTTATGTTTTCCCCATTTTATGATGACCACAATCAGCCTATGTGGTTCGTGTCGTAATAGCACTGCTCCACCCATCGAGCTAAACAAGCTTAGTTGTACAAATTCATATCTGATATTATTGCTGATATTAGTAAAACTGAGAGATGTTTAATTGGTTAGCTAAATGTTCCTACTTTATTTTCGAAATGCATGTGAGCCAAATATGGAGAGACCGGAAAGAATAGTATTTCTCTGTGCGCTCTGGTTCATCATGGGTGGCCAACCGACATTGTATTGAAACACTTGTAATATCTTCAATCTGCTTTCTCTTCTGCTCTTCTTTAAGATGATACTCTTCTCTTGCGGTCGACTGGTCAGGTCGAGTTGTTCTCCCTTAGTATATTTTGAATCTGTCAGGTCAGGTCGACTTGTTCTTCTTTACTATATGTTGAAGCTATCATCTGCGAAGTGTCATCACTTCTGGAGCTCTCATATTTTGAGTAGTAGGCCACATTATATTAATGCACACAACAAATTACAGCATGCATGGCATCTTTTAAAAGAATTGCAGAGATAGCACAAAGGGGTTTACAGGAATGCAGTATTGGATTAGAATCACTTCTTCATTACAAACAAAATCTCACTTATTTTTATGTTTTCATGCATGTCAGATATTGAACATTATCAAAATGAATATGAGAATGGGCGCACGAGAGGAATATTGCAGAACGATCCACTGGCTAACAAACTTGGCATGGTGGAGGATGGCCTATCTTATGTCACATCCCTAGCTTCTGGTGCTGCCTAGCGTTTGCATCATGTTTAAATTTCTGAAACTTGAACTGAGGAAATTTGGAAGCCTCAAAACCCTAAAATAAAAGAAGGGCAAAAACCCTAAAATCTCATTCATTGTTCCAAAATGCTCTTCTTAGATGTTTAATATTTTTGGCAAGTGTTTTGATCCAAACCAAAAATAATGAACATTTTAAAAGGATTTATTTTTGGGACTTTGAATTTAAATCATTAGCTATTTGAATTTGAATTATATTCATATAATTAGAATATAATTTCAAATACCCCTGAAATATTTTATGAGCTTTTGGAAAAGTCCATCTAGCAAAATAAAAATATTCAGAGGAGCTTTTGGCATTGTTTGAATTTGTTTAAGTTCAAAACAATGGCAAAAGATATTAATAAAAGAAAACAGAAATATAAAACAGAGCATCTTACCTGGCGCTCACCTGGTAGCCCAACCGGCCCAGCACTGCAGCTGGCCGGCCCAGCCCACCACTGCAGCCCCTCCGTCGTCTTCCTCCCCTCGCCCCGAAGCAGCTGCGTGCCCGGCGTAGGCGAGCCGCCCCAGCTCCTCCCTGCCTGCCTGGCTACCTCCTCGTCGCCCTGGAACGCCCCGGACGATGCCACGCAGCCCTGTCCGCTCTCTCACTCTCTCCCGAACTCTTCCCCCTCTTCTGCTCCCTCTCCCTCTCGAGCCCGAGCGCAGCCGCAGCCGCGCCACCGTAACGCCGCGGCCACCGCCTCCCCCTCGACCCCTCACTGTGCCTGCGAGCTCCGTCTCGACGTCCCCGACCTCCTCGACAAGCCACGACGCCACGGACGCGCTGCAACGCCGCCATCACCACCGTCTTCATTGCCATGGCCGGAGATCGCCGCCGCTCGATTCGCAGCAACGAGGACGCCCCCGAGCTCACCAACCCCTTTGTTCGATCCGCTGTGAGCTGCTGCGTCGATCCCCTCCCTCCCCTGGCACTTTTTCTCCCGCTAACGCCAATATCCACCGGAGCGGAGAGCTCACCACCGCCGTGGTTCCTTGCCGCCGTGGACAGGGCCACCGCAGCCCGCACCTAAGCGCGTCACCGTGCTCGGCGAACCCCCAGGAGCACGTAGCACCTGCCAGTTTATTCCCTAGTGCCCCGTAGCATCGACCCCGTCCACACCCGAACTCCGGCCACCGCCGCGAGCTCCGTTCCGGCGAGCTCGGGCCGTCTCAGCCTCTTCTGCTCACACAGGAAGACGCGGCGCTCTTCCAGCTATCCGTAGAGCCCCTCCTCCGTTCGTTTGGTCGCCGGAGCAAGAAACCCGAAGGCCTCCGCCGCCTCGGCCTCGCCGGTGACTCAACGCCGGCGGGATAGACTCGTTTGACCAGGGGTTTGACCTCCCCTGGGTCACTGACAGGTGGGCCCGGCCCCTGCTAACTTTTGGTTAAATTAATAACTAATTTTAGTTAAGCCACTGACTCACTGACATGCGGGCTCGGCCCGACTAATTAAACTAGGTTAGGTTTAAGTTATATTAGGATTAGCCATAGTCACTGACCAGTGGGCCCCACTGGTCAGGTTTGACCCGGACCAGCCCCTGTTGACCTGCTGACGTCATGCCAACGTCATGCTGACGCAGTAATGTTTTCTGGATTTAATTTAATTCTAAAAATTCCAGAAAATAGCTAAAACATCAATAAATCATAGAAATTCAACCGTAGCTTAGAATGAAATAATTTATATATGAAAAATTATCAGAAAAATCCAATCTATCCATCTGTACCATTTTCATGCATGTTAGAACAACTTATAGCTGCTGTTTAGGACAATTCAATTAAATGGCATTTAAATAATCACATGTGGAGTTTGAATTTGAACCTAGGGTTCAAACCAACTCCATTTAACTTGCTCCTAGTTGCATTAGCTCAAATCACATCATATTGCCATGTCACATTCATGCATCATATTGTCGCATTGCATTGATTGCGTTCTTCCTTGTTTGCCGGTAATTGTCCCCTCTCGATAGACGTGTACCGGCGATGTGATCAATGACACCGATGAAGAGCTATACTATCTTCAGAAGTGCCAGGCAAGCAAAACCCCCTTGTTCATTCTGATAAAATCCCACTCTCTCGCTCCTGCTCTCTTTTACTGCATTAGGACAACAATGACATATTTGTTACTTGCTGCGGTAGCTGAACCCCTTTATCCTTTGCATGACCTGTCATTGCCACAGTAAATAGATGAAACCCACTAGCATGAGTAGGAGTTGTTTGAGCCCTGATGTGCCTACTCATTCATGCTTGTTTGTCATGCCTGCTACTTCTTAGAGTTGAGTCAGGTCTGATTCATCGGGGATGAATCAGAGGCGTGTGGACATGTCCTACTGTGTGTGAGCTAAGTGTGTGAACACGATTTGGTAAAGGTAGCGGTGAGAGGCCATGTAGGAGTACATGGTGGGTTGTCTCATTGCAGCCGTCCTCAGGAACTGAGTTCTATGTTTTTGATCCATGATCAGTTACTACCACACATTGGGCTCCGGGCGCTCCAAGCCCTCTCGACTTATTAATCAACCTGATCTCTGTCCAGGAGTTGCAACTAGTTTCTGGTGTTTGTAGGTAGTGTTAGTAGTCTACCAAGTGGCACCCGGTACAGGTGGGCTTGGGACAGACTAGGCACAGTGGCACGGTGTACCAAGCGTAGATCCACCCGTCGAGGTGGGCTTGGGAACCCTGCTCACATCGTTTGGGGCCGTGAGCGACACCCCGGCCGGATCTCCTTGCGGATGGAACCCGAATAGGCGATAAACCTGGACGAGAGACTTGTTTGGTTAGTCAGGTCATGGCCGACTCCCTCGCCCGATTTCCGCTTGAAGGTTGCCGAGGTACATGACGTGTACAGGGCGGTAAGTGGCGAGAGCGTGTGTGAAGAAGTACACCCCTGCAGGGTTATCATTATCTATTCGAATAGCCGGATTCCTCGGATATGGAAACTTGGACCCCTTGCATAGTTCATAGACAAGTGAAAGTGGATACTCTAAAATACGCAAGATAAGCGTGAGTGCTATGGATGGCGTTCTCGTAGGGAGACGGGAGCGGATCTATAGTGGTGTATTGATATGGTGAATATGTGGACTCGTGTGCGCCACCTCAAAAGAGTTACTTGCAGTCGTAGTTCAGGTTAGCCACCGAGTCAAAGCTGGCTTGCTGCAGTCAAACTCCACCCTCCCCTTGTTGATAATGATGCATATGTAGATAGATCTGGTGTAAGTCTTGCTGGGTACATTTGTACTCACGTTGCCTAATTTATGTTTTTGCAGAAAGACTTCAGTCTCGCTAGTAGTACCGCGTGGACTTCGATGTTTAGCTTGTTACCTCAGCTACGATCTTGTGCCCTCGGCAGGATCTGGTAGATAGTCAGGCTTCTCAGCCTTTTTCATTTATAGATGTCTGTACTCAGACATGATAGCTTCCGCTTGTGCTTTGATTTGTATGCTCTGAATGTTGGGTCATGAGACCCCTGTTTGTAATATCTCGCTCCTCGGAGCCTAATGAAGAAATACTTGTGTCGTAGAGTGATGTTGTGATGCCTTGTTGTATTTGCACATATCGAGCATATTGTGTGTATGATTGAAATGCTTGGTATGTGTGGGATCTGACTATCTAGTTGTTTATCCTTAGTAGCCTCTCTTACCGGGAAATGTCTCCTAGTGTTTCCACCGAGCCATGGTAGCTTGCTACTGCTCCGGAACACTTAGGCTGGCCGGCATGTGTCCTTCTTCGTTCATGTGTCTGTCCCTTCGGGGAAATGTCACGCGATGAATACCGAAGTCCTGTTAGCCCGCTACAGCCCGGTTCACCGGAGTCCTGCTAGCCCAGTGCTACAGCCTGGATTCACTCGCTGATGACCGACACGTTCGATGCTGGGTCATGGATGCCTGTCCCTGTAAGTTAGTGCCACTTTGGGTTCACGACTAGCCATGTCAGCCCGGGTTCTTTGTCATATGGATGCTAGCGACACTATCATATACGTGAGCCAAAAGGCGCAAACGGTCCCGGGCCAGGTAAGGTGGCACCCGTGGGAATACCGTGCGTGAGGCCGCAAAGTGATATGATGTGTTACATGCTAGATCGGTGTGACTTAGGATCGGGGTCCTGACAGCTTTTGGTATCAGAGCTTGACTGCCTGTAGGATTACCGAGCCAAACTGGTCAAAGTTGAGTCTAGAAATTCTTTAGTTATATAAGGGAATTGATTGTGGGATGGAACGTAAGGCTCTTTTTACTCCTTATACCTTATGCCTTCTGATCCGAGTCATCTTATCCTTCCTACGGGGTTAAGGAACTAGGTTTTCTCTTCTTTCTATCAGGATCACGTGTTACTAATCTGTACACTTGTAAGATTGTTGGGTTCAAGCCTCAATTCAGTTTCTACCTCTGTATGCTAATTGTTGATCTCCAAACCTTATTATTGTGCTTTTGAGTGTCTATGCCACCATTTTTGTAGCATGTCTTCAATCTTTTGAGCATTTACAGCCGTTATGCTGTCCGAGTCATCCCAGGTTTTTAAATAGTCGGATGCATTTGCAAACCCCTTCCTCCTGTTTCCGATGTGCCTTTGGTCAGGTTAATCACACTAATTGCTGAGTTGAGGTATTCTATTGCCCCGACATATATGTTGGAATTATCATTATGACCCTAGGTGTCCTAGGGGATCATCTAGTGGTCTAGCCATGATCTGTGTTTCCAGTGTGATGATTATGGCCGTCATTTTCGAAAGCATCCCGTGATGCCACTTAGTACTAGGTATTCTATTCCTGGGTTTTGAACCCGAGATTCACCCCATTTACCTCATGTTGATAGTGTTGCTATCTCCTTTAGGAAATTAGTAACTTTTGCATTAGTCCTCGAGGTCCATGGTATTTTCCTTCTTCCAAATACTATGAACCACTTCTGGCAGTAGTTTGTTGGATCAAAAGATCATAACAGGAGTGCTCTCGATGGGTTCTCTATTCTATATTGTGACTCTGCCAGCTCAACCTTTCTGCATGGGTTATCCGAAAGAATTATGCTGAACTTTGTTCGGCATACCAATCCATGTATCCACAACTCAGAAAGTTATATGTTCCTTTGAGTTGTCCCTCTTTAGTTGTCTACTGACCTTCATCTATCAATTGATAGTCAAGAGTATGCGTGCGTTCGTTTGTCGATGCCTATTACTCTTGTGGTCCGTCAAGCCATTCTATCACGGAATGACTAGGAGAAACAAACTCCAGTACCTCTTCCATATCCAGGATTGGGTCAAAGAAGTTGTGCTCCGCAAATCAAAATGCCAATCCAGCTTTTGCTCTGTTCTACCTTGGAGTATTACCATCTTTATATCGGGATTGTTATAGGAATTGCACACCATCCTATGAACTCTTGGTACAGTGATACTTCTTGCCATCATTGTTCATTCCTCGGTTCCTGTGTTATTGTAACCGGAATGCCGACAAGTGAATCGTGGTGTGTGAAATCAATACTCCCAGCAACCTTGTTGCTTGGTAGTTAAAGGACAATAATTTCATTCTTAGCGTGTTGGTTTTTGAATCATCCTTCTAAGACTGATCGTGCTACCTAGTCCTTATTTCGGTGCACCCTTCGATTGATGAGTTAGGATTTTGTCAAGTCCTCGCTCATTTGATCATATCATCTTGCCCTGAAAAGCAAGATTGTTCTCGAGCTTAGTAACATATCGGTGGTTCGTGATTTTCCGTTTATCTTCTCGGAAGTATTATCAGGTTGTCACCTGACCGCTATGTTGAGTTCGTGATCAAGTTGGTTTATTCCTGTAAACCACCCCTTCTCCAAGAATCCGTGTTGGATACCCCTGAGCTAGACGGTTAAGCTGAACAGCAACTTGGAGAGTTGGAAGATAAAGCTTGCCTAACTTAGTTCATTTTCCAAAAGGGATATCTTGTGTTTGTGTGAGTTGAAGAAAGATGATATCTTCATTGGTTGATCCTCGTGGTCAATTGCTGGATCTATTATCTTACCCAAACCTTTGATTGAGTATGGGCTATCGTCAAATCAAATCAGAACCAACGTTATTCGTAATGTTGTCTTACTCGTGGTTTTTCCTCGAGCATACACCATTATATTCTTTGGTCTGACCAATGCTATCACCGTGTTCACTTAACTATGGAATTCCTTTTAAAAGGGAACCCGGATGAATTGTTGTTGAGCCCATTGACAACATCCTTATCTCCTCCATGATTTTGTTGAACATTAAGTTAGTGTTGGAAACTTTTGAAAGCATTTGTTCATGCTAGCTCATGAAGCATATGTTCGGATGTAAGAAGTGACTTCCTCTAGTTCATGTGCATTGGATGCAAGTTGCCGCCGTGGACTCGAGAAAGTCAATGTTGTTTCCTTTGGAATCATCCCAAATCAGTCATGCATACGTGCGAAGTATTCTGTGGTTCAGAGACTTGCAACCTCCATTCCATATGTATATCCTAGCACACCAAGCCACTGATTGAGTTGTTCAAAGATAAAGGAGTCTGTCCAAGGTGAACTCTTTGGACTTCCACGCGTGGAGACTTCGATGTCATTAATGATGGTTCCCCACCTGAACTCGGTAGTGTTTTGTTGTAAGACTACCATGTGATAATGTTTGTCTGGGACAACGTGTTCACATGTTTGTAGCAGAACCAGCTCATGTTTTGGAGCTTACTATCGTAGTTTATTACCCGAGAATCTCGCAACGTCATCTCGTCGATTTGTGTTGCAAACTTTCGTTTTTCTTCCTAGACTCGATGAGTCTGGAATATCCTGACACCAACCAGATCTGAATCTCAGGCAGATATGATGGTTTGGAACATTTCCCAAGAACTATAATATCGGTCCCTCGGAAACCGGTAAAGTGGATGTCGTGGCCAACACACCCCGCCGGGAGACCTAATATTGTAGTATCTTGACTGGAGAAATTGGCCACCTCCCCATAGGGATTTCGTAGGATTTACTCCCTAGTTGCCCCTATGGATTTTTGTGCTCCCGAAGTCCGACCTTTTTACTTGATGGTCTGGTTACCAAACCATTTCAATAAATGGATTACACTAGCACATCAAGGAGAACATTAGAAGCCGAGTGCTAAATGTCTCTCGGTCGATCATGCAGATTTTGGTTCCTTGGCCTCGCTAAGGTGAAATCTGAGAAAGTGTTATCTTCCTTTGCATCTGCATCATCCATCACTATTCCTCATGGTAGTATGATGTGTTGCCAGGATCCTTGACACGGATGTTGATAAAACCTTGATGATTGTGGAAATGCTCAAGCTCTTGAGAGCACGCACAAGCGCTAGGTGTTATCATCGGCTCTAACTGGGATTCCTCTCAGTTTCCTCGGCAATGCTATGACCTTTCAAACAGTGAATTCACTCTCTATTGTTGGGTTCTTCCCCAGTTACCAGAATCATTCCCAGCATTTGCATTCTGTTCCCAGCTTGCACCGCCACTGTGCCATTCTACCATGGGTCTCTTCCATTTCCGGTGGTAAGCAAAATCATCCATTACGTTGTCTTCAACAAGGTAATCCACATCATCCAAGTCCGAGTATGCCATTCTACCGACCCCCTCCAAACGATCGCTCGAGAATTGCCTTAGGCTGGTTTAAAGAGTTTCAATGATCTCTGAATCAAAGGTAATTCTTTTGCCACTTAAGGGGATATTTCCACAAGTCACCTTCCCTAAGGTGCCCCGTTATGGTATCGTGGCAACTCAACTCCTCGCTACGTTGACAATCGTTTACCACCTTCTTAAGTGTGGAATTGTTGTCCACCTAGTGAACCTTCGTCATCCGTTTCTTTCCACCCCTCTTGATGTGTATTTCATGTCTCAACCCGAGAGATGGTTCTATGTCTCATTCCGTGAGTTGTTCGACCTTTGAGAAGATCGATCCTTCCAGAATCTTACTTTCCCTCTCGTTGTCATGTTAGCTAGAGTTCTCAGAGCAAGACGTCGGGACAAAGATGGTGATCAAATCAACGTTCCTATGAAGTGCAAGTTGGATCGTGAAGATTGCGTTAGTTGCGTTCCCCTTCATCCTACCCTACGCTTGAATCTCGGGACGAGATTCTTGTTTAGTGGGGGGCGGGTTGTCACATCCCTAGCTTCTGGTGCTGCCTAGCGTTTGCATCATGTTTAAATTTCTGAAACTTGAACTGAGGAAATTTGGAAGCCTCAAAACCCTAAATAAAAGAAGGGCAAAAACCCTAAAATCTCATTCATTGTTCCAAAATGCTCTTCTTAGATGTTTAATATTTTTGGCAAGGGTTTTGATCCAAACCAAAAATAATGAACATTTTAAAAGGATTTATTTTTGGGACTTTGAATTTAAATCATTAGCTATTTGAATTTGAATTATATTCATATAATTAGAATATAATTTCAAATACCCCTGAAATATTTTATGAGCTTTTGGAAAAGTCCATCTAGCAAAATAAAAATATTCAGAGGAGTTTTTGGCATTGTTTGAATTTGTTTAAATTCAAAACAATGGCAAAAGATATTAATAAAAGAAAACAGAAATATAAAACAGAGCATCTTACCTAGCGCTCACCTGGTAGCCCAACCAGCCCAGCACTGCAGCTGGCTGGCCCAGCCCACCACTGCAGCCCCTCCGTCGTCTTCCTCCCCTCGCCCCGAAGCAGCTGCGTGCCCGGCGCGCAGGCGAGCCGCGCCAGGTCCTCCCTGCCTGCCTGGCTACCTCCTCGTCGCCCTGGAACGCCCCGGACGACGCCACGCAGCCCCGTCCGCTCTCTCACTCTCTCCCGAACTCTTCCCCCTCTTCTGCTCCCTCTCCCTCTCGAGCCCGAGCGCAGCTGCAGCCGCGCCACCGTAACGCCGCGGCCACCGCCTCCCCCTCGACCCCTCGATGTGCCTGCGAGCTCCGTCTCGACGTCCCCGACCTCCTCGACAAGCCACGACGCCACGGACACGCTGCAACGCCGCCATCACCACCGTCTTCATCGCCATGGCCGGAGATCGCCGCCGCTCAATTCGCAGCAACGAGGACGCCCCCGAGCTCACCAACCCCTTCGTTCGATCCGCTGTGAGCTGCTGCGTCGATCCCCTCCCTCCCCTGGCACTTTTTCTCCCGCTAACGCCAATATCCACCGGAGCGGAGAGCTCACCGCCGCCGTGGTTCCTTGCCGCCGTGGCCAGGGCCACCGCAGCCCACACCTAAGCGCGTCACCGTGCTCGGCGAACCCCCAGGAGCACGTAGCACCTGCCAGTTTATTCCCTAGTGCCCCGTAGCATCGACCCCGTCCACACCCGAACTCTGGCCACCGCCGCGAGCTCCGTTTCGGCGAGCTCGGGCCGTCTCAACCTCTTCCGCTCACACAGGAAGACGTGGCGCTCTTCCAGCTATCCGTAGAGCCCCTCCTCCGTTCGTTTGGTCGCCGGAGCAAGAAACCCGAAGGCCTCCGCCGCCTCGGCCTCGCCGGCGACTCAACGCCGGCGGGATAGACTCGTTTGACCAGGGGTTTGACCTCCCCTGGGTCACTGACAGGTGGGCCCGGCCCCTGCTAACTTTTGGTTAAATTAAAAACTAATTTTAGTTAAGCCACTGACTCACTGACATGCGGGCCCGGCCCGACTAATTAAACTAGGTTAGGTTTAAGTTATATTAGGATTAGCCATAGTCACTGACCAGTGGGCCCCACTGGTCAGGTTTGACCCGGACCAGCCCCTGTTGACCTGCTGACGTCATGCCAACGTCATGCTGATGCAGTAATGTTTTTTGGATTTAATTTAATTCTGAAAATTCCAGAAAATAGCTAAAACTTCAATAAATCATAGAAATTCAACCGTAGCTCAGAATGAAATAATTTATATATGAAAAATTATCAGAAAAATCCAATCTATCCATCTGTACCATTTTCATGCATGTTAGAACAACTTATAGCTGCTGTTTAGGACAATTCAATTAAATGGCATTTAAATAATCACATGTGGAGTTTGAATTTGAACCTAGGGTTCAAACCAACTCCATTTAACTTGCTGCTAGTTGCATTAGCTCAAATCACATCATATTGCCATGTCACATTCATGCATCATACTGTCGCATTGCATTGATTGCGTTCTTCCTTGTTTGCCGGTAATTGTCCCCTCTCGATAGACGTGTACCGGCGATGTGATCGATGACACCGATGAAGAGCTATACTATCTTCAGAAGTGCCAGGCAAGCAAAACCCCCTTGTTCATTCCGATAAAATCCCACTCTCTCGCTCCTGCTCTCTTTTACTGCATTAGGACAACAATGACATATTTGTTACTTGCTGCGGTAGCTGAACCCCTTTATCCTTTGCATGACCTGTCATTGCCACAGTAAATAGATGAAACCCACTAGCATGAGTAGGAGTTGTTTGAGCCCTGATGTGCCTACTCATTCATGCTTGTTTGTCATGCCTGCTACTGCTTAGAGTTGAGTTAGGTCTGATCCATCGGGGATGAATCAGAGGCGTGTGGACATGTCCTACTGTGTGTGAGCTAAGTGTGTGAACACGATTTGGTAAAGGTAGCGGTGAGAGGCCATGTAGGAGTACATGGTGGGTTGTCTCATTGCAGCCGTCCTCAGGAACTGAGTTCTGTGTTTGTGATCCATGATCAGTTACTACCACACATTGGGCTCCGGGCGCTCCAAGCCCTCTCGACTTATTAATCAACCTGATCTCTGTCCAGGAGTTGCAACTAGTTTCTGGTGTTTGTAGGTAGTGTTAGTAGTCTACCAAGTGGCACCCGGTACAGGTGGGCTTGGGACAGACTAGGCACAGTGGCACGGTGTACCAAGCGTAGATCCACCCATCGAGGTGGGCTTGGGAACCCTGCTCACATCGTTTGGGGCCGTGAGCGACACCCCGGCCGGATCTCCTTGCGGATGGAACCCGAATAGACGATAAACCTGGACGAGAGACTTGTTTGGTTAGTCAGGTCGTGGCCGACTCCCTCGCCTGGTTTCCGCTTGAAGGTTGCTGAGGTACATGACGTGTACAGGGCGGTAAGTGGCGAGAGCATGTGTGAAGAAGTACACCCCTGCAGGGTTATCATTATCTATTCGAATAGCCGGATTCCTCGGATATGGAAACTTGGACCCCTTGCATAGTTCATAGACAAGTGAAAGTGGATACTCTAAAATACGCAAGATAAGCGTGAGTGCTATGGATGGCGTTCTCGTAGGGAGACGGGAGCGGATCCATAGTGGTGTATTGATATGGTGAATATGTGGACTCGTGTGCGCCACCTCAAAAGAGTTACTTGCAGTCGTAGTTCAGATTAGCCACCGAGTCAAAGCTGGCTTGCTGCAGTCAAACTCCACCCTCCCCTTGTTGATAATGATGCATATGTAGATAGATCTGGTGTAAGTCTTGCTGGGTACATTTGTACTCATGTTGCTTAATTTATGTTTTTGCAGAAAGACTTCAGTCTCGCTAGTAGTACCGCGTGGACTTCGACGTTTAGCTTGTTACCTCAGCTATGATCTTGTGCCCTCGGCAGGATCTGGTAGATAGTCAGGCTTCTCAGCCTTTTTCATTTATAGATGCCTGTACTCAGACATGATAGCTTCCGCTTGTGCTTTGATTTGTATGCTCTGAATGTTGGGTCATGAGACCCCTGTTTGTAATATCTCGCTCCTCGGAGCCTAATGAAGAAATACTTGTGTCGTAGAGTCATGTTGTGATGCCTTGTTGTATTTGCACATATCGAGCATATTGTGTGTATGATTGAAATGCTTGGTATGTGTGGGATCTGACTATCTAGTTGTTTATCCTTAGTAGCCTCTCTTATCGGGAAATGTCTCCTAGTGTTTCCACCGAGCCATGGTAGCTTGCTACTACTCCGGAACACTTAGGCTGGCCGGCATGTGTCCTTCTTCGTTCCTGTGTCTGTCCCTTCGGGGAAATGTCACGCGATGAATACCGGAGTCCTGTTAGCCCGCTACAGCCCGGTTCACCGGAGTCCTGCTAGCCCAGTGCTACAGCCTGGATTCACTCGCTGATGACCGACACGTTCGATGCTGGGTCATGGATGCCTGTCCCTGTAAGTTAGTGCCACTTTGGGTTCACGACTAGCCATGTCAGCCCGGGTTCTTTGTCATATGGATGCTAGCGACACTATCATATACGTGAGCCAAAAGGCGTAAACGGTCCCGGGCCAGGTAAGGTGGCACCCGTGGGAATACCGTGCGTGAGGCCGCAAAGTGATATGATGTGTTACATGCTAGATCGGTGTGACTTAGGATCGGGGTCCTGACATCTTATTCACCCATCAAGGTGCTTGCTCTAACTTTGCAAAGTTGTATTGGTCGCACATATTTTGCATCTGACCTCTTGCATTTCTTCTACTTTGTTACACCATTTGCTTAGTTTAAGCATCATATATGAGTATATGCCATAACTATCCATTTTTTGTACCTATTCCATGTATCGTCACACTATGTTTTTCCAGTCAAATGTTGTTCTTTCGTGATAGATGTCCAAAAGGAAGAGGGTAAGTGCAGATCCTCAAGGAGTACAAACTAGGTATTTGGAAAAGGTAGTGGTACCTGTTAAATCAGATAGATCAGCAGCCATAGAAAACACAGGCCCAACTGTACCACACTTTACCCCTACTCCAGTGGCCAAACCCCTATTAGAACTGCTGGGAGCCCAGCGTCAGGTACTGTCTATCATATCAATTCAAAATTTGAACTCCTAAATTTCTACTTGTGCCTTACCTTCTCTCTTGTATGAAAACTAATCTCAAATGAATCTCCTTGCTCAAAGGATCATACGATCTCAAAACAATAATGGGCTCTGCATTGCTCTTGTCAGTACCTCTCTCCCTTTTGCCTTGTAACGATGTACTTAATTAATTGCTATTTTATTATGTATCATCAGTCTGCACCTGAGCTTCATTATCCTCTGTTTCTTCCAATATTATTTGATCTATATTTACTCTTTGCAAAATATAGAATAATGGCAACGCTTATAAAGAATTTTCTTTGGGGAATTTATTGAATTATCCTTCCATCAACATGGATAAGGGCTTTGTCTAGCCCGTGTTAACATGTAATGTAATTTCATCCTTCTCAAGCCTTCAAACTTTGTTCTAGTATAGATTTGGATAGTTATCATTGCCTCCACTGCTGTTTGCTTTGCTGTTTACATCTGATTGGATGTTTGCAACAACTACCAGTTTCAAATTGTAGTTGTAAAAACATGTTCCTTATGTAGAACAGATACATTTATTTGCTTATATAATTGTGAAACCTGTTACGTGTCTCCTTGTTTCTCTTTCAGAGTCGTATCTCTTACGCCAGGCAGAACTTTAGGGAAGATAGTGAGCCAAACCATCTTGAGGACAGCGAGATGACCCCAAGGTCCTGTCTTGATGAAGACAGTGAGTTGAAGCTACTCACCAGCAGGTGTGAGACAACCTCTGTGCAGTTGCTGCCTCAATCAGCTGGACTTCTTCAGTCTCAACTTAAAGCGGAAAGCCTTGCTTTAGCTCATCTCCGACTTGAAGTCAAAGATGCAATGAAGATGTTAGAGGACTGCCGTGCGCACCATCATGCCTTAAATCTAGTGTTGATGCATCTATCGTTGACACAACTGAGGTCTACTCAGCTTCTTCAGCTGTTTGGGGGGCCCGACCTAGCCAGGCCTAGTGCCTTCTGAAGTGCTCTCAGTTTTGTATATTCTTTTGTCGGCGCGTTTATTTGCACTGGTGGCGAACTTTGATGCCCAGTGGATGTAATATGTGTGATAGTCGTGATAGCCTAGCGTAAGTTGCTTGCTTATTTATTTCCTTGTTGTCTTGTTTATTTGTTTGCTTGTAGTCATTGTAGTTGTTTTTCCACGGTTTGCTAGTGGCTGCAATAACCTATTTTTTTAAACTAGGCCACAATAAGCATGGGCTAATATTTACTGTAGTGACACTGGGCCTCCTACGGGCCGTAGAAATAGTGGGCCTTCTACGGGCCATAGAAATAGTGGGCCTTCTATGGGCCATAGAAACAATGGGCCTTCTACGGGCCGTAGAAACAATGAGCCTTCTACGGGTCGTATCATCAATGGGCCTTATACGGGCAGTATGATCGATTGGCCAAACATGGGCCAATAACAGGCCGCATTATGGTCGTAAACGGGCTAGAGTTGGAATCGTCCGTTCATGGGCCGACCATAACGGGCCATCGTTAATAGGCCGTATTTCATGACGCTATGAAAACGGCCCAACGTGTTAACGGACCACAAACGGGTCGACTGTAACCACGGGCTGAATTTGGCCCATAAGCAAAAAATGACAGTAACGGGCCGTAAGTAAATGAATGCTAGAAATGAGCCCAAGAATAAATGGGGTCTGAGAAGGCCAAAAGATAACATGGGCTGGAAACGGCCCAACGGAATAACGGGCCCTTAATGGGTATAAAGTGATACACTGTTCATTACGGCCAGTTTCACCACGGGCCATTAATGGGTATAAAGTGATACACTGTTCATTACGGGCCAGTTTCACCACGGGCCGTTAATAGGCCAAGAGTTACTTAGGGCCTCATATGGGCCGAAAGACGTCATGGGCCATACATGGGCCAGAAGTGAAAACGGGCTGGAATCATATGGGTGGCCCAGATGACGCTACTGGGCCTAATTCGGATAGGGCGTAACGGGTCTTGGGTTAGCGGGCTGTAAATGGGCTATATGTGAATAGGCCGTTAACAGGCTTTACATTGGCCGGCCCGCCACCTTTTGACCAAGTCAAACGGGCTAGCCTTTTCACAGGAATGGGCCTCTGTTGGGCCGTGCCACGTGTCGACGTATCATAGGCGCCTTCTGTCCAATGAGTGGATGACATCTGTCCCAACGGTGAGCCAACATGTGTTTCCTCCAGCCAATGATGATTTTACACGTGGAAAATCCCCATTGGTCGGGGCTGTTAACGGGTTATCGGATCCAAAACCCGACCCGATAGCTTAACGGCGTTCCGTTATGGTGGATGCCACGTATCGGTCACCCTTGACGAAAGCACTTCTGTGACGCGTGATTTATCGTCATGGAAGTGGACACTTCCGTGATGATAATTTTGGTAATGTCATGGAACACTTCTACGACAGCACAGGTATGACTATCTTGATTCTGTCATAAATTTGTCATGGATGTACATGCATGACAAAAAACGCGACCTACTGTGACAAACACGTATCATCACAAAAGTGTATTTTTTTGTAGTGTTGTATTTATGTGCATCTAGGCCAGACATTATGCTTAGTGTTTGCATGTGTGCCCGATTTCAAGCTACACCGAAGGAATCACACCATAAGGCTGTGAAGCATATTCTTCGATATCTAGCTCACACACCAACACTTGGATTATGGTCTCCCAAGGGCTCGGCTTTTGATCTCATTGGATATGTGAAGATTGAAGAACAGCTAGCCGATATCTTCACAAAGCCCTTGGATGAGAAGAGATTTAGCAAGTTGAGGTGTGAGCTAAATATTTTAGAATCTTCGAATGTCCTTTGCAAAATTGATGACTTTGATGTGCAACACACGAAGAAACATTTTTCTTCAATCAATGAAGACTAACCCACTAAGTGTGAAGAAATTAACGAAGAATTTGATTCTCAGAGCCCTACGACAATTGTACGCGGTGTCTGAAATCATCATTCTTATACGGTGTGTCTCGCCACCACCAAAAACTTGAAAATCTTCAAATTTGAGTTTTTCTTCATTTTTGAATTTCCTCAGCTGTTCGATTTCCTCAACTTGGCATTATCTTCACTAGTTCCGTCATTTTTCTTCATTGGCTATATATATATATATATATATATATATATATATATATATATATATATATATATGAGTTTATATCCTCTACAGCATTCACTTATTGCTATTTCTTCAAGTTACTTTTTCTGCTAAGTGAATGTGATCGGACCCTTTCCCCTCTATGCTAAACTCAACCCAAGTCTATTCACAAATTCTTCATGTGTGTTCTATTTGAAACTCGTTCAAATCTTCATTGTGTCCTTGTCAGCTGAAGAAATTGCGAACGAAAACTTTAAAATTTATCTTATCTGAATTTTCGGCATTTGCCGCTCAATCCATTCCACATTCCACGATAATACTTATCTATTCACCCATGATCTTACATGATCGCCACCTCTCAATACGTGGGTGACACATGTCACGTGAATGAGAAGGGTCAGGTGCACATTCGTCCAATTTCCTCGGGCGAGCAGTTTTTCACCACGGCTATAAATACCCCCTCCCTTCCTCACTTTGTTTTTACTCCGCTTTACCTCACTCGCTCGCTCGAGCTCTCAAAACCCTAGTGCCACCACTACTTCCATCGTCGCCGGTGAGGAATAGCTTCACTGCCTTGACCTCGTCGCCGTCATACTCGCGCCGGCTGTAGATTTCTTAATTCCGCCGCCGCTGTAGCTGTCTTCCTCTGCCAAGTTAGGGCGTGGAAGATCCGAACTGACGAGCTTCTAAATCCACACTTCATAGTTCGTCGTGTTCTTTGTCCAGGGTAATTAAAAGTTACTTTTACTGCCCTTGTTGATTCTTATGTTTCTACAAAATCTTCAAAAGGTGTTTATTCTTCAAATCTTCACACACTGAACACCTCACATATCATCTGTTCTTGATATGTTTCCCTAAGCAACAATTTTCTTCAAGATTCCTCAATTGTGTGGATTTTCAATCTGTACAACTCTGGAACCTAAGTCAAGGAACGCTTAGTGAAATTCCTCAAGACTCATCTAGTCAAATTCCTCAAACTTGTTCTTTTTGCAAAAACATCTAAGAACGCATATGACCTCTCCAAATTCTTCGCAACTATATTTTGTTCACAGGTACACATGTCTACTGCTGAATCCCTAGGTTATCATCAACTTAACTCATTTGTAGCGTTCCTCGAAGTAAAGTTGCACACTTCTTCAGAGAATTCAATTGTTCAACAACCTCAGCTGAAGAAAATGACTGATGGCAAGAAACCTCAGAAGGGAGGGAAGAAACCTGAAGTCAACACTGCCTTTGAAATCCCTGATGATATCTATGCAGGGTACTGCATGCCTCCTGAGGAAAATAAGAATGAACGCAAAGTGCACATTCAGAGGATAGAGAGGAGATGGGCCAGAGAATGGAGGGAGTACAGGTATGTGACTCCAAAGTACATGAAGAAATTCGCGGTACACCCTCCATGCCCAAGACCTCCACTGGCACCAGGCCAAGAAGTTGATCCCTCTAGCATCAGAAGAGGTGAAGAATTTCCGAAGGAATGGGCTAAGCGTCAAGCCAAGCTGGCCAAAATGGCAAAAAAAAGCAATGAAGAAATTCAACGAAGATTCTACTACTGCTGTTGTTGAGGCCTCTGCTAGCAAGCCTAAGAAGGCTATGCCTAAGAAGCCGGCACACAAGCCCAAGGCTTCTGCACCAATGTCCGCTCAGCCAAGCTCAGCAAAGCCCTCATGGCCAATTCCTCAAGCTGCACCAGCTCCTCCAAAGTCCTCCGCTCCTCCTTCCAAATCCTTAGCACCTGTGCATCTCACCTCGTGCCAAAGGACAATAGGCATTTCCATTGCCTCTAGAGCCTCTGCAAGCTCTTCAGCTCCTCTGCATTCTTCAACTGGCCCCACTCTGCTGAAGACTAAAGCCACTGCTGGACGAGGTTCTCGACCAACTCCTCACAAGAAGCAAGTCGCCTTTCAAGTGTCGTCTGATGAAGACGGAGCTGATGATGAGGAACTTGCTGAAATCATCAGAGACAGGCAGCAACGGGCCGCTAGAGCCAAAGGCACAAGTGTGCCTCTGCTTTTGGATCCAAAGTTGATCCTCGACTTTATTGATATCTGGCACAAGGACCCCAACACACCTATGCCCGACTTCAAGCTGACTCCTGGCCAAAGTCACATGCTGACCGCCTTCATAGGAGAAGAAAAATGGAAATTTCAGAAGGCCAGGCAGTTGAAGAAAGCGCAGTACAAGAAGGAGCGCTTTCTGAAGAAGAATGTTGTCACTATCATTACAAAAAAAAGACACATCCGTGACATTTTTGGCCGAAAGAAATTTTTTCCTGTCATACATATGACACTTCTATGACGATAATTGTGACAAAACCCGGTATCATCATAGATGTGGTGGGCTCCTACTTCTATGACAAAAAATCATGACAGAAAATGGGCTTTTTGTCCTGGGCGGGCTGGAGACGCAGCTGCATGACATTCTTTGGGCCGTCCATGACGGAAAAAACCGTGGTAGAAGCGAGGGGGATGAAAATTTCGGGGAGTTGCCGGTTACGGTGGGAGAGCGATGCGCGTTTCTCTCATACAGGTACGCACGTGTGTGCAAGGCGTTGGCTCTAACTGAACCCGAGCGAGGCATTGGGCTCTAACTGAACACGAGCGATTGCACTGCAGGCTACGTGTTACTGAACCCGAGCGATCGATGATGGCTGTTAATTGAACCCGATGGAGCGATTCCTTCGCTACTGCTGCTAACTGAAGCTGATCAATTGGATGAACAGTGAGTGTTGCGGGGGGTTTGGATGAACAGTGAGCGGTGGCGTTGCCTCTGGATGAACAGGAACCCATGGTGTGGAGGGCTGGATGAACAGTAGACGGTGGAGGGGTGGTTGAACAGGACCCCGTGGTGTGGAGGGCTGGATGAACAGTAGACGGTGGAGGGGTGCCCGTGGAGGGGTGGTTGAACAGTAGCCGGTGGAGTAGCGCGCGGTGGAGGCTGGATGAACAGGAGCCCGTGGAGGCTGGAGGAGGTCGACGGTAGCCCGTGGAGGCTGGAGGAGGTCGATGGTGGAGATGAACAGTATCCCGTGGAGTCCCGTTTTGCGGTACGCCACACCCCTCCCCCCCATTTTGACTGTAGCGCTCCAACACAGGTCCGTTTCGTCCGTTTTGTGGTACGCCACACCCCTCCCGATCAATAGGACCCCCGTTTTGACCATAGGAGGTCCGTTTCCTCCATTTTGCGGTACGCCACACCCCTCTCGATCAACAGGACCCCCGTTTCGACCGTAGGAGGTCCGTTTCCTCCGTTTTGCGGTACGCCACACCCCTCCCGATCAATAGGACCCCGTTCCGAACGTAGGAGGTCCGTTTCCTCCATTGTGCGGTACGCCAGGCCTTATTTCCATCGCATGTTCCGTCCAAGCCCTCCCGATGAACACGACCACGCATTCCATTCTGACCCAGCCGGTTGGCTCCCACGCGTTCCGTTACCTCCCGATGAAGATGACGCATTCCGTTGCCTTCCCATGAACACAACGCATTCCGTTGCCTCCCCATGAACACGACGCATTCCGTTGCCTCTCCATGAACACGACGCATTCCGTTGCCTCCCCGTGAACATGGCGCATTCTGTTGCCTCCCCATGAACACGACGACGACGTTGTTTCTCCATTCCGAGCCTACCATGTACGTATGCGCGAGTAGGCGTTCGAGACCCCGCCCGTATGTACACATATGTGGCCGTATTTTCTTTCTTGCACCCTGGCCGTTGTACGTACGTGTACATGCTACGTGCGTGCCTCTACCACGACACGTGCGCGCCTCTACAACGACTAGTATGTACGTACACATTCGCGACCAGAATGAAAACGCTACGTACGCTTCCACCAGGTGGGTCCCAACTGTCAGGCACTTCCTTTCCTGCGAAGATGTAGCTGGTGGGTCCCAGCAGTCAGGGGGGTGAATCTTTTTTTTGCCCAGACGCACTTCCTTGCGTGCAAAGATGTAGCTGGTGGGTCCCAGCAGTCAGGGGGGTGAATCGGTTTTTTTTTTGCCCGGATGCACTTCCTTGCGTGCGAAGGTGTCGTTGGTGGGTCCTAGCGGTCAGGGGGCGAATCGTTTTGTTTTTTTGCCCGGACGCACTTCCTTGCGTGCGAAGATGTAGCTAGTGGGTCCCAGCAGTCAGGGGGGAATGTTTTTTTCATGAAATACAGTGGCCCGTCTGGTGGGTCCCAGCTGTCAGGTGGAGGAATCATTATTTTCCGCGTAATAAGGAGGCACTTCCTTGTTGCGGTCGTGGACCCAGCTGTCAGCCTCTCCACGTACAGTCCACGTCCGATGGAAGTCGTTCCTTGACCACGTTGACCACGCCGCGCTGAGAGCACCAGGGCGGTGGACGACAGCGAGGCCTAGGAAGGGGACGATAGAGAGCCGGGGAAGACGCGGTAGTGGAAGCCCGCGCGGAGAGGACTACGAGGGTTCACTGGTTCGGCTGCGGTGTGAGGCTGTCATCGCCGCAGGGCCTGGCCAGCAGCGGGAATAGTAGGGGGTGGTGAGGCCTCCGCGGCAGCACAGCTGGCCACAGGAGGCAGGAGCATGCGGCACGACCGGCGCTGCTTTGGGCGGCTGGAGCAAGAAGACCAGAGGTTGAAGAAGCACTACGGTCGTTGGATGGACATTGTACGGTCACTGGAGCTAGAATCGTTCATATTGACTAAAGTTGACAAAGGCCCCCGTCCCAGTCAACTTAGTAGGCCCACAAGTCAGCCTCCCACCATGGTGGGTCCCAGCTAGAAAGGGGAGTATTCATTTTTTTTTTGTGTAATAAGGAGGCACTTTCGGTGGGTCCGAGCTGACAGCGCGGGGAACGTTTTTTTCACGAAATACGCTGGCCCGTCCAGTGGGTCCCAGCTGTCAGGGGGGAAACGTTTTTTTCGCAAAAAATGGTGGCCCGTCCGGTCGGTCCCTGCTGTCAGGTGGACGAATAATTATTTTGCGCGTAATAAGGAGGCACTTCCTTGCGGCCGCCTGGACCCAGCTGTCAGCCTCTCCACGTACAATACTCTTCCGATGGAAGTCGGTTGTTGACCACGCCGCGCCGAGAGCACCGGGGTGGTGGTCTGGACGACGGCGAGGCCTAGGAAGGGGACGATGCGGAGCCGGGGAAGACACAGCAGTGGTAGCCCACGCGGAGAGGAGTACGAGGGTTCACTGGTTCGGCTGCGGCATGAGGCTGTCGTCGCGCAGAATAACAGGGGGTGTCGGTGAGTAGAGGGATACCCTGGGCCAGCGGTGGGAGTAGTAGGGGCGGTGAGGCCTCCGCGGCATCACAGCCGGCCACGAGAGGCAGGAGCACGCGGCACGACCGGCGCTGCTTTGGGCGGCTGGAGCAAGAAGACCAGAGGTTGAAGAAGCACTATGGCCGTTGGATGGACATCGTACGGTCACTAGAGCTAGAATCGTTCATATTGACTAAGTTGACAAAGCCCTCCGCCCCCGTCAACTTAGTTGGCCCACAAATCATCCTCCCACTATGGTGGGTCCCATCTAGCAGGGTGGGTATTCATTTTTTTGTGCGTAATAAGGAGGCACTTCCTTGCATGCGAAGATATAGCTGGTGGGTCTGACATGTCAGCGGGGGGAACGTTTTTTTCGTGAAATATAGAGGCCCTTCCGGTGGGTCCCAGTTGTCAGGTGGAGGAATCATTATTTTGCGCATATAGTCCACGGCCGATGGATGTCGTTCATTGACCACGTTGACCAGGCCGCGCCGAGAGCACCATGGCGGTGGACGACGGCGAGGCCTAGGAAGGGAACGACATGGAGCCGGGGAAGACTCGGCAATGGTTACCCACGCGGTGGGGAGTACGAGGGTTTACTGGTCCGGTTGCCATCTCCGGAAAATAACAAGAGGTGTGGGTGAGTAGAGGAATGGCCTGGCCAGCAATGAAGTAGGGTGGGGCGGTGCGGCCTGTGCGGCAGCACAGCTAGCCACGGGAGGCGGGAGCAGGCAGTCCCACCGGAGCTGGTTTGGGCGGCTGGAGCAAGAAGATCAGATATTGAAGAAGCAGCACGGCCATTGGATTAACATCCAACGGTCACTGCTGCTACAATCGTTTGTGGACTAAGTTGACAAAGCCAAAGTACACATCAACCTAGTATACCCACAAGTCAGCCTCCCAATCTGTCTCAAACAGCATACGGCCCGAAATTTCTAGCCGGATTCAAATTAATTTTAAATCTAAATATACCTTAATTTAAATTCAATGAAATTTTACCCGCACAAAAACAATGAAATTTAAAATATCAAAATCCGAAAGAAAACAATATTTGGGAACTAATTGCCTGTTTGCTGTATTTTTTTCATTTTACAGCCCATTTCTTATTACTTATAGCCCATTTCTTATTACTTATAGCCCATTTTCTGGGCAAAGTGCATCCCTCCTCGTCTTGAAATATTTCCGACCCAGCAGGGCGTAGAAAAGCAAGTAAGCCTATGTTGGTTATTCTGCAAAAAACAAAATAGCTGGCTAGCCATTTTTCAGAAAGGAAAAAAACAAACTGGGCTGGTCATGTGCTAAACATATGAAATAAAAGCCTGGGCTAGACGGGCCACGGGTCCCGCACAACCCAGTTGATACCCTTCTCCGTCCCGAAAAAACAAAATTATTGCGCGCGCTGCTGGGTCCCTACTGTCATCCTCACCATGTACAATCATCTCTTTATTCCTCTCGGTTGTTGACCATGTTGACAACACCGGAGGGTGGTGCCGCGGCGAGCGCGGAGGACGATGGTGAGGCCTCAGACGGGAACGAACAGGAGCCGAGGAAGATCACAGCCAGCCGTGGGAGGCGGGAGCAGGCTGTCCCGTCGGTGCTGGTTTGGCTTTGGCGGCTCAAGGAAGAAGAGACTGAAGAAATGCGACAGACGTTGAATGTCAATCGAACAGTCAAGGTTGGCACAATTGTTTTTTGACTAAGCGGACACCAAGTAGCATACTTTTTTATATATAGGAAGAAAAATGCGAGGAAAATGTGTTCGTCTGCCGTCCTCCTCACAGGGAACATTCGCCACATAAGTGACTAGCACCCTTCGTTTTCAACCGAGAGGTCTTGGGTTCGAGTCCGAGGAACTCTCAATTTTGTCCTCCTTCCTTCCTTGCAAAAAAAGGGAAAGAAAATCAAAGACTTGGGAAGGCGTACAAAACAAGCTACTGTACCAGTAAAGAGACGTTGTCGAGTTTTAGAAAAAAGAAAGACATGCTCCTGTGGCTGGTTCGAATCCAAACCTAGACTATGACTATATATGGTGCTATGCTACTCTGCAAGTAATGAAACTGACATATCCAACATTCGCTTCTCCTCTTCTCTACTTACTCTGCCTAGCATCAGAAGCTCTGGCCGCAGCAACCATGTCCGCTGGCTGCTCGCCCACCTGCTCTTCAGCAGGCAACAACCAGATATGCGCCAAGTCGCCACCCGTACCATCGCCTGTGGGTCTCATCACACCCCCGCCGGCACACGCACCGCAGCCCATTGCTCATCGCAACCCGCTGCCGTTGGTGTGGTGCCACTGCTGCAAATCACGCAGAGTCATCCGTCGCGTCTCAACCACAATCCGCAACCCTGGCTGAGTCTTCTACAAATGCCCGAATCATGGGGTAATAATATGTTTAAGTGTTGTTCTGCTGCTTTCAGTTGCTGATTTTTTTAATAGTTTGGTTGATGATCTTCCAATTTGATTCGTGTAGAAAAGGGAAGATTCGTGTGATTTGTATTTCTGGGAAGTGGCTGATGTGGCGGAATGCAACTACGCTGATTATTTGGTTAGCCGAGGAATCCCAATACCAGCAGGTTGGGGTGTTGGACAAGTAACTGAAGGAACGTCAGAAGAGGAAGATGCAGAGCAGAAGGTTAAAGATGCAGTTCCTCTGATCATGGCCAAGCAACAGCTGTTGAACGGCCTTGACAGCAATGAGGAGATGAAAGAGCTTGTGAAGATAATGGGCAAAATCGATGTTCTCTGTAGGATGATTGTCTCTTTATTTGTAGTGTATGTAGCACTCGTGATGTATTCAGTGGCTACGACATGAGCACTTTGCTGAAACTAGTAATGAATGAAATCTGTGTAGCAGGCTGGGCGTAGTGTTGTGAACATCTAATGATTTCTATTAACGGAGATCAGGGGGTATCCCCTTTTGCTCATAAAATAAATAGATAGCAGAGGCCCTGTCGGGTCAGCTTTGTTCTCATTCAAAGACTTCGAGCAAATTGCAGTCCAACAGCAAACTATGTCATCAAATTCAAGTTTCACAGCCAAATATGAGTACAACTAAACAACAATGTCATCATGTTTTAGTTGTCATACAATCACCAAACACAAATCAGCATACATAACAAGTGATGTTCTCACAGCAAAATACTAAACAACATGTTCATCAGGTTTCAGTTGTCATAGCAAACACAATTTCACATAGTAGATAAAAAACATCTTCTGATAGGCAAATACGACAAAAGCAATGTAATCATCATCCGCAGCAGCAGCGTCAACATCTTCGCCATGTGTATCAGTCTGAATCGTAATTCCCCATGGTGTCATCTTCTTCTTCGTCCTCAACGTCCTCGAACGTAGGCTTCTTCTTGATCAACTCTTGTATGTCCACAGCACGACAGGCAATCTTTTCGCCGGCGTCATTGAAGTGATGGTTCTCAAAGATATTAGGAACATCTGTGTTATCTTGTACATCAGGAGCAGTGTAAGCATCATCTTGTTGTGCAACTTCATTAAACGAATTCCTCTGCTCAAACCTTTGCAATACTCTCCAGTCATCGCTACGTGCAAATGTGTCTTCCAAGAAAAATATTTGTGTTGCTTGATTTGCCAAAATAAAAGGCTCGTTGGTCTGGTATGCCGCCTTGACATTGATGGATTTGAAATAATCATCAGCAC
This sequence comes from Triticum dicoccoides, assembly GCF_002162155.2. Taxonomy (NCBI): domain Eukaryota; kingdom Viridiplantae; phylum Streptophyta; class Magnoliopsida; order Poales; family Poaceae; genus Triticum; species Triticum dicoccoides. The sequence continues at coordinate 197,967,544 of NC_041393.1, read as the reverse complement.
TGGGTTTTGCGATCCTGGAAAACAGGTTATACCAACGACAGCACAACATAACCACACATCGATGATCCTCGAAACTGGAGATATACTGCAACTGAACAATGTCTGTTATGTTAGCATACATTTCACTTGTCTCTTTGTCATACGTATCCATGCTCATGATGGCATTGTTTTGTGTCTTCCTGCCTTCGTCTCATGCAAGGGTGTTGTAGCGCACATCTCCAACAACGCAAGATTCATAATGTCTTACCCGAGTATCAGGACCCATTGCTAGTGAGTAAAGGGCATCATCAACTGCTTGCCCATCCTCCCGCATCTTCTTAACCTATGGTTACAAAAATAGACAAGCTGATCATCTTATGTACTCAATATAATAAAAAAACTGACAGTGCACTTCAAAAGCTTACATGGTTCTTGAACCATTTCGCAAATCCTGCCATAACCAGTTTGTCAATGTTTCTTGGATTTTGCGGCAGTAACTCCTCTTTGTAGATGTTGCACAACATAGTGATTGCGTCAAACATCTAAATATAGAAGAATGTGCTACAAGTTTAGTAGATTATGATGTATAAGCTGCAGTACTGCACTTACTTGATATAAGGTAGTATCTCAGGACAGTTATTCAACACATACCAAACCATTTTGTCCAAATCTTTAGGTTTGTCCTCTTGTCGACTCTTCCCTGTAACTCGAACAGAATAATCGAAAACATTGAGCCCGGGATTGTCTTCAACCACCTCTTTGCTAAGCTGATCAGCTGTTTCAATGTATTTTGAGCAGAATGTCAACGCTTCTGTAGCAATGTAGGCCTCTGCAATGGAACCCTCGGGTCTAGCTCTGTTCCTAACATAGCCCTTGAAAGTGCCTAGCTGCCTTTCAATAGGGTACATCCAGCCATATTGTACTGGACCTCTAAGTAGTGCCTCATCAGGTAGATGAACAGCCAAATGCACCATCACATCAAAGAAGGCTGGAGGATATATATTCTCAAGGTCACATAGGATAGTTGGTATCTTGTCTCTAAGATGCTCCAAAGCATCTATCCTGATATTTCTACTGCAGAGTTCCCTGAAGAATTGTCCCAACTCTGCAACTGCTCTGTATAAGTCAGGGCGGTCCAATCCTCTAAGGATAACAGGTAAGACCCTTTGAAGTAGGACGTGGCAGTCATGAGTTTTCAACCCTTGTACCTTGTTTCCATCTGCACTGACTCTCCTTTCAAGGTTGGAAGCAAATCCATGTGGGAATCTCACACGTGACAGGACCTCGCAGAATTCTTTTCTTTTTACCTTGTCCAAGACATACACAGCTGGTGCCATATCCCGTGGTTTACCTTCATCTTGCACCCGCAAATCCTTTCTGATACCCAGGTGTGTCAAATCAATCCTAGATTTTAAGGTATCTTTCGTCTTGCCTTCAATGTTAAGAAGTGTGCCGATAATGTTGTCACGTATATTTTTCTCGATGTGAATCACATCAAGATTATGCCGCAGATCCAAATCTTTCCAATACTCCAAGTCCCACGAAGTGGACCTACGGGTAAACAATAATCTCTCTTCTACCGTGCCATGCTTTATTTTCCGGCTACCATTACCAGGATGGTTTCCTGGTGTAATATGCCTGACCTTCTTGCAACTCATCGGCGGTGAGCCTCTTTGGCGCATCACGGTTTTCATGCTTTGCATTGAACACATGTCTTCGGTATTTTCTAGGATGCGGCTTGTCCTTGGCAAGGAAACAGCGGTGTCCAATGTAACAGATCTTGCTAAGTATTGCATATGACAGCGGATTCCTGTCACAGCGAACACATGCATTGTAACCATGTGTCGTTCGCCCTGACATAGTGCCCAAAGCCAGATAATCATGGATGCACCAAATTACAACAGCATGCAGAAAGAAATCAGCTGGTGGTCTGCTATATAGGTCTCGAGTGAGAACACCTTCCATAGCTATTGAAGTTCCTCCACAAGAGGCTCCATGAACAAATCAAAATCCTTTCCAGGACTTTTTGGACCTGGGATGAGCAAGGCCATAATGTAGTTTGATTCTTTGGTGCAGACATCTGGAGGCATCTTGTAAGGGATAACAAGCACTGGCCACATGCTATATGTGGCACTCTGGTGGCCAAATGGGTTAAATCCATCTGAAGCTAATCCAAGTCTAATGTTTCTCGGGTCAGCAGCAAACTCTTTGTGTTTATCATTGAAGCTTTTCCACTCACTACCATGAGATGGATGGCTCATTACATTCTGATCTCTGTTACTCCTGGTTCGTAGAATGCCACAGTACATCCTCTCTTGTTTCAGCATCATGAAACAACCTCTGCAATCTTGGTGTAATTGGAAAATGTCTCAGAACATTATGAGGAACCCTCTTCACAGCATCGCCATCTTTCCATCTTGATGATTTGCATTCCGGGCATTCACTTAAGTTGGCATAATCCTTCCAGAACAGAACACAATTATTCTTACAAACATGGATCATATCATATCCAATTCCAACTGCATGAAGGAAATTCTTCATTTTATTGTAGGTGTGTGGCAGCTCAGACGCATCTGGGAAAGATTTGGGAAAGCAGCCAACATCGCATTGAATGATTTGTTGGTCATCCGCTCAGATGTCCTCACCTGAAGAAAGGTGACCATAGCTGAGAATACTCACAGCTTATTTCCTGGGGTGACAACAATGTTGCATTGTTCCAACATGCAGGCCCACCGTTGTTCTTCTGCAGGTGAAAGTTCACGGAATGCACGAGCATTTCGTAGCATTGTTTCAATGTTGGTCAAACTCACTGGCTCCACCACCACCACCTCCTCCTCCTCTTCCACCTGAGCATCAGGCAGATCAAGATGGTGATCTGCTGCTTCCACGTAGTCAATAACATTGACGTTCACAGCTTCACCATGATGAACCCACCTAGTATATGTGACCGACATCCCATACAAGTGTAGATGATTTTGCACAGTTGATTCGGGTCTTGTAACTGAATTCATACAACTGCTACACGGGCAAAGCACATCTGATTTCGTACCACCGTACTCAGCTCTGATAATGTTCATGAAGTTTTCAACCCCCTCGACATATGCAGCGGAGAATGTTCGAGCAGAAGTTATCCAAGTCCTGTCCATCTGTTAGACATACAAATTAGTTCTTCTACTAGATATTACAGGAAAAACATATATGCTTTTTTATGAAGTCCAGAAAAAAAATACCTAGGTCGATGTCTAAAGATATGGCAAGATATTTGGACGAGCAGATCTAAGTAACGAAATATATGTAAAGCTAATTCAGTAAACAGATTTGAGTGCTAAATTATGGCAGGCTGTTTCAGCAGTTAATGAGGCCGAGCACATAGCCATCGAACTATCGAAGGCCATCGCAGCAACAAAGATCGAGTATAAAATGGTGTAGAGCTATTTCACCTAACAGATTGGCTACTAGACCATGGCAATCTACGTCATAATAAATATATGGCAGGATATTTTAGCAACTAATCGGCCTTGGCATGCCATCTCAGCTAAGCAGATTGAGTGCAGAACAGGGCAAGGAAACTTCTTAAGCAGAGCATATTGACAGTAAACTACTTCGGCAAACAGTGAGATTAACAGCGTCTATCAGCTAACATTCAGCGCGACACGGACATGAACGGGGCCTCAGTCTAGAATGCGCGTACCGTGGGAGAAACTGACCGTCGTGCGTCTCCACACGAACGTCGCCAGCGGTGGCGGCGCTGACCGCCGTGCGCCTCCACAAGAACGTAGCCAGAGGTGGCGGCACGGCTAGAGGACGGCAGTCTACGAGAGCGTACTGTGGGAGCGAGAGGATCGCCGTGCGTCCCCTCGACGAACCGCGGCGCCGATGTATCGGCGCAGCGGGGAGGGCGGCTTTGGCGGAGTGAATGGAGTGGAGGGGGGACGGGGGGAGGGGGATTTGGGGAATATTTGGCCGAAGGGCGGTTGAATCGAATTTGGGGGGAATTTTTGTGTGTGGGAGGGAAGGATTTTCACGCGGTGGGCGAGGGGAGTTTGGCGCATGGTCGGTTTCTCCAAGTGCAGTCCATGTGTCAGTGAAGAGGCAAGCCGAAGCGCGTTCCATTTGCGTGAGCCGTGTGAAGGACCGAACGTGTGTGGGGTGCAATGCGACCAGTACAGGAGTGCTGTGAGTGTACCGCCTTTTTTCCTTTTAAACTAGGTGCTTCGCCCCCTCAAAAAAAAGTTGCTTCGTGCGATCCATCGATACTACTACTAGTAATCCGGTAATCCCGACTAAAACGGTGCGGCCGGGTCTTTTCCTGCGCGATATGCTGGGAGGTTGGCTTAGTTGGGTTTTTTAGATTTGTCTCGGTTCAATAAAAAGCAGAGTTGGTGATGATGGTGTGCCTGTCATCCTGCAATATAGGCCGTCCGATCTATATCTAATGGATAGGAAGGAAACTATGACAATTTACCCGCACTCCTATCCACATTTGCAGATAAGGCTTTCCCTCGTTCATCCTTTTCTCCCACAAGATCTTGATCTTCCATGCAACGCACAGGCATCTTGCTAGTACTCCTACAATATGTATATTATTGTGAAAGTTCATATACACCGGCCAAGATTAATGCAAACATGGTAGATTTTCATTACATTTCGAACTTTTATAAGACAGAAAAATAAAAGAAACCCGACCCTAAACCTATTCTACGGCGGTGACCGACCTCCTCCATCTGCGATCTCTATGTAAGGGGGCGGGATTCAAGACCCGTGAAGTGAAGGTGCGGTCTCCGGCGAGGAAGAGTAGAACACGGGATACGGACCGGCCAGTTGGCACACCATGCCCTGCCGCCTCACATGCCCTACTCATCCTCGGAGGAGTCCCCGACCTCGGCGGTGTCGGATGTTGGATAGCGGCAAGTAGGACACGTGGCTGACGGTGCTCCCGTCGTCGGCCACCAGCGTGGCCACCGCTTGTGTGGTCGCGTCCGCGTCCGGCTACGCCGCTATTGTGTCGCGAGAGGCGACTTGAGCGAGGGCGGCGACCTCGAGCTTCATCCCCGAAGACAAGCTCTCCCACCGAGCGTTCGCACTTGTGGTCATGGCGGATGTGGTGCCAGGTAGGAGGACGATGCGCTATGGTGTGGAGGTTAGCTAGGCATTGCCGCTTTAAGTAGCGCATTCCGGTGAGGCCAAGCGTCCGGGTGCGTCATTAAGTCACCGGAGTTGGTTCCTCGGGCACTGAGCCTCTTAACAACGACATACAAACGGACGACATGAATGCGGGCAGCTGGTGCCGGCTGGGAACGCACCGCACGACGGCGCGAGGGACGAGGGCTTTGGTGTGCCAGGGTAGTCAGCGGTGGTCGTGGCAACGTTGGAGATGCCCTTTGCTCAAATGCGATCCTCGCATGTCATTGAAAAAGTAAGACAACCCGGCATGGTCTCAGGTCCAGAGGATGCAGTTGGCCACGCTACACCACTCCACGGACGCGTCGCGGCGCGCCGTGCATCCTCGACGAGCCGGGTGGTGGGGTGTGTTTGGATTGTGGCCAAAGTGCACCTTACCAAAATTTTGGTCATGACCCAAAGATTGGTCTTTGTTTGGATGGTTGCCATTTCTTTGGCATGCCAATGAACTCTAGCCAACTCTAGTTCATTTTTCTTGCCAATGTCGACCAAATCATGGGCAACCAATACCTCAACCAAAATTTTGGCTACCCAATGCTTTGATGGGGCAACCTTGGGCACAAACCAAACATACCGTTGGTCGTGCCACAGCACAAACGCCACCCTCGGCAGATTGAAACCGCCCGTGTCTATCGATGATATGAGTGTGTCGCTCACCGCAGTCGCCGTGTCCAGAGGCGGTGCTGGAGCTGCGCCCCGTTGTTGGCCCCAACGACCCACATGAATGGTTGTCGGTGGCGAGGAGGTCGTGGGCCAGCTCCTCCATTGGACTAGTCTACGCTACATCGTCCCGACGGGTGTGCCCCACATGTTGGTTTCCCTGTTTTCCCGGCCATATTCGAGCGTCAGTGCTCCGCGTTGCGCATTAGGCCTTTCACTATGTAGGCCAAGCGAGACAACTTATTGTTTATTTTAGCCGTTCAAGTGTAATCATGTGGCGTTTGCTTATTTCTCATTCCTCTCCAACCCTCTTCTCCATTGATCATGTCGCCCTCCAGTCGAGTCCATCCTCCCGCATGCCTCATTTGAACATTCCGCCAAGTATCATTCGCATGTACCCACCACAGTCCTCTTTCAATAGATCTCCGGACCCCGAGATGAAATCGAGAGGGAACGAGTGGGGGCACATGATACCTAAGGCGGATTCAAAATTTTGAACCGGTGATCATAGCATCCTCAAATCATATATAAAGGGTATTCAATGTTCGTTTCGTTTTTTAACGTACAATATACTCCCTCCTATCCTTTCTACTCTACATATAAGTTTTATGTGTAGTCAAAGTATCTTTTCTATGATAAAAAAAGGTATCGACATTCAACAACGCCCAATCAATATTGTTAGATTCGTACGTACTCCTAGATTTGTACTCGAGATCGTTTCCAATTTGACTATAGACAAGATTAATAGTACTCCTTTCACATATGTAAGTCATCTTAGGCTGTGCACCATGACCAAGGAGGAGGGGAAAACGAGAGACATTAATGTTTATTTGCTAATTAATAGTATTGCATGCAATGAACTAACCACTGCATGTCATGTTTGATAGTCTCAGGTCATTAAAAGCATGCACACCCTCATCTCTTATTGGTTCATATGTCAAGAAACAAGAAACGAGGTAGAAGTTAATGCACCGCGCCTACGTGTTTTGGGATTATTTGGTTTTCGTAAGATGACTTACACACCTAGACGGAGGGAGTACATGAGATGTATAATGTGAAAATTATATCATTGGAAACTCCTTTCACATACGAAATTGACCATATGGTTTGTGTAAGTTGCATGTCATATATTATTACTCTAACATTTGGTCAAAGTTAGCCTCGAAAAACGCATTAGACCTTGTATGCTTTGTGTAAGTTGCATGTCATATATTATTACTCTAACATTTGTGTAAGTTGCATGTCATATATTATTTCTCTAACATTTGGTCAAAGTAGTATAGTGGAAGTGGATCCTCTGACGTAGGTATCCCTGCCTTACCCTCCCTTTCGGTCACTTACTGGCGGACCCCATGCTTGCTAGGCCCCGCATGTCAGTTACTCAATGGGTTCGGCCACGTCAGGGGATCCTCATCCGTAGTATACTCCCTCTATTTTTATTTACTCCGCATAAAACGGAGGGAGTGGTGGTATAATAAATGACGCGAGCGGGGGAGGGGGAGGGACGTCGGTTTGCTCTCAACTATGGTCCCACAAGCGAGCGAAAATGCAAGACGAAGTGTGTTCCATTCGGTGAGTGATGTGGAGGGTCCAACATGCCGGGCTGCAATGCGAACGCGACAAGAGCGATGTACAGTCAAAACCGATTGACCGGTCATCACCGGAACCACTATTCACACCAGAACCTTCGCTGCTCAGCCTACGCCAGCCATTGCCCTAAAACCACACCAAATCTCCAGCCCATTCCCCCACCTTTCGATCCCCTAGCCCGCATCAAGCGTCCCCTAGTTCGCCAGAAAGCCATGGTGCGCCGCAACATCACTTACTACAAGATGCTGACGCCGGAGCGCCGCGCAGAAATTGCGGCGGCGGTCGGCGCCACAGACCTCCTTCCCAAGCTCGCTTTGCGGCGGGCCAATCCTCGAGTTCTCTGGAGCCAAGCTACGAGGAGGAGGAAGCCGATCCAATGTTCATTGCGGAGGTCACAGCGCAGAAGGCCCCCGATGGGTATGAGACAATGATGTCGACTTCGTGCCGGCGTCCGAGTCCCCCATGGTGCAGGCGGACCAGCGGTTCAACATGGCGATACTAAAGGAGGACCGGGAGGCAGAGGCTCAACTCGACGCGGAGCACGCGCATGCCGCTGCCATCGAGGCTCTCCTGCAGGCGGAACAGGATGTCGTGGATGTGAACCGGGCGGTGAAGGCTCAACTTGAGGCGGAGCGTGTGGATGCCGCTGCCATCGAGGCCCTCCTGCACGCGGAACCGGACGTCCTGGACATGAACCGGGCGGCAGAGGCTCGACTCGACGCAGAGCGCGCGGATGCCGCTCTCATCGACACCCTCCTGCAGGCGGAACCGGAAGTCCTGGACTTGAACCGGGCGACGGAGGCTCGACTCGACACGGAGCACGCGGATGCCGCTGCCATCGAGGCCCTCCTGCAGGCAGAACCGGACGTCCTCGACTTGAACCGAATTGTGCTCTCGTTCGTGCAGAGCGCCCGCACACTCCGCTTGAACGAGTAGCTGGAGGCCGAGGACAACCACGGTGCGGAGACGCACGTCGGCAGCGACGTCTCGTTCGCGCCGGCAGCCAAAGACGACGAGGCCGTCTCTTTCCGCGAGCAGTGATAGTTTTTCTTTATGTTCTTGTTTTTATTATTATGGATCTTTTGCAGTGTAAAAACATACTATTTGTTATGCAAGTCGCATGACTTGGGTCAGTCTACCATTTCAGGCGGTTCGATGAATATCCTACGTCTCCTAACCCTTCTTTCCTTCTTCCTCACCTCTTCTTCTTCCCCAACAGACCACCGCACGGGCCGTACGGATACTCCGGTTGGATAAACATACTCTATGAACGAAAATTATGTGTTAGCGATAGGATGTCTGAGTTTGGTTTGTTCACATGCGACAGCACGTGTCAGCGAGGGTGCGTTCCCTTGGTTGGGTTTGTGGCGTGCAGGAGCGACTGTGTGAGGGTGCGGTGCGACTGCGGCGTGCAGGCGCGACCGTGTGAGGGTGCGGTGCGACCGCGACAGCCGTGCGCAAGTGTACCTCCTTCTCATTTTGAAAACTTTAGGCAAGCTTGGCAAAAATGTGTGGCGAAGTTTGTCAATGCAAGGCCTAGACCCAAACAGGATAAGTACGTACGTACTAGGAGTACTAGTGTTAAAAAAGAAAGGCGGGGTTTTCCTTCGATACAAATCCTCGTTTCACGTGTCAATTAATGCGTATTTTTTTCTCGAAAGACCAAAGAGCTAACCATCTCACTCCTCATCGCTTGATTAATGCAGCACCATGCAAACGAACCTTCTCACTTCCGCATGCATGCAGGGGATATTAATGTCCTTGGTTGCTAACCCATCAATTTTGCCTCGATTAGTGTTAGTGGCCCTTTGCAAATTGTAATTTTGATATACTAGCCTTGTGTACAAAAAAAATGGAGGTAGTAACTATATTTAAATTCCTTGCCCATTGCGGTGACGTCGACGATTTTTTTTGTTGTGGTTTGGCGAAGTGCGTTCGACGGAGAACACCATTGAGGGAGACCACGGTAAGTCGTTCGCAAGTGCCGCCTGCAAGCCGAGACAACCGCCTTATTTGCATCCAGGAAGTCCTTTACTAGTACTACTACTAGGAGTACTAGTGCGGTGAGATGGTTTCTCGAAGAAGACGATGGAGAAGCGGAGTCAGAGAAGAGTGAAATGATAGTTGCTTCGTCCGTGCTTTGTGATTTGACGCCTCACTGCTTTGTGATTTGTGATAGAAGGGACAGGGGAGTAGACTCTATGATCTATACTGTACTACTCCTACATGCGTCCAAGCATGGGAGAAAGAGGAGAGACGTTGCATTCTTCTGTTCGTTGAATCAATCAATCAGGGAGCTTCGGTTCCATCTTTTTGGCTTTGGCAACACCGTCCACAATGGTTCCCACGATGCTAAAAGCTATTTTCACATTTCGCTACACATTGTGGATGCCCTTAACCGTACCACTTGGTTCTGCTCCTGTGTGCTATCTATACAAATCTCAATTATATTGATCTAAAAAATTATAGAATCAAAGATTAGTAAAAAGGAGGTGATTTTGCCGCGCGGATGGCGGGGGAGGTTTCTTATTTTCGGAGGACGTTGTCTTGGCGGTTTGCTAACATGTGGTCCCACGTGTCAGTGCTTTACCAAGCTGATCTGCATCCCACATGAGGCAGAACAACGGCAGAAGCAACACATGATTAAGTTGAAGAAGATGAGGGAGAAGCGAATTCAGCAACGAGTGAAATGATGGTTGCTTCGTCGCTCCAACTTCTTTTTTTTAGCATTATTACTTCGTCCCTCCAACTTAACTGCAGGAAAGGTGCAGCTTTGTGATTTGACGCCTCATTGCTCATTACTACGCCGGCGCCATGACTGGGGTGCTTCACCCCGGCTGCTCTGCACTGTATTCCGGTATGGCACGTGGACCCGGTAGCTTGATGTCCCACATGTCGGTGAAAGGGACTAGAAGATTTATGAAAGCGAGTGCTCCACTCTTACGACGGAGGAGTAGACGACACGACGGCCCAGTGAACTGTCACTTGTACTGTATAGTACTATAGTTTTGCTGTTTCGCACGATCCATCGATACAAACCCGATTAAACAGGAAAGGGCGGGATTTTTCCCGCGAGGTAGATGATACTGGCCAAACATTTCAAAGGCAATTTTAATGTATGCAAACTGAATAATTATAAGTAACAATATGATATCTAGTAAAACTAAAAACACATATGATTTATTGTGTTAGAGTCTAGTAGTAGTGTTGTATTGCATAGTTTTAGATGTAACATGCGAGAACATGTAGAGATGTAGTTTTGGAGGGCCTACAGAGAGAAGCATAATACGGTCACCGAACTTCAGAATAAGCTGATTACGGTCACTATATACGTTTTGCGGTGATTATCCGGTCACTTGCTCATAGTTCAGCATCGGATTGCACTCTGTTGACCGGCCAAATAGTCTGCGTGGTGCCATGTTGACTAGTTAAATTGACCATGTTCCTTGTGGGTCCCACCTGTCAGTTCACATAGGGAAAAGGTCAGATAAACACAAATTTACGCAGGCGCGACAAGGCTCCAACCCGTGTGCGGGAATCACCTGGTTGTGTATGTGTCTGTCAGGGCCTGATGTGTGTGCATGCACGTGTAAGTTGAGCACTTGAGCGTGAGAGTGTGTGTTGGTCGTGTGGTGTACTAGTGTGTTCATGCATGCGTGCGTGTGTGCGTGTAAGTGTTGCGTGCGTGCGTGGCTGCGTGTGTACGTGTGAGTGTTGCGTGCGTGCGTGGGTGCATGTGTTTATGTGAGTGTTGCGTGGATGGAGTTTGTGTGCATGCGTGCGTGTGTGTATAATCACCACACCAGCTCATGTGTGTTAAAACAGACGGCTCAGCATACCAATACAAGGCCACCTTGTCCGCTGTGCCCGCGGTCATGACTTCGCACCACCGTCAAAATATTTTTTTGTCGTTTGTTTTCATTCTTACTAGCAAGATGCCCGTGCGTTGCACGTAACATCAAGATGCATTTGTATGACTTGTTTATCTTGTGAGAGAAAAGGATGAACGAGGGAAGGCCTTATTTGCAAATGTGGAGAGGTGTGTGGGTACCTTTTTGCAAAATTGCCATAGTTTCTTTCCTATCCGTCAAATATAAATCGGATGGCCTATATTGCAGGATGGCAGGCACACCATCATCACCAACTCTGTTTTTTATAAGAGTGTATTTTATGTATTTTATAATAGTGTAGATGTAGAGTAGATACAAGTCGACAGGTGGGCACGATGTTAATGAGATAATGTGATGCAACACTAGAGGTGTCACGTGGAGCATTCAATTGGTCAACTAGTCATGTCATGAGCAAATACAAAGTTGTATGGTGAGCCCATGACTGTATAATAACCACTAAACGTAAACGGTGACCGTAATGAGTGGATTATGAAGTCCAATGTATGTATCGTGCTTTCGCTTCAAATACAATGATCGTCATTGCATATATCGCGAGAGAAAGATGAAACACACGTGAATTTTCTGGGGCTTACTTTTAGAGGACCTGGAGATAGTTTTGTGTGCATACGTGAAAGGGGCGTACGGGGGGGTATGCGATGGAGAGAGAGATGCTCTCTGTTTCTCTTTATTATGACTAACTTTTTATATAGTATAAAAATATACAAATTCACAGTGCAGAATAAATATCATTGTGGGCACAATGCAATGCAAATTAGCGTTCGTACTCCTTCATATAACTTTGTAATGTTGTATATATGTAGAAACTTTAAAATATTATTTTGGCCACACTTTATTCAAAAGGAATGTTGTATGCGAAATAAACGTGAAGAGAGGGCTTTTAGATCAATGGGGTATGTGATGTAACATGTGTGAATGTGTAGTTGATGCATTTGGCGGGGCCTGGAGAGGTATGTGTGTGTATTACGTATTCGAGAGAGGCATGGATAGAGGGGCCGACGGGGGGGCGTGGGAGAGATAGCATGAGAAATGGGGGTGGTCTAGAGAGAGAGAGAGACGAATATGATGTCACGACAAGAGATTCCATTCCCTTGAGTGTGTATATGCAAGGGGGGGGATAGAGGCACCAGGAGAAATTTTCTGTGTGTGTGGTGTTTGTGTTGGTATGTGTGGGTGTGAGAAGATAATGAGACATGGGGGCAGAGGGTGTGTCATCGCGTGAGGTCCAGTGGGTCGAGGTGAGGCCCTTCGTTCGGTTCCGTCCTGCGCCACATTGGTCGGCCCATGACACATTTAGGAAGACCCATGGATGACTAGTCGTACAAGACAAAGATAGCAGAATTGTGAAGGACTCTGTGTCCACTGACAAAGCCGGCTAGGATTTGTAACCCTAGGTTCTCGGACTAAGGTAACCCCTTTATCTCTGATATTACTATTCATCCAACCTAACTTTAAGGGGCATCCTACAGAATGCTCTGCTAGAATCATACTCATCGATTAGGAAGAGAGGTGTGAGATAATGCGTGAGAGATAGGCGTAAAGATAATGTGCGTACATGAGACACGTAGGTAGGTCCATGTATATAGAAAGGGTCGATGAGGATTGTGCGTGTGTATGTTTGCGAGAGGAAGAGTGCTTGTGATAAAGGTTAGTGAAAACAGTTGTAAATGGTTACGAGAGGGAGGGAGGGTTATATCTAGAGAATGTGTGCGAGAAAGACACCTCGGGAGAGAGTGTGTGAGCATGTGTGAGAGACCACCGATGGAGAGTGAAACTACACGTAAAAGACTGCTCTACACATTGATTAAAGATATAAATTGTATCCAAATATTAGGATGGGATCATGATATTTGCAATTCGCGTAAGGAGCGGTCGTTGATCCATCAGACATCTAGATTATATCAAATTTGAGCATGTCTATGTTATTATTCGACACAATTGATCCACATAGTTAGTATTTTGAACTCCAGACAATGCATTACTTTAGCAATCGAATATAAACGTGAGTATAGTTCATGTTGTGTGTGTAAAGCACATTATACATACGGAAGTTACACAATGGACATTTATAAATAGCTACCTATGAACTAGCATACATTTGAATTCAACCTAAGGTGGTTTAAAAAAATTGAATTCAACATGAAGTCCATTCAATTATTTGAATTTGATATCATAGCATTTGTCAACCATACCTAAACTATGGGGGTACCAATCTTTGCTCTGATTTTGTACATAATAGCATCTGTAGTCTTGTACAAAATAGATTCAAATTTAGCTCCTCCATTCCAAAATAATCGTAGTTATAGGATTTTCAAGTGTCAAAATTTCAAAAGGAAGCGGATAATTTAATGAGGTTTTCAAACATACAAGGTCAGATATAACGTTATCTATTTAGGTCAATCCTCATAGTTCAAGAGTACTCTAAACGTGAATGCTTGTGTTTCAAAATTTCGAACGAAGTGCCAAAGAGCCTCTACTCGCCCGAAACCGCGTGAGACCAATGTTTGGTAGTACAAGGAAATTACTTTTCTAATAACTCCGACCTGTGAAACCTACCGGCCCGACGTCCAAAGGTCTAAACCGGGGTAGGTTTGTAGCTTCATCTAGACGCCACGCAACCGCCTCCGAAAAACATTCATACACAATGGCCGCCTAAGCACACATGCCCGCGGCCGAAATCGCTCCCGCCCACTATTTGGGACACCTGGGATTACCATCCTACCCCTGACCCGCAGTAGGTCCGAAATTTAAGAGGGGGGCAAAGTTTGTACTTTCCCCAAATTTCAAACAAGCGTGTCCCATCTTCTGTTCAAAAAAGCCAAAAACAAGCGCGTCCCAGACCGAAACATGGTTTCCCCCCACCCGTCTGATTCCCCATTCGTACTCAGTGGGCGCCAAAACTACCTCTCCACCAGCCGTGAAACCCCGGCGTCCTCCGTCCGCCACCCCATCCCACCCATCAAGCACCGTCCTCCTCCATCATGCCGGAGCCGATACCCCGACGTCGTTGTCCACCGCAACACCCTCCACGGCTAGTAGTTGAAGCCGAGGCCGAGCCGTCCGTACCCGAGCCAGTTCAACCACGCCATCCTGCGCCTCACCGCTGCCGCTCCAACTTCGCCACCCTCCACCGCATCGGAGTTGTTCCTGCTACACCGTCCTTCGCCGCCTCGGATCTGCTTCCCCTCCGCCGACATACAGCCACGGCACCATAGTCAACAATTTGGCCATGGGTTCTTCCAAGCCTGCACCCTCCAGAACATCGGTTTCCCCGGTAAAAACAAGAAGATCGGCGCGACATGTGGAGGTGACCACACCGGCAACCGAAGAAGGTACTCCTCTTCCATTATTCATGCAAATCTTACGTCTCTGCTTGCACGGTATACATCCCACAGAAGACACTAGTTGACCGCTTCTTCTTGATACTAGATGTTCCTAGTAACTCACGATGCACAAGGTTTCTCCTCATATACTATTTCACCTTAGCTAGAGGTCTGTCGCCCCCCTGAATTTCAATTTATGGCTAGTTGATTCCCAATTAACGGAAGCATTCCCCGGCGTAACAGGCGCTAGTACGACTATTACGCCGGGGAAGCAGCGCCTTGGTGTTTATCTCAGGGGCGTCTGCAGCCTAGAGCTACTGGCGCCCGATCTGGAGGTCGGCCAGGATTAAAGGGATGGCTTGGGGGCGCTGCCAAGCATGGCGGTGGTGTGAGGTCGATGGGAGGGCGGGGCAGCGGAGGCATGGGTCTGGGCCGGTGGTCGCTGGCGGTTCGAGAAAGATCGTCAACAGTGACTGGCGGGAGGTAGACGAAGGCCATTTGCCCATTCCTTATAGATCGGACGGTTCATTAAAAAAA
Source organism: Triticum dicoccoides (assembly GCF_002162155.2). Classification (NCBI taxonomy): domain Eukaryota; kingdom Viridiplantae; phylum Streptophyta; class Magnoliopsida; order Poales; family Poaceae; genus Triticum; species Triticum dicoccoides. The sequence continues at coordinate 197,952,366 of NC_041393.1, read as the reverse complement.
TTGACTGACCTATTTATTTTCAGTCGACTGTTATCTTAGATATGACCACATGTGGTGGTGTGCTGGAGGAGTGCCTGCATTTCATGTGCTCATATATTACAAAATCATACGGAGTAGAATCTAATTTTGTTTGCCATGCAATGTTGTAGATCTATCATGTGTCTCCTGTCATTTATTTTTCAGCCACCTGCTATCTGCTACTTTTACAGTGCACTAGTTCTGCACACACTTCACCCATACCCTCACTATTGTGTTTTTATGCAAGGGTATTTCAGACTCTCCTGCCGAAAGAGAAGCAGCAAAGAAAAGAGAGAAGTCGCTCCAGCTTCGTATGCTGGTAGGCAAGACATGTTACCGCGCTATAAGGGTGCAGTGTTAGCAGATGGAGACGGTAAACGTTGCTCTGGAGTTGATGACCTCGCTCGCAATGAACCATCATCCCAGGTGATTGCTTTAACTTCGCGGTGTCATATGTGGTTGCATGTTCCATATGGTGTCTAGTTTGTATTCGAAAGGCCAAAGTCGGTCTTTATTAAGATAAGGAAAGATATTTTTTACATGAACCACCATCCCGTGAGCACCAGAAGACAGATAGCTAGTCAGGGCACTGGCCGAGCCAGTGACAAGCCTAGCAAAGACAGGCATCACCTAGAAGCCAACTAAAAAGCCGCGATGATGGCGAAGCAGCCCGCCTCCCACCAGGCTCTCAGGTCCTAGATGATCATGTTCACCACTCCAGCCGGATGTCTAGCTTGTATTGCTTCCAATTTGGTTAAATTGCATCTGCTTAGCTTACACATTATACCTTTGAATATGACATGCCTTTCTGTTTTTGGTACATACTAGTACATATGTGTATTAACCATGTTCTTACATCAAACTAATGTTCTTGTGTATCCCTCATCAATCACTTATGACGAGGCAGGCAGGCAAGGGGACTACTCCTCATTTAAAGAATGCAGCGTCAGCCTCCCGACATGATTCTCAAGAAACAGAAATGCTAGATGAAGATAGTGAACGTAGCTCTGTAGTTGATTACAGCATTTCCCCTACACTAGCATTGCATGTGCTTGCTCTAACTTGGTAGCGTGATATGTGGTTGCATGTTGCATATGGTGTCTAGATTGTAATTCTTCCAATCTGGTTAAACTGCATGTGCTAGTCTGCTTAGCTTATACTCCTGTAAATGTGACATTATACCTGTTAATGTGACATGCCTTCCTGTAATTAGTACATAGTACATCTGTCTATTAAGCATGTCCTTACATAAAACTATTGTTTTTTTGTATGCCGCATCAATCAATATGACGAGACACCTTTAGTATATGCAGTGCGATATTAGTTGCATCTTTCATATGATTTATAGCATGCGTTGCTTCTAATTTGTTGAAATTCCATTTATGATGGGACGCTTTTCACTTGGCAGTCATATTGGTTGCATCTTTCATGTGGTCTCTAGCTTGCATTGCTTCTTATTTGCTGGAATGGTTTCTGCTTAGTTTACACAAACAGTAGTGAACATGCCATGTCGTCCTGTTTTTCATACATATTCCATCCTAGTATCATGTGTTTGCCTTACATCAAAGTAGTGATTGTCAGTATCATGCATGAATGAGTTCTGAACAGAGAATTTTATTGCTTTTTCTTGTCGGTTTTACTTGACAATTCAAAATCAATAAAGCGGAAGGAAGTTAGCAAGGCAACGGATAAAGGTGCTCCTTCCAAACGGAGGGCCTCTACAGTTTCTACTCCTCCACACCCCCAAGATGATTTCCAAGACAACACATGCATAGACACTCAACAAAGATGTGTTTATGATGAGCACGTCTCCCCTAGTGCAGCATCACTGGTGCTCCCTCCAACTTGGCACTGTTATATGTGGTTGCATGTTATGTGTGATGTCTAGCTTGTATTGCTTCTAATTTGTTGAATTCCATCTGCTTACTTTACACATTATACTTGAATAAGACACATGTTCCTGTTTCTAGAACATACAATATCTGCCTATCACACCATGTTCTTACATCAAATTACTACTATTGTGTAACCTGCAACAATCACTTATCATAAGACACGTTTGACTTCGGAGTGTGATATAGGTCACATCTCACATTCTTTTCTAGCTTGTACTACTAATTTGTTGAAATGGCACTTATGACGAGATAGTTTTAACTTGGTAGAGTGATATTATTTGCATCTTTCATATGGTGTCTAGCTTTCATTGCTTCTAATTTGTTGAATGCCTTCTCCTTAGTTTACACATCATAAGCTGTGAATATGCAATGCTGTGAATATGCAATGGCACTAATGACGAGAGACCTCTAACATGGTAGTGTGATGTTGTTTGCATCTTGCATATGATTTATTTCTTGTACTGCTTCACATTTGTTTAAACGCCATTTATGTTGAGACACTGTTAACTTGGCAGAGCGATATTTGTAGCATATTTCATATGGTGTCTACCTTCCATTGCATTCCTTCTAATTTGGTGAAATGTCTTCTTCTTAGTTTACACATCATAGTTCTGGTTATCTCTTCTGTCATGTTTTTATACATATTACATCCTCCTATCATGTGGTTGTCTAACATCAGTTTTATTCGTCTGCATCACGCATCAATTTGTTCTGAAGAACTAAATTGTTATTCATTTTTTTTGTCGGCTTGACTTAACATGGCACAGAGAAAGAGGAAGAAACAGAGAATGGCAGGGAATGAGAAGCGGATGAATCATGCAGATTCTGCTGGTACTAATGGTGCAATAGAAGGTGAAAGTCCAGCGGAAAATTCTACAAACACGGCATCCCATGCTACACGAGCTGCAAAAAAAGCCTAACAGAAACAAATAGCTGCCACCAAACAAGCAGAGACAGCCCTAGTTCTTGCAACACCTACCACAGTACTACCAGCTGCATGACATACTCGTGCGTCAACTGAGCTAGCAGCACGTTCCCAAGCTCCCTTGCCACCTGACACTACTTCCCAAGCACTCTTGACACAAGACGGGTTGGCAATATCAGATGAACCTTGTGAGCTTCAACAGCAAGAAGGTAGTTGCTGGAGTCAAGTTACAGTTGCATGCTTCTTTATATGTAGTCTCATAGTTTGATGTACACTAACACTTCCTATGTTTGTTGTTGGACTAGCACCTAGGCGCAAGAGGAAACAAACATCAGGGATAATGCTCGATAGGTTAACTAAATCTAGAGGAGGAAGAATGGAGATCCGTTTTGAGGCAGGTTTAAAAAGGCCACGTGATGCTACAGAGTCAGCCAAGTTAGTATCAGAGGCAGCGGTTGTCGTTAGGTGTCATGTACGTATCCTCCCAACATGGATTCAGTACAGGAATGACAAAGACGAAACCCAGTTCAACACCTTCCTCGACTATTTATCTGTAAGTATGGTTATGTGTGGAAACTAGTAATATCGTCTTGCTCTGTCCCATACTTTCTAGCTTGCTGATAATGAGACTCCCATAATTTTCAACATATGAGGTTCAAGTTGGATAGCCAAGATGATGCAACCAGACAAGCTTGAACCCATGTTTTCAAGTCTGCTCTGCGACAGTATTGGTATAACTTGAGGAAAACTCACTTTGAAGGCAAGGCTAACAGTGAACTTTCCCAAACATCTCAAGTGCAAAATATATTGGATGAAGACTGGAGGGGCCTTGTTAAACACTAGTCTGATCCGAAGTATCAGGTACATTATATATATGTGATCAGATCACATGTTGAAGTCTTGTTGACGCATGTGCCACACAAATCTATCTTCTTGTAGGTGAACTATTCAAAGAACAAGGCCAACCGTACGAAAGTGAAATTCCAACAGACGACAGGATCTCGTAGCTATATTGCACACTGTGAGGCTCTTGTAATTAGCTGCTGTTTCACTCTTTTTGCTGTACCATATTATCAGATCTATATTGACTTGTTCTAAATGCAGAGGAAAGCCCGCAAGGACCAAAAAGTACCTGAACCAAATGTTGTGGAAATCTTCAAGGACTGTCACACCAGCAAGAAGAAGGGTATGACTACACCAGTCAAAGCCGTTGTTGTAAGTCTTAATCCTCATGCCTTTTAACTACTACTTACTCTGACTTGTGCCTTGAACTGCATGGTTTGCAGCCAATGTCTATTACTCTTTTCAATTTTATACACAATTGTCTTAGCGTATCATTGCACCTTACAAGGTTTAAAAGGGAGGAGTGATGTTCCTTTGATCTTGACCTGTAATCTAGTTCCGTGTTGGACTTGCCCACACAACGTTACAATTGCCTATTTGTCTGTTCTCAGTTGTTTTGTGATTGAATGATGTCATACTATGCTTACTATATTATAAACTTCGTCTCTTTATCCTTAGCCCTCAATACAATGTGAAGAAATAGACAATACATTAGCCATGGTACATGGTCATATGTTTGGAACTTGGTTTTATTATGTACTTTGCAATAAAATACAACTAATATTTTACATGGGTTCACCAGAATAAGTTCTGTATATAGACCAAAGCTATTTTGTTTGGTTTTGCTGCCTCCTTAATATCTTATGTTCTGGTACTACTAATGTAAAACCTCAACTTTTCAGCGAGCTATGGAAAAAATGGTGGAACCGCCACCTTCTGAAGGTGGCAAGGCAACTATAACCGCAATGTCAGCTCTTGCTGCAGTGGGTCAGTACATGTCCACTAACAGTGCCAAAAGCATGTTCCTGCGTAATACTGGGTTGGTTATTAAGGCAATATCATCCAAACTGCCTCATGATCAAGATATGCAAGCTCAAAGCAATGTTGTATCTGCGCTCCAGACACAAGTCCATTCCCTAATAGAGGCCCTTTGTGAAACAAGGAGAAACATTGCTCAATGTCGTCAAGATATGCATGGTTTTGAAACCAGACTATCAGACATTTGCTATGTTGTTCAGGAGCCTAGGGGAAATGAAGGCGAGGGTTATGGTGTTCCATCGGACAATACAGCATGAAAATGTAACAGTCAGGTCAAATGAACCGAGCTTCTGAACTTCTCGTGGTGCATTTATCTGCTAGACTATTAAGTTTTATGCCAACCTTCCTTTTGTTATATAGTTGTAATTTGTTTTGGTTCGATACAAAATTTATTCTTAACGTGCAGCCACCGGCTGAAGAAAACAGCAAGCCATTTTTGTATAGCGTAGGGTGTTCCCTATATTTGCACTGGTGGCGATCTTTGATGCCGAGTGGATGTAATATGTGCAATCGCCTTAATAGCCTAGCGTTAGTGGGCCTTATTTATTTCCTAGTCTTCTTTTTCCCTGGTTTGCTAGTGGCCGCAACTACCCATGGGCCATATACGGGACGTAGGATCCATGGGTCTCCTACGGGCTATCGATAAATGGGCCTGTAATCGGTGGGCCTCGGGCCATTGATAAATGGGCCTGTAATCGGCGGGCCTCAGGCCGTCAGATAAATGGGTCTACATGGGCCGTAATCGGGCATAATTGGTATCGGCCCAGCACGGTAACGGGCCGTTAACAGGCCATAGGACTGCAAAAGCTTAATTCTATCACAGGCATAACGGGTCGTTAATGGGCCAGAATATAGGACGGGCTGGCCAGAAACGGGCCGACTCTTGCCATGGGCCAAATTTGGCCCATTAGGGTAACAGGCCAGTAATGGGCCGACTCTTGCCATGGGCCGAATTTGGCCCATTTGGGGAACATGCTAGTAACAGGCCGACTCTTGCCATGGGCCGAATTTGGCCCATTAGGGGAACAGGCCAGTAACGGGCCGGAAGTAATCGAGGGCCGAAAAGGAGCCCAAGAACGTATGGGCCGTCAATAGGCCGAAAGCTAACACGGGCTGGAAACGGCCCATGTAAATCACGGGCCGTTAACGGGTACAAAGAAAATTACTGTTCATTATGGGCTAGAGTCAGCGTGGGCCTGTAAAGGGCCGAAAGATACGAAGGCCTCATATGGGCCGAAAGACGTCGTGGGCCATACATGGGCCAAAAGTGAAATGGGCTGGTGTTATATTCGACGGGCCACATGACGTTGTTGGTCTGATTTCCTTTAGTGCCTAATGGGCCTTAAAATGGGCTATTTGCCGAGAGACCGTTAACAGGCTTTTCATGGGCCAGCCCGTTAACTTTTGACTAAGTCAAACGGGTCGGCTTTGTAAGCTAAATGGGCCAGTGGTGGGCCGTGGCACGTGTCGACATATCATAGGCGCCTATCTGACCCACTGACGAGCTGACGCGTGTTTCGTCCGGCCAATAAGAATTTTACACGTGGAAATTTCCCATTGGTCGGGGCTGTTAACGGGTTATCGGATCAAGAACCCGACCCGATAGCTTAACGGTGTTCTATTACGGTGGATGCCACGTGTCGGTCACCCTTGACGAAAGCACTTCTGTGACGCGCGATTTATCGTCATGGAAGTGGACACTTCCGTGATGATAATTTTGGTAATGTCATGGAACACTTCTACGACAGCACAGGTATGACTATCTTGATTCTGTCATAAATTTGTCATGGATGTACATGCATGACAAAAAACGCGACCTACTGTGACAAACACGTATCATCACGGAAGTGTATTTTTTTTGTAGTGTATGACCACTGCTGAACTTGTGGCTATTCAATCTAAGATCAAAAACCTCAATGATGAATTTGACGCATACCGTGCTGATTGGCTGGGAGCCAAGGTCAGATTTGTGAAGTTAGCTGAAAAATTCACTACCAATGTTGCAGCTCCAACACAACAAGAAATTCCTCGGGCTGAAGCATCTGCCCAGCCTACTGAAGAGCATGCCAGCACCGCTGATGAAAATTAGGTTGCTGATGAAACTGCTAGTACCAGGGCTAATGACTGCATTCTAGCCGCTGATGAAACTGTCAGGGCAACCACTAGTGTTGTGACTGAAGATCAAACCAGGCCAGCCGAAGCTTCAACCGCTGTGCCTGAAGAAACTGAACCGATTTCCTCTGCTCCTCCTGCACCTACACCAAGTCCAATTCTTCCTTCTGCATCAGATGTGAAGAAAACCAAGGCTGTGGAGCACGCAGCTGTAAAGAAAAGGAAAGCATCAACATCTTCAGCTCCGAAGAAGATGAAGAAATTGGCAAGCTCTTTTGAAAATCCAATTGATGATGTTCCGGACTCATCCATGCCATCAAAGGAACTCATTCCCTTTGGTGAAGACTATGCTATCCCAAGCGGATCCGATGAAGATATTCCTTCTGCTGCTTCCTTAGAGCAGTTGGATGAAGAAATTGAAGTGGATACAATCCCTTCAACCCTAGTCGTCTCATCGCCCATGCCTCAATTCACAGCTGAAAAGGCAGGCATTGAAGAAATGAGTGAATAAGATGAAGATGTGGACATTGGGAGCACCACACCTGTGATGAATGATGACTTTTGGGAAAGTCAGCACCCCAATTCCCCTTTGTTCACTCCTCTACAACAAATTCCTCAATCCCCAGTGCATACTAAAGTTCAAATGGGCTCTGAAGAACCTCGCACCACTCCTTCTGTCCATGAAGAGATTCCAGCCACTAGTGCTGATGAAATTGCTGTTGAAGAATTGAAGAACCAGGCTGTCACTGAAGAAGAAACTGGAATTCCTCAGCCTGTGGACCCTGAGATTGCGATTCCTGAGGTTGTGACGCAATTGACTGATACTCCTCAGCCCAAGCCAAAGGATTCTTTCTCAAAGAAGCAAAAATTCAAGGCTGATGACTTCTTCCGCGAGCATGTATTCTTCATAGATTAGAACCCATATGACTCTTCTCGTCTTAGAAGGAAGCGTTCCTGGACTGCCAGCCAAGGCAACTTCTATTCCTCAATGCTTTTCAACAAAGACAAAATCTTCGACCATGAGCATATTCCTCACGTGGACATGGAACCACTGCCTTGCTTCACGCTAGTCCTCAGTGTTCTTTATGATGCTGGACTTCTCAACTTCTGCACCAATATTGTTGATTGGAATGAAGAGCTAATTCTTCAGTTCTATGCAACGATGCACATCACCGATAATGCTGAAGATGTGAACTCTTGGGTATTGGACTGGATGACAGAAAACACTCACTTCTAAGCACCGGCCTCTGAATTGCTTCATGACCTGCATGTCAGTCCTCCCCTTGAAGGTGCTCGTTGTATATACCATGAACCTGAGCTTACAGATCACTACATGCAAGTATTGATGAAGCCGTTGAAGCCCGGTGAAGCCCCAAGGACCAAATTCCTCATGAAGGAATTGTTGTATGTGCCACAGACTATCTATCGAATTATGACGAAGACATTGAGTCCAATCAAGGGCCACGACTCAAATGATGAAGAAGTCGTTGGCATCATGAAGAATCTGCTTTTCAACATCATTCATGGCGTTCCTGTCAACTACCATGATTTCTTCATGAGGACTCTGGCAAATGTCGCATTATCACCATTTGAATTGAAGCCTTACGCTCCTTGGATTATGAGATTCCTCGGATCAAGGTCTTCAATCAATTACAAAGATGACACACTCGACCATGGCAGCTACTTGCCCCCCATTGAAGTCCTCAAATGGACATTTTCCTCATCTGATGAAAAGGGCAAGGCCACTGCTGTTATTGATGAAGGCATTCGTCCATTGGATGGTCAGTTCCGCAAAGCTGCATCTTACTCCACCAATGATGACTCTGCCACTCATGACTCTGCCGCCAATGCTCCAAAGCAAAATCCTCAAGCCACAGCTCCAAGGGTGATGACTGATCGTGAGCTTCTCCTCGGACTTCACCAGAAGGTCGATCACAACCATAAATGGGTTAAGTGTCAGTTTGGTTCAATTCTTCACAACATGACTGCTACCCACAATGTAGTGAAGAAAAACCACTTCTACCTCCATGAAGTCTTCGGTTGCACCTGGGCTGTTCTATCACATCTATATGGTGAAGAAGATCTAAAGCAAATGGGTCTCAAGCAGGACTTTGACTGGTCTCAGCCACCGGGGAAGAAATTCAAGAAAGTCAAAGTTCCTTCCTTGGTTGCCAGCTCCTACTCTTCATCGCGTGACACTGATGAGCATGAAGATTTAGACGACATTGTGGCAGGCCCTACTACATCAACCGACCCCAACAACATTGGCGCTCCTCCATCAACATGAAATTCTTCAGGGGCGTTAGTTCTCATTTTTTGATCCTTTTGGTCATTTGATGACAAAGGGGGAGAAATATGAGTTAGTCTTCAAGCGGGTCTCTCTATATGGGCATTTTTTTGCTAAGTTACAACTCTCGTTCTTTTGATGACTTTGTTGGATCGAGGAAATACTAAGGAAAAGTTTCCAAGTGATGCTCAACTCAAAATCCTACACCTACCAATCCTTTCGAGTGAAGCCATTGGAAATCTCATACAGTTTTGTCAATTTCTTCAGTGACAGAGATGAAGATCTTCTGGTCTCTGAGGAATTTGTTCTCACTGAGGAGTTAGGAATTCGCCAGTGCGGATTGCCTACAAGTGAGGAACATGATAGCCCTGAGGAATTTGAGCCTCAAATTTTTGACCGTTGTCGTGCTATGCGCCAACTGACCCAAAATATCTACCCATCTAATGGTCATATCATTGAAGGGCATTTATGTCTTATCATGTCGGGCTGCTCCCTAGGATAAAAATAGCCGCCCCCTACAACCACTAGCTGGTTGGCTGCTCCGAGTGAAACTGACACTTGTCAATTGAGAGCATCCCATCCTCTGAGGACTTTGGGCGAAAATCATCAAGTGAGGAAAACCCAAACCCAAACACCTACAAACCCAAAGTGATTGAGCATCACTGAAGAGATTGATCCTGCGTGGATCTGACGCTTGTTACCTTTGAAAATTGTGTTTCTTCCAGACGGTTAGGCGTCATGGTCTAGAGCATCCAAGAGGAAATTGTGGATCACCGAGTGACCGAGTTTGTGAAGGTTTGGAAGTCACCTGAAGACTTACCATGAGTGATTGGACGAGGTCTGTGTGACCTTAGTTCAAGGAGAATACGGTGAGGACTGGGTGTCCGGGACTGTGTGTCCTCAGGTTTGAATACCTAGCAGCCCTAACCAGACGTACAACTGTCACAGCAGTTGGAACTAGTCTACCAAATCATTGTCTTCACTGAGCTAACTGGTTCTATTTCCTCAACTCTTTCATTTCCTCATTACTATGTTGTTTGCTTGTTCATATTTGTTTGAAGACTTGGACTGAAGACTTTCTCAATTTCCTCAGTTCAATTTCTTCAGTCTGTTTGTCTTCATCCTGTTTTATCATGTGCTTATGCTTCCTGTACTCTGTATATATTTTCATTTCATCATGATGTCCATGTTTATGTTTTGTCATGTATGCATCTGAGTACTTATTCTGTTGCAAGTAGTTCTTCGCTAAGGAATTTCCTCACCCTGAAATTCCTCAGTGAAGAATTTATAAAAATCGCCTATTCACCCCCCCCTAGTCGACTTAACGCACTTTCAGATGGCTGTCGGAGGTGTGGAGGAAGATCTGAGGAATCTGTAGACGGTGTCCAAGGCACTGCTCTGTTGTGATGGATCGTTCCGTCCTTGGAGCAGCTCCGGTGAGCCGTAAGACATCAAGGCTGAAGCAGCACAAGACAGACATTATTAATCTCAAGTGGGATTCTAATAGCATCTCCAATAGATGATGTAAAATGCATTACCAAAAAGTGATAGATGTAAAATTTACATCACCAAAAACCACCTGACTACAACAGATGAGGTAAAAACTGTTGACTCTGAACTTAACTGTCAAAACTGAAATTTACTGTGGAATCTGAATGTTACTGTCGAAACTGAACGCAAAGGTAGCAGAGAGGCACTTCACATGGGATAGTTTAGGGAGGGCCTGCAGTTCATCTTCAACCTGCACCCCCCTGAGCCGCCAGCCACCACCGTCCGAACCCCGCACCGCCTCGCCACCCCGAAACAACTCCCCACTGTCGGTCCGCCTCGTCGATGTGAAACAACTCCCCATCGTCGGTCCGCCGCCGCCCTGGCCATGTCACATCCCTGGTCCTGGTCTGCAGTAAACTAGCCCTTCATGTGTGCATCATGTTTAATTTTTCAAATGAACTTGAAATGGGGATTGCCTAAACCCTAGCATTAAAGGAATTCACTAGGTTCACCTAAAATATTTTCAGTAAGTCCAAATGGCTTTCAAAAATGTTCATCATTTATGGGAAATACTATAAACAGTAGCCAGAGGTGATGCACATTTTTCCATGACATATTTGGATCTGAATTAAATCAACTCTATTTGAATTTAGGCATTTAAATTCTATAAAATATTTAAAATGTCCAAATAATCCTAAACTGAAATGTTCCATGTTGGATATATTCCAAACAGTGGCCATGAGCAGTTTGGTGATTTTTGAGTGCGCCTAAGTATTTTTAATAAAGCCCTAAATTTTACAGAAAATAGAAAACAGGAAATAAAACAGAGCAACCTTACCTGGACTTACCTTGAGGCCCACCAGGGATACCAGCCCACCTGCGCGGCCCGTTACTGTGCAGCCCAGCTGCCAGTCATCTTCCTCCCCCTCGCCCCGAAGTAGCTGCGTGCTGGACGCACGTGCGTCGATGCCGGCCACCTCCTGCTTCGCGTTGAAGGCCTCTCCTTCGTCCTAATCCGTGTCTGGTGACGCCACGCACCCTTCTGGACCTCTCTCACTCTCCTCCCGTCCTCATCCCCTCCTCTGGCCCTCTCTCTCGCAAGAACAGAGCGCAACCGTCGCCGCCAACGAGCTCCACCACGGCCACAGCCATCTCCGAGCCCCTCCGACGCGCCTCCGAGCTCTGCAGTGACGCCCCCGTCCTCTCCGCCGAGCCACAAGACGCCGGACGCCCTGTGGAGCCGCCTTTGCCCTCGTCTTCCTCCTTGGGCACCCGAGATCGCCGTCGTTGTTTCATCGTCACCAAGCCGTCCCCGAGCCCACTAGCCTGCTCTGTGAGTTCACCGTGATCACCGGAATCTTTCCCCCTCTTCCCTGCCTCGTTTGCATCGCGTAGCTATCGAATCCGCCAGAGCCGCGAGCTTACCACTGCCGGCGATGTCGCCGCCGCCGCGCTAGTCACTGGAGCTTGTGTCCGAGCACTCCATCGTGCTCAGCACGCTCCCAGTAGCACATATCACCCCACCACCGTCCTCCCCGTGCACCACAACGCGATCCCGTGCACAACCGAACTCCGGCCACCGCCTTTGAGCTCGTGGCCGTCCACTCCGGCCACCCTCGGCCCGGCTACTACCATCAGCTGACGCGCTGCAACACCAGCTACCCGTAGAGACCAACCGCGGCTCAAACCGCTGCCTGTACGCGAAACCCGAGCAACTCCGGCGTGTTGCCGCCACGGTTTTGGTCGCCGCCGGCTGAACTCCGGTGACGCCGACGTGGCGCACTTACTTAGCCACTAATGACCTTGCTAATAGCCCCATCTCCCACTGACATATGGGCCCCACGCCCTTAATTAACCACGACTTAAACTTCTGTTAGTTTAGGTTAATCACAGTGGCCCCACGCGTCGGCGTTGACCTCGCTGACGTGGCCGTTGACTGGACCCACAAGTCAGCGACACCAACCAGCCCCAGGCACTGACCAATGGACCCCACTGGTCAGGTTTGACCTGGACCGACCCAGTTGACCTGCTGACGTCATGCTGCTGTCATGCTGACGCAGTTAATCATTTTCTGGAATAAAAATAATCCAGGAAATTCCAGAAAATAGCTTAAACTTCCTAAATTCATATTAAATCAACCGTAACTCCAAATGAAATAATTTATATATGAAAAATGATCAGAAAAATCCAATCTATCCATCTGTACCATTTCCATGCATGTTAGAGCAACCTAACCTTGCTGTTTAGATGAAACAAGTTAATGCACCTTTATGACTTCATAAAATGGGTTTGCATTTGAATCTTTGGTTCAAATGGACTCATTCCAATCTGTTCTAGATTGCATTAGCCCAAAACACATTCATTTTGCCATGTCATGATCATGCATCATATTGTGCATTACATTGATTGTATTTCTTCTCTATTGTCGGTATCTATCCCCTCTCGATAGACGTGTTTCGACGATGTGATCGATGACACCGATGAAGAGCTATATTATCTTCAGAAGTGCCAGGCAAGCAAAACCCCCTTGTTCATTCCGATACAATCCCACTCTCTTGCTCCTGCTCTCTTTTACTGCATTAGGACAACAACGATTCAACTGTTACACGCTGCGGTAGTTGAACCCTTTTCCTCTGCATGACCTGTCATTGCCACAGTAAATAGATGAAACCCACTAGCATGAGTAGGAGTTGTTTGAGCCCTGATGTGCCTACTCATTCATGCTTGTTTGTCATGCCTGCTACTGCTTAGAGTTGAGTCAGGTCTGATTCATCGGGGATGAATTGGAATGGTGTTGAACATGTCCTACTGTGTGTTAGTAGTCTACCAAGTGGCACCCGGTACAGGTGGGCTTGGGACAGACTAGGCACAGTGGCCCGGTGTACCAAGTAGCACCCGGATGGTGGGCTTGGGAACCCTGCACACATCTTTTGGGGCCGTGAGCGACACCCCGCCCGGATCTCCTTGCGGATGGAACCCGAATAGGCGATAAACCTGGACGAGAGACTTGTGTGGTTAGTCAGGTCGTGGCCGACACCCTCGCCGGGCTTCCGCTTGAAGGTTGCCGAGTACATGTCGTGTAAATGGTGGTAAGTGGTGAGAGCGTGTGTGAAGAAGTACACCCCTGCAGGGTTAACATCATCTATTCGAATAGCCGTTTTCGCGGAAAAGGACTTCTGGGTTGCTTGTACAGTTCATAGACAAGAGGAAGTGGATACTCTAAAATGCGCAAGATAAGCGTAAGTGCTATGGATGGCGTTCTCGTAGGGAGACAGGAGCGGATCCATAGTGGTGTATTGATATGGTGAATATGTGGACTCGTGTGCGCCACCTCAAAAGAGTTACTTGCAGTCGTAGTTTAGGATAGCCACCGAGTCAAAGCTGGCTTGCTGCAGTTAAACCCCACCATCCCCTTGTTGATAATGATGCATATGTAGTTAGATCTGATGTAAGTCTTGCTGGGTACATTTGTACTCACGTTGCTTAATTTATGTTTTTGCAGAGAGTCTTCAGTCTCGCTAGTAGTTCCACGTGGACTTTGACGTTTAGCTTGTTACCTCAGCTACGATCTTGTGCCCTCGGCAGGATCTGGTAGATAGTCAGGCTTCTCAGCCTTTTTCATTTGTAGATGTCTGTACTCAGACATGTTAAGCTTCCGCATGTGCTTTGACTTGTATGCTCTGATTGTTGGGTCATGAGACCCATGTTTGTAATATCTCGCTCCTCGAAGCCTATTGAATGAATACTTGAGTCGTAGAGTCATGTTGTGATGCCATGTTGTATTTGCACATATCGAGCATATTGTGTGTATGTTATTGAAATGCTTGGTATGTGTGGGATCTGACTATCTAGTTGTTTATCCTTGGTAGCCTCTCTTACCGGGAAATGTCTCCTAGTGCTTCCACTGAGCCCTGGTAGCTTGCTACTGCTCCGGAACACTTAGGCTGGCCGGCATGTGTCCTTCTTCGTTCCTGTGTCTATCCCTTTGGGGAAATGTCACGCGGTGTCTACCGGAGTCCTGTTAGCCCAGTGCTACAGCCTGGATTCACTCGCTGATGACCGACACGTTTGATGTTGGGTCATGGATGCCTGTCCCTGTAAGTTTGTGCCACTTTGGGTTTACGACTAGCCATGTCAGCCCGGGCTCCTTATCATATGGATGCTAGCGACACTATCATATACGTGTGCCGAAAGGCGCAAACGGTCCTGGGCAAAGGTAAGGCGACACCCGTGGGAATACCGTGCGTGAGGCCGCAAAGTAATATGAGGTGTTACATGCTAGATCGATGTGGCATTGAGTCGGGTCCTGACAGCTTTGGTATCAGAGCTTGACTGCCTGTAGGTTTACCAAGTCAAACTGGTCAAAGTTGAGTCTAGAAATTCTTTAGTTATATAAGGGAATTGATTGCGGGATGGAACATAAGGCTCTTTTTACTCCTTTACCTTATGCCCTTCTGATCCGAGTCATACTATCTTTCCTACGGGGTTAAGGAACTAGGCTTTCTTTTCTTTCTATCAGGATCACGTGTTACTAATCCGTAGACTTATAGGATTGATGATTTCAAGCCTCGGTTCGGTTCCTACTATTTCCGTATGTTGACAGTTGGTCTCGGAACCTTGATATTATGATGTCGAGTGGTTATGCCACCATTTTTGTAGCATGTCCCAAATCTTTTTGAGCATTTACAGTCGTTATGCTGTCCGAGTCATCCCAGGTTTCTAAACAATCTGATGCAATTGCAAATCATTTCCCTCTGTTTTCGATGACCTTCTGGCCAGGTTAACCACACTAACGGTGAGTTGAGGTACTCTATTGCCTCGACGTATATGTTGGAGCTATTATTATGACCCTAGATGTCTAGAGTATCACCTAGTAATCTAGCCATGTTTTGTGTTCCAGTGTGATGATTCTGGCCATCATTCTCGAAAGCATCCCGTGATGCCACTTAGTTAGTAGGCATTCTATTCCGGGGTTCTTGACCCAAGATTCACTCTACTTATCTCGTGTTGATACTGTTACTCGTACCTTTAGGATATTAGTAACCTTTGCGATAGTCCTCGAGGTCTGTGGTATCTCCTTCTTCCAAATACCATGAACTACATATGGTAGAAGTTCCTCGCTGAACTGAACGATCACAACCAGAGTGCTCTTGATGAGTTTGTAACGCCCCGAGACCGACGCTCCAGAAGACTTCCAGCTATTCCGAGTTTCGCCGTGTGTTTTATTTGCTTGTTGCATTGCATCATGTCATCTCTCGCATTGCATCGCGTCATCATGCCATCATGTCATTTAATTTTTAAAACTCAGCTAAATAAATTGCATCGATCTTCGGTCCATTTAAATCGAGGGAAGGCTGACTTCTCTTTATAACATACCCTCCCAATATTTAGGGAGATATTATAAATTATTCCATTTATTTGGAATTCACCATAACCCACTTGCAAAATAAATCTCATGCCTTTTCTGCTCCGAGTTGACCTCAAAAACCGTGCCAATAATTCTTTCTCTGTTTATCGGAGCCCCACCAAAAATCCGAACATTTTTGGACCTTCCCAAACCTCACTTCCTATTCAAATCATTTGGATTAAATCAAATGAATTTGAATTTAAATCTTGCAATCTTGGTCTTCCTATTTTTCTTGGATCAAACTCATTTTTGTGAGTTCGGGAAAACTATCTGCGTGCCCAACTTCTTCCCCTAACCCCTCTTTCTTTTCTTTCTTAATCTCTGTTTTTTTCTTTTCTTTTCTTTTAGTAGTGAGAGAAAACCCAGCAGCCCAGCCGTAGCCCACTACCTAAGCCGGCCTCTTAGGCCCATCCGCAGCCCAGCCGGCGCCCAGCTCTAACCCTAGCCGCACGCAGCGCCCGTCCTCTCGATCCCCTTCATCCCTCCTCGTCCTTCCTCAGCGCCGCACCCGATCCCCTCGCACGTCGCACGCACACACGCACGTCGCCAGGGAGAGGATCCCACGATCCTCCCGCATCTTCCATCGATCCCCATCTCCTCCCTCGCGCAGCCCTTGATCCCCTTCCTCTCCTCGCATCGCCGCACCACCGCATAGGCCTCCTCGCCGCCGTAGCGTCCCTCTTCTTCTTCCACGCCGGTGACCCCATCGGGGCAGCCAACTCCAGCGGCCCTCCGTCGCCTCGCCGCCTTGGCCACGCCTGCGCCTCCAGCGCCTGACCCCGCGCCTGTCCGCCTCGGAGCCGGCCGCCACCGCCTCCTCCCTCACCTGCGGCCACGCCACCTCCGCACCTCCAGCCGGCCACCAGAGCCCGCTCGCTGCCGCTGGGCTTCGCCTCGCCGCGCTGCCCCAGGTCGTTGCTCCCCTGCCGCCTCGGGCGCCGCAGCACCGGAGCGAGCTCGTCCTCCGCCGTTCGCCTCCTGCAACCCGAGCCGTCCCCGTGCTGCCGAACCATCTCTGCCATCGCCTCCTTAGTGCTGGCCGAGCCCCGAGTCCGTCGGCCTGCCTCCGCTTCGAACTGGCAGGAATGGAACCCCGGCGACCTCCCGCGACCGGTGTAGGCAAGTGCGACGCCTGCGCCCATCTCTGTTGCATCTCCGTCGGCCTCCTCCTCGTGCTATGGAGCTCCTGCCTGAGCCGTCCCCTCCGGCCACCTCTGCTCCTGCTTCCCCTTCGTGCACCTGCCGACCACCACCGCATCGAGTCTTTTGCCTTGCTTCGTTTTGGTTTGAAGACTGAGATGAGACCGCCAAGATGCACCCTGGTTTCGCCAAGACCCTATGTTAGGCCCTGTGAACGACTACAGCGACATGAACATCTACGAACTGTGTACAACTACTGTTACCTGCCTGGAACAACTACCGTCGACATGCTTCCGCCAAGTACCTCTCGGGTCCGACAAGTACCCCGATGACGTGTGTACCACTATCGTCGACCCTCGAAGACCCCATGGACCCCGAACATCTACGGATCATGAACAACTACTTCATCTACGAAACGTGTACAACTACCGCCGCCGCCGTGTACCACTACTTCCACTACCGTCACATGAACAACTACTTCCACTACGAGATGTACCTCTACCGACGCCGTGTACGACTACTTCCATGACGTCCCGTGAACGCCTACTTCCTCTACACCACTCCGAACTCGTTCCGCCCGGAAACGCTCGCTTCAAAGGTATAACCCGAGACGACCGCGATGAGATGCCCTTGCATGTATGAGATGTACGATATGTTTGCACCGTGTCCGAATCGTCATTGCAAGTTCCTCCTCGTTTGCCGTGTCGTCAACCCGTGGGAACCCGGTAGTCGGGATCACCCCACCACCTTTTGCATGACACACTCATCCGCACACTTCTATCTTGCATCGGTATCTCAATCGAGTTACCGGAACCGATATGTTGCCGTGGCACCATTTTCGGATATGCTGTCGTGGCATCATTTTCGGATATGTTGCCGTGGCACCATTTCTGTTTCGCCGCCGTGGCACCTTTTTCATTCCGCCATGACGACAAATGCCTCGTATCATGCTCATGTTAACGTCTTCATAAAATTGCATAAACTTTCATATGTCATCCGCATCATGATAACAACATTTAAATGCTTAAAATTGTTGTTGCATTAAACTACTAAATGACATGGGGACTTTCCGGATTTGTTGTTTGTTATATCCGGCCCCATTTAAATTGTTTAGATGGTATAATTTTGTTATGCTTCACCTCTTGCCATGTTAACCAATATTTAATATTGTTTGGTAACCTAACCGAGAGAGAACTAAATAATTGATGTGGTGTTTTGTCAATATGCAACTCGTTGCATATTGAGCTCCACGTAACTTGTAGTATTGTTTGTGTGCATTGCCATGCCATGCCTCTTTAAACCGGACATGCATCATACTTGATTGTGCATCATGCCATGATTATGCTTGTGTGTTTACCATGGTTATTTGCTTCTTTCCGGTTGCTTCTCTCGTTAGCTTCGGTTTCGTTCCGGAGTTGTGAGGACTCGTTCGACTACGTCCGTTTGTCTTCTTCATGGACTCGTTCTTCTTCCTTGCGGGATTTCAGGCAAGATGACCATTACCCTTGATATCACTTCTATCTTTGCTTGCTAGTTGCTTCGTTCTATCGCTGTGCTGCGCTACCCATCACTTGTTTACCATGCCTCCCATATTGCCATGTCAGCCTCTAACCTTTGACACCTTTCCTATGCAAACCGTTGTTTGGCTATGTTACCGCTTTGCTCAGCCCCTCTTATAGCATTGTTAGTTGCAGGTGAAGTTGAAGATTGCTCCATGATGGACAGGATTATTTTGGGATATCACAATACCTCTTATTTAATTAATGCATCTATATACTTGGTAAAGGGTGGAAGACTCGGCCTTATGCCTGGTGTTTTGTTCCACTCTTGCCGCCCTAGTTTCCGTCATATCGGTATTATGTTCCCGGATTTTGCGTTCCTTACACGGTTGGGTGATTTATGGGACCCCCTTGACAGTTCGCTTTGAATAAAACTCCTCCAGCAAGGCCCAACCTTGGTTTTACCATTTGCCACCTAAGCCTTTTTCCCTTGGGTTCTGCAGACTCAAGGGTCATCTTTATTTTAACCCCCCC
>NC_041393.1:197903081-197933031 GCF_002162155.2 Triticum dicoccoides | reverse complement strand
CCTTCGAGTGTTGGTCCGAAATGAGTTGCCTACGGGGCCACCTCGGGGAAACTTGAGGGCTGGTTTTACTCGTAGCTAGTCTCATCCGGTGTTGCCCTGAGAACGAGATATGTGCAGCTCCTATTGGGATTTGTCGGCGCATCGGGCGGCTTTGCTGGTCTTGTTTTACCATTGTCGAAATGTCTTGCGAACCGGGATTCCGAGGTTGATCGGGTCTTCCCGGGAGAAGGTATATCCTTCGTTGACCGTGAGAGCTTGTGATGGGCTAAGTTGGGACACCCCTGCAGGGTATAATCTTTCGAAAGCCGTGCATGCGGTTATAGGCATATGGGAATTTGTTAATGTCCGGTTGTAGATAACTTGACACCAGATACGAATTAAAACGCATCAACCGTGTGTGTAGCCGTGATGGTCTCTTTTCGGCGGAGTCCAGGAAGTGAACACGGTTTCTGGGTTATGTTTGACGTAAGTAGGAGTTCAGGATCACTTCTTGATCATTGCTAGCTTCACGACCGTTCCATTTGCTCTCTTCTCGCTCTTATTTGCGTACGTTAGCCACCATATACGCTTAGTGCTTGCTGCTACTCCACCTCATTACCACTTCCTACCCATAAGCTTAAATAGTCTTGATCTCGCGGGTTTTGAGATTGCTGAGTCCTCGTGACTCACCAGATACTATCACAACAGTTGCAGGTGCCGATGATACCAGTGCAGGTGATGCAACCGAGCTCAGATGTGAGCTCAACGAAGACCTTGGTCATGGCTATGTTTCGTTTCATTTTGATCAGTAGTGGAGCCCAGTCGGGACGATCGGGGATCTAGCAGTTAGGTTATCTTCTTTTCTTTTGGCTTCGTTCATAGACAGACTATATGTGTGTTCTCTGAATGATGTATGATTTATTATATGTTCATTGTGTGAAGTGGCGATTGTAAGCCAACTCTTTATCCCATTCTTGTTCATTACATGGGATTGTGTGAAGATGACCCTTCTTGCGACAAAACCACAATGCGGTTATGCCTCTAAGTCGTGCTTCGACACGTGGGAGATATAGCCGCATCGTGGGTGTGACAAGTTGGTCATCAGAGCCATCCCCGACTTAGGAGCCCCCTGCTTGATTGTTTGCTGGCGTTGTTGAGTCTAGATCAAAAATGTTTTGAGTCTTAGGATTATATATATCGGAGAGTAGGATTCTTTTTACTCCTCAGTCCCTTCGTCGCTCTGGTGAGGTCTCCTGACGTAGATGTTTTGTCTTTCCTCGCCTCAAATTTCACTAAAAAAAATTTAGGATCACGCGGGTATCTTGGAATCGTTCCGATGGTTTTGTGACGAGAACATTGTTCTTGGTGCCTCCTGTCTATTATGTGGCTTTGACCCGGGGAGTTGAGCTCCAAGGTGTTGTCGTCACAATTTTATCGTTGCAGTTCTGGAATACCTGAGTTTTGCCGACATCGAAAATCTTTTTTATGCAGTTGTTGGTGAGATAACCTCGACGCCACCCAGTACTGGGGCGGGAGTTCGGGAGTATTGCCATAACTTGTATAACAGATGCTTTTCGAAGGTTGAGGTACATGATTTCCGAAGGTTTCTTGGTTATGTGTTGACGGATGGATACAGCTTGGATGTAGGTATTGATAGTTTTGGGTGAGATATATATTGCTTCCCCTGTATCCCCAACACCAGATTGCATAACCAGAAAGTTTCAGGAGTTTTATAGGTGGGAATTCAAGTAGCTCCTAGAATATCTTTTCGACAGATGCATGATATGAGATTGGGGTTTGACGTCTAGTGGTCCGCCTTTCCATGGTCGTTTTTACAGTGGTCTCGTTGTGTCTTAAAGAACCCTTGGCTATGCTGGTTCGGGAACACTTCTTATGTCATGTGCACTGCCTTGTACATGATGGTGCTGTACACTCGAGCCCGTGTGGGCCCCAGCACGAAAACTTCGGACAAAATCTCTATCATATGTTTGTTCTGGCTTATTCTGCAAGCCAAATCCTTTGTTTTGTTGAGTTGTGGTATTCGAGTTGCTTCGAAGTCAAATGTTGAATCCATACCTTTACTAAACGGTGTTCTCATATTGCTATGCGAATACTAATCTTTCATGTTTACCGAGTTTGTCATCCCAATTCTTTTCCTACCGGTGTGCTTCTCTTCAAGTGGATCCAATCATTCTCCCCATCCGCAAGATCAATTCTAAGTTTTCTCAACGGTGTTTGTTTCATCTGCCCCAAGTTGCCTTTGTTTTTCCTGCCCTCCCACCCTTTTTCTTCAAGGACTCAGATTTCTTAATCAAGTATCCTTTTATTGATGAGAAGTCTCTCCATTCTTTTCCATCAATGTTCTTATCCGGTGATTCTCAAGAAGATACTAACGGAGCTTTGAGTTCATCATTTTTCATTCTTTTCTTCTCCGATGGATTCAATTCAAGCCTTGTCGATCATATCCTTTCCTCGTTTCAAATGTTTTCCCATGCCGGTGCACCTCTTAATCATTCACTTCTCGATATTCCTTCGTTCTCGAGTGTTGAATATTTCTCAGAAGGCTCGTCTTTTCATTCAAGATCCGTTCAAGCTATTTGGAGATTGTTATCTCATTCAAGTCATGTAATTCAACCGGTGCAACCCCCCCCCCCTTTCAATCAATCATTCAACGGTGGTTTCCTTTTGAGTGGGCCCTAACCCACAGGTCTTTCCCCAGGATCTTACCTGACTCTTCTAATTATCAGGAGCGATTCTCAAATTCATTTCCAAGTTTGATGTAAGAATGAATTCTCATCAGTCATATGCCTTTGTCCAAGATCTTTCAAATTCTTTCGTCGTTCGTTCAACCTTTCTGCTCTTCATTCTGGAGTGTCTCAACAATTCATGGTGGTTCTCGTCATCATTCTCAGCATGTGAAGACCGAAGAAGAGGTTCTCTTAAATCTGGTCCATTCTCTTGAAGATTCATGGTTCTAGCGTGATGCCATCCTCTCATAATTGCTTTCGATTGTGAGAATTCTTTTCACCCATCCAGAGCAATTCAGGAGTCTCTTCAGTCTCATTCTCCGGAGCCAATCGTCTCAGAATTACTCAGTCTCAGCTTTCAACTCTCGTTCTCAAATTCTTCCGGTGCATCGTCCAGATACCCTCTAATCCGTTCATGATCTCTTCGTTCTCATGTATCTAAATCCCCTCAAGTATCTTCATTAATTTTCCAATTCTTCCCGGTGATTTGTGCCTTTGCTACGTTCATTTTCTATTCTTACGGTGGTTTGTTCAAGATTACACTTCCTTCATTATCATATCAACTCATTCGTTCTTTCCGAATCCTACCGGTGGTTTGTTCAAGTTTTTCCCAAGTTTGCGCTATATCTCTATCTGTAATCATTTTTCAATGAGAATAAGTAGTATGCAAATCCGTTGCTTGTCATCAATTTAAATTGGTGAAGGATAGGCATGACATAATCCTTATTCTTATTTCCTCTAGGTGATTCAATTATTTTCTTCCGGAGATTGTTCATGATGAAGTAATTCTCAGTTCCAAGTTATTCATCTTTCTTGTCCGGAGTTCAAAGTTTACTCATTTCGAAGCTCCATCTAAATCATCGCAAGGCTTCACCTTGTGTTTTCAACTTCTCTTTCTTTCTATCATCCTTTTATTACCGGAGTTCTTCATCGAGGCTCTACATGGTGGTTCATCAAGGATTCTTTTCTTTCTTCATTTGTTCTTCAAGATTTCTCTCGAAGCAAAGATCAGCCAAGCTATACTCTAAAAATTAAACATGGTGCTCAACACATGTTTTGTTTTGAGGCATTCAATTATTATTCTTCTTGCATTTCGAAGTGCAATTCTTTCTACCTTATCTTTTGAGATGGTGTTATGTCACTCTTGACAATTTCCTTCATGTTTCATGATTCATATGTTGTCAAGAATGAGGTATTTTAAATCCATCAACCTCATTGTTGGAGCTATCTTGTGTCATATTTCACCTAAAGCCTTCCCTAAGGAATGTTGCTCCTTATGGTGCTTACCAATGATCCAAGTTTTCTCCTATCCTCTCGTCAAAAGCAGTTTTCATCTCTTCATTGATCTCAAGCAATCAATTGTTTCCGTTAGTGGTCGGGTGTCACCTCATAGTTTTGAGATGTTTTCCATAAGCCCACTACAAGCTTATTCGTTTCGTTGTTCATTTTCCAACAACCTCGTTGTAACCTTCTTGGAAGGGCGTTTTCCAAGCTCATTTGTGGCAGAAGTTATCATTTTCTTCACCATTCTGTTATTCCAATGATCTATCTTCTATTCTTTCTTTCGGAGGCGATGTTGCTCTCTTCACTCATCTTCTCGTATTGAGGATCATGTTCTTTTCGTGCTTATCCATTTAACCGGAGTGTTATGTTCTCTGCTAAGTTCTTTTCATCTTATCAAGTCTTGCATCTCTTTTCAACCGGAGTGCTGTCCGAATTTGATCTTCCTTGTTCCTTGTTTATCTTGTTTCAACCTGAGTGGTGTCTGAAATCCTTCTTACCCATTGTGCCATTCTTTCAATAGTTCCGGAGGCATTGTGTTGTTGATTTCATCAAGTATCATCCCATCTTCTCAAATTCATGTTCTATTCCTTCCATGTTCAACCGGAGTGCTGACCGAATTCTTCCTCTCTCATCTTGTTTTAACCGGAGTAGTTCCAATTCCTTCTTGTCCATTGTACTCGTCATTCATAGCTTTTCAACCTATCAAGGTTCTTTGGTTTCACTCTTTTGTCGAAGAAGCAACTTAGTTTTACCTCTTCTCTTCCTCTTCCGTTTCTCTCCGGTGCCATCCTAGATCTCGGGACGAGATCCTCTTGTAGTGGTGG
This sequence comes from Triticum dicoccoides, assembly GCF_002162155.2. Classification (NCBI taxonomy): domain Eukaryota; kingdom Viridiplantae; phylum Streptophyta; class Magnoliopsida; order Poales; family Poaceae; genus Triticum; species Triticum dicoccoides. The sequence continues at coordinate 197,928,197 of NC_041393.1, read as the reverse complement.
AGTGTTGTAACGCCCCGAGACCGACGCTCCAGAAGACTTCCAGCTATTCCGAATTTCGCCGTGTGTTTTATTTGCTTGCTGCATTGCATCATGTCATCTCTCGCATTGCATCGCGTCATCATGCCATCATGCCATTTAATTTTTGAAACTCAGCTAAATAAATTGCATCGATCTTCGGTCCATTTAAATCGAGGGAAGGGTGACTTCTCTTTATAACATACCCTCCCGATATTTCGGGAGATATTATAAATTATTTCATTTAATTGGAATTCACCATAACCCACTTGCAAAATAAATCCCATGCCTTTTCTGCTCCGAGTTGACCTCAAAAACCATGCCAATAATTCTTTCTCTGTTTATCGGAGCCCCACCAAAAATCCGAACATTTTTGGACCTTCCCAAACCTCACTTCCTATTCAAATCATTTGGATTAAATCAAATGAATTTGAATTTAAATCTTGCAATCTTGGTCTTCCTATTTTTCTTGGATCAAACTCATTTTTGTGAGTTCGGGAAAACTATCTGCGTGCCCAACTTCTTCCCCTAACCCCTCTTTCTTTTCTTTCTTAATCTCTGTTTTTTTCTTTTCTTTTCTTTTAGTAGTGAGAGAAAACCAAGCAGCCCAGCCGTAGCCCACTACCTAAGCAAGCCTCTTAGGCCCATCCGCAGCCCAGCCGGCGCCCAGCTCTAACCCTAGCCGCACGCAGCGCCCGTCCTCTCGATCCCCTTCATCCCTCCTCGTCCTTCCTCAGCGCCGCACTCGATCCCCTCGCACGTCGCACGCACACACGCACGTCGCCAGGGAGAGGATCCCACGATCCTCCCGCATCTTCCATCGATCCCCATCTCCTCCCTCGCGCAGCCCTTGATCCCCTTCCTCTCCTCGCATCGCCGCACCACCGCATCGGCCTCCTCGCCGCCGTAGCGTCCCTCTTCTTCTTCCACGCCGGTGACCCCATCAGGGCAGCCAACTCCGGCGGCCCTCCGTCGCCTCGCCGCCTTGGCCACGCCTGCGCCTCCAGCGCCTGACCCCGCGCCTGTCCGCCTCGGAGCCGGCCGCCACCGCCTCCTCCCTCACCTGCGGCCACGCCGCCTCCGCACCTCCAGCCGGCCACCAGAGCCCGCTCACTGCCGCTGGGCTTCACCTCGCCGTGCTGCCCCAGGTCGTTGCTCCCCTGCCACCTCGGGCGCCGCAGCACCGGAGCAAGCTCGTCCTCCGTCGTTCGCCTCCTGCAACCCGAGCCATCCCCGTGCTGCCGAACCATCTCCGCCATCGCCTCCTTAGTGCTGGTCGAGCCCCGAGTCCGTCGGCCTGCCTCCGCTTCGAACTGGCAGGAATGGAACCCTGGCGACCTCCCGCGACCGGTGTAGGCAAGTGTGACGCCTGCGCCCATCTCTGTTGCATCTCCGTCGGCCTCCTCCTCGTGCTATGGAGCTCCTGCCTGAGCCGTCCCCTCCGACCACCTCTGCTCCTGCTTCCCCTTCGTGCACCTGCCGACCACCACCGCACCGAGTCTTTTGCCTTGCTTAGTTTTGGTTTGAAGACTGAGATGAGACCGCCAAGATGCACCCTGGTTTCGCCAAGACCCTGTGTTGGGCCCTGTGAACGACTACAGCGACATGAACATCTACGAACTGTGTACAACTACTGTTACCTGCCTGGAACAACTACCGTCGACATACTTCCGCCAAGTACCTCTCGGATCCGACAAGTACCCCGATGACGTGTGTACCATTACCGTCGACCCTCGAAGACCCCGTGGACCCCGAACATCTACAGATCATGAACAACTACTTCATCTACGAAACGTGTACAACTACCGCCGCCGCCGTGTACCACTACTTCCACTACCATCACATGAACAACTACTTCCACTACGAGATGTACCTCTACCGACGCCGTGTACGACTACTTCCACGACGTCCCGTGAACACCTACTTCCTCTACACCGCTCCGAACTCGTTCCGCCTGGAAACGCTCGCTTCAAAGGTATAACCCGAGACGACCGCGATGAGATGCCCTTGCATGTATAAGATGTACGATATGTTTGCACCGTGTCCGAATCGTCATTGCAAGTTCCTCCTCGTTTGTCGTGCCGTCAACCCGTGGGAACCCGGTAGTCGGGATCACCCCACCACCTTTTGCATGACACACTCATCCGCACACTTCTATCTTGCATCGGTATCTCAATCGAGTTACCGGAACCGATATGTTGCCGTGGCACCATTTTCGGATATGCTGTCGTGGCATCATTTTCGGATATGTTGCTGTGGCACCATTTCTGTTTCGCCGCCGTGGCACCCTTTTCATTCCGCCATGACGACAAATGCCTCGTATCATGCTCATGTTAACGTCTTCATAAAATTGCATAAACTTTCATATGTCATCCGCATCATGATAACAACATTTAAATGCTTAAAATTGTTGTTGCATTAAACTACTAAATGACATGGGGACTTTCCGGATTTGTTGTTTGTTATATCCGGCCCCATTTAAATTGTTTAGATGGTATAATTTTGTTATGCTTCACCTCTTGCCATGTTAACCAATATTTAATATTGTTTGGTAACCTAACCGAGAGAGAACTAAATAATTGATGTGGTGTTTTGTCAATATGCAACTCGTTGCATATTGAGCTCCACGTAACTTGTAGTATTGTTTGTGTGCATTGCCATGCCATGCCTCTTTAAACCGGACATGCATCATACTTGATTGTGCATCATGCCATGATTATGCTTGTGTGTTTACCATGGTTATTTGCTTCTTTCCGGTTGCTTCTCTCGTTAGCTTCGGTTTCGTTCCGGAGTTGTGAGGACTCGTTCGACTACGTCCGTTTGTCTTCTTCATGGACTCGTTCTTCTTCCTTGCGGGATTTCAGGCAAGATGACCATTACCCTTGATACCACTTCTATCTTTGCTTGCTAGTTGCTTCGTTCTATCGCTGTGCTGCGCTACCCATCACTTGTTTACCATGCCTCCCATATTGCCATGTCAGCCTCTAACCTTTGACACCTTTCCTATGCAAACCGTTGTTTGGCTATGTTACCGCTTTGCTCAGCCCCTCTTATAGCATTGTTAGTTGCAGGTGAAGTTGAAGATTGCTCCATGATGGACAGGATTATTTTGGGATATCACAATACCTCTTATTTAATTAATGCATCTATATACTTGGTAAAGGGTGGAAGACTCGGCCTTATGCCTGGTGTTTTGTTCCACTCTTGCCGCCCTAGTTTCCGTCATATCGGTATTATGTTCCCGGATTTTGCGTTCCTTACACGGTTGGGTGATTTATGGGACCCCCTTGACAGTTCGCTTTGAATAAAACTCCTCCAGCAAGGCCCAACCTTGGTTTTACCATTTGCCACCTAAGCCTTTTTCCCTTGGGTTCTGCAGACTCAAGGGTCATCTTTATTTTAACCCCCCCCCCCGGGCCAGTGCTCCTTCGAGTGTTGGTCCGAAATGAGTTGCCTACGGGGCCACCTCGGGGAAACTTGAGGGATGGTTTTACTCGTAGCTAGTCTCATCCGGTGTTGCCCTGAGAACGAGATATGTGCAGCTCCTATCGGGATTTGTCGGCGCATCGGGCGGCTTTGCTGGTCTTGTTTTACCATTGTCGAAATGTCTTGCGAACCGGGATTCCGAGGTTGATCGGGTCTTCCCGGGAGAAGGTATATCCTTCGTTGACCGTGAGAGCTTGTGATGGGCTAAGTTGGGACACCCCTGCAGGGTATAATCTTCGAAAGCCGTGCATGCGGTTATAGGCAGATGGGGATTTGTTAATGTCCGGTTGTAGATAACTTGACACCAGATACGAATTAAAACGCATCAACCGTGTGTGTAGCCGTGATGGTATCTTTTCGGCGGAGTCCAGGAAGTGAACACGGTTTCTGGGTTATGTTTGACGTAAGTAGGAGTTCAGGATCACTTCTTTATCATTGCTACCTTCACGATCGTTCCATTTGCTCTCTTCTCGCTCTTATTTGCGTACGTTAGCCACCATATACGCTTAGTGCTTGCTGCTACTCCACCTCATTACCACTTCCTACCCATAAGCTTAAATAGTCTTGATCTCGCGGGTTTTGAGATTGCTGAGTCCTCGTGACTCACCAGATACTATCACAACAGTTGCAGGTGCCGATGATACCAGTGCAGGTGATGCAACCGAGCTCAGATGTGAGCTCAACGAAGACCTTGGTCGTGGCTATGTTTCGTTTCATTTTGATCAGTAGTGGAGCCCAGTCGGGACGATCGGGGATCTAGCAGTTAGGTTATCTTCTTTTCTTTTGGCTTCGTCCGTAGACGGACTATATGTGTGTTCTCTGAATGATGTATGATTTATTATATGTTCATTGTGTGAAGTGGCGATTGTAAGCCAACTCTTTATCCCATTCTTGTTCATTACATGGGATTGTGTGAAGATGACCCTTCTTGCGACAAAACCACAATGCGGTTATGCCTCTAAGTCGTGCTTCGACACGTGGGAGATATAGCCGCATCGTGGGTGTGACAGAGTTCTTGGTTCTATGTTGTGATTCTGCCAGACCTCCCTCTTCAGCATGGGTTATCCGGAAGAAATATGTTGAACTTGTTCGACATACTAACCTATGCATCCACAACTCAGAAAGATATATGTTCCTTTGAGTCGTCCCTCTGTAGTTGTATTCCAATCCTTGTCTATCAGTTGATAGCCAAGTTTATGGCGTGCATTTGTGTTATCGATGCCTATTATTCTTGTGGTCCATCGAGCCATTCTATTCCGGAATGACTAGGAGAAACAAACTCCAGCACCTCATCCATTTCTTGGACTGGTCAAAGTAGTTGTATTCCGCAGATCAAAAAGCCAATCCAGCTTTTGTTCTGTTCTACCTCGGAGTATTACCCCCTTTATGTCAGGATTGTCATAGGAATTGCAGCATCTCTCATGAATTCTTGACGTAGTGATACTCTATCCATCATTATTCATTTCTCGGTTCCCATGTTGTTGCAACCGGAATGTCGACAAGTGAATCGTGATGTGTGAAATCAATACTCCTAGCAACCTTGTTGCTTGGTAGTTAAAGGACAATAATTTCATTCTTAGCGTGTTGGTTCTTGAATCATCATTCTAAGATAGATTGTGCTACCTAGTCCTTATCTCCAGTGCACTCTACGATCAATGAGTTAGGATTGTGCTAACCCCTCGCTCCTTTGATCATACCGTCTTGCCCTGAAAAGCAAGATTGTTCCCGAGCTTAATAACATATCGGTGGTTCGTGATTTTCAGATATCTTCTCGGAAGTATCACCAGGTCGTCACCTAACCGCTATGTTGTGTTCGTGATCAAGTTGGTTTTCTTATAAACCACCCCTTCTCCAAGAATCTATGTTGGATACCCCTGAGCTAGTTGGTTAAGTTGAACAACAACTTAGAGAGTTGGAAGATAAAAGCTTACCTAACTTAGTTTGTTTCAAAGGGATATCCTGGTGTTGGTGTGTTTTGAAGAAAGATGATTTCTTCATTGATTGGTCCTCGTGATCAGTTGTAGGACCTATCACCTTATCCAATCTTTGATTTGAGTGTGGGCTATTCTCAGATCAAATCAGAACCAACGATATTCGTAATGTTGTCTTACTCGTGGTTTTTCCTCAAGCATACTCCATTATATCTTTTGGTCTGACCAATGCTATCACCGTGTTCACATAATTATGGAATTCCATCTTCATGGAAATCTGGATGACCTGTTGTTGAGCCCATCGACAATATTTTTACCTTCCCCATGATTCATGTTAAACATCCAGCTAGTATTGGAAACTTTTATATGCATTATCTTCATGACTCGTTCGTGAAGCATATGTTTGGACGAAAGAAGTGAGTCCCTCTAATTCATGTGCACTTGATGCAAGTTGCCGCCATGAGTTTGAGAAGGCTTGTTTTACCTCCTTTGGAATCATCCCAAGTCAGTCATGCACGTGCAACGTATTCTGTGGTCTATTAGACTGATCATCTTCATTCCATATGAACTCTGTAGCACACTAAGCCACTAATTGACTTGTTCAAGGAAAAGGAGTCAAGTGTTAATCCATGGTAATGCACAAGACTTCGATATCCCCGATGATGGTTCCCTACCAGAACTTGGTAGTGTTTTATTGTAAGACTACCATGTGATCATGTTTGTCTGGGACAGCGTGTTCACACGTGTGTAGCAGAACCAACTCATGTTTTGGAGCTTGCTATTGTAGTTCATTTCCCGAGAATCTCGCAATGTCATCTCGTCGATTTGTGTTGCAAACTTTCTTTTTCTTTCTAGACTCGATGAGTCTGGAATATCCTGACACCAGCCAGATCTGAATCTCAGGCAGATATGATGGTTGGAACATTTCCCAAGAACTATAATATTGGTCCCTCGATAACCGGTAAAGTGGATGTTGTGGCCAACACACCCAGCCGGAAGACCTATTATTGTAGTATCTTGTTTGAGGAAGTTGGCCACCTCCCCATAAGGATTTCGTAGGATCTACTCCCTAGTTGTTCCTTATGGATTTTTGTGTTCCCGAAGTCCGACCTTTTACTTGATGTTCTAGATATCAAATCGTCCTTATGAATGGGTTACGCTAGCACATCAAGGAGAACATTAGAAGCGGAGTGCTAAATGTCTCTCGGTCGATCATCCGGATTTTGATCCCTTGGCCTCGCTAAGGTGAAATTTGAGAAGGTCTTATCTTCCTTTGCATCTGCATCCTCCATCACCATTCATCATGGTAGTAAGTTGTGTTGCCAGGATCCTTGACAAGGATATTGGTAAAACCTTGATGGATATAGAAATGTTCAAGTTCTTGAGAGCACGCACAAGCGCTAGGTGTTATCATCGGCACTAACTGGGATTGCTCTCAGTGTCCTTAGTTATGCTATAACTTTTCAAACAGTGGACCTACTCTCCACTGTTGAGCTTCTCCCCAGTTGCTTAAATCGTCCCTTGTGTTGTTTTCAACAAGGTAATCCACATCATCCATTCTAATCCGGGTATGCCATTCTATCGAACCCCTCCAAACGATCGCTCGAGAATTGCCTTAGGCTGGTATAAAGAGTTTCAATGATCTCTGTTTCAAAGGTAATTCTTGTGCCACTTAAGGGATGATTCTACGAGTCACTTTTTCCTAAGGTGCCCCGTTGGGGAATCATGACAGTTAACTCCTCGCTACGTCGTGATCAAGCGTGGATTTGTTGCCTACCTAGTGAACCTTCGTCATCTATTACACCCCATCCCTCTGAATGTGTGTTTCGTATCTCAGCTCAAGAGATGTTTTATATCTCACCCCATGAGTTGATCCTGAGTTGCTCGATCTTCGAGAAGATTGATTCTTCTAGAGTTTTCCTTTCCTCTTCTTGTCATGTTAGTTGGAGTTCTCAGAGGAAGTCATCGAGTCAAAGATGGTGATCAAATCAACGCCCTATGAAGTGCAACCTGGATCGTGAAGATTGTGTTAGTTTGCGTTTCCCCTTCATCTTACCCTACGCTTGAATCTCGGGACGAGATTTTTGCTTAGTGGGGGTGAGTTGTCACATCCCTGGTCCTGGTCTGCAGTAGACTAGCCCTTCATGTGTGCATCATGTTTAATTTTTCAAATGAACTTGAAATGGGGATTGCCTAAACCCTAGCATTAAAGGAATTCACTAGGTTCACCTAAAATATTTTCAGTAAGTCCAAATGGCTTTCAAAAATGTTCATCATTTATGGGAAATACTGTAAACAGTAGCCAGAGGTGATGCACATTTTTCCATGACATATTTGGATCTGAATTAAATCATACTCTATTTGAATTTGGGCATTTAAATTCTATAAAATATTTAAAATGTCCAAATAATCCTAGACTGAAATGTTCCATGTTGGGTATATTCCAAACAGTGGCCATGAGCAGTTTGGTGATTTTTGAGTGCGCCTAAGTATTTTTAATAAAGCCCTAATTTTTTACAGAAAATAGAAAACAGGAAATAAAATAGAGCAACCTTACCTGGACTTACCTTGAGGCCCACCAGGGATACCAGCCCACCTGCGCGGCCCGTTACTGTGCAGCCCAGCTGCCAGTCATCTTCCTCCCCCTCGCCCCGAAGCAGCTGCGTGCTGGACGCACGCGCGTCGACGCCGGCCACCTCCTGCTTCGCGCTAGAGGCCTCTCCTTCGTCCTAATCCGTGTCTGGCGACGCCACGCACCCTTCTGGACCCCTCTCACTCTCCTCCCGTCCTCATCCCCTCCTCTGGCCCTCTCTCTCGCAAGAATAGAGCGCAACCGTCGCCGCCGACGAGCTCCACCACGGCTACAGCCATCTCCGAGCCCCTCCGACGCACCTCTGAGCTCTGCAGTGACGCCCCCGTCCTCTCCGCCGAGCCACAAGACGTCGGACGCCCTGTGGAGCCGCCTTCGCCCTCGTCTTCCTCCTTGGGCACCCGAGATCGCCGTCGTTGTTTCGTCATCACCAAGCCATCCCCGAGCCCACTAGCCTGCTCTGCGAGTTCACCGTGAGCACCAGAATCTTTCCCCCTCTTCCCTGCCTCGTTTGCATCGCGTAGCTATCGAATCCGCCGGAGCCGCGAGCTTACCACCGCCGGCGATGTCGCCGCCGCCGCGCTAGTCACTGGAGCTCGTGTCCGAGCACTCCATCGTGCTCAGCACGCCCCCAGTAGCACATATCACCCCACCACCGTCCTCCCCGTGCACCACAACACGATCCCGTGCACAACCGAACTCCGGCCACCGCCTTTGAGCTCGTGGACGTCCACTCCGGCCACCCCCGGCCCGGCTACTGCCACCAGCCGACGCGCTGCAACACCAGCTACCCGTAGAGACCAACCGCGGCTCAAACCGCTGCCTGTACGCAAAACCCGAGCAACTCCGGCGTGTTGCCGCCACGGTTTTGGTCGCCGCCGGCTGAACTCCGGTGACGCCGACGTGGCGCACTTACTTAGCCACTAATGACCTTGCTAATAGCCCCATCTCTCACTGACATATGGGCCCCACGCCCTTAATTAACCACGACTTAAACTTCTGTTAGTTTAGGTTAATCACAGTGGCCCCACGCATCGGCGTTGACCTCGCTGACGTGGCCGTTGACTGGACCCACAAGTCAGCGACACCAACCAGCCCCAGGCACTGACCAATGGACCCCACTGGTCAGGTTTGACCTGGACCGACCCAGTTGACCTGCTGACGTCATGCTGCTATCATGCTGACGCAGTTAATCATTTTCTGGAATAAAAATAATCCAGGAAATTCCAGAAAATAGCTTAAACTTCCAAAATTCATATTAAATCAACCGTAACTCCAAATGAAATAATTTATATATGAAAAATGATCAGAAAAATCCAATCTATCCAGCTGTACCATTTTCATGCATGTTAGAGCAACCTAACCTTGCTGTTTAGATGAAACAAGTTAATGCACCTTTATGACTTCATAAAATGGGTTTGCATTTGAATCTTTGGTTCAAATGGACTCATTCCAATCTGTTCTAGATTGCATTAGCCCAAAACACATTCATTTTGCCATGTCATGATCATGCATCATATTGTGCATTGCATTGATTGTATTTCTTCTCTGTTGCCGGTATCTGTCCCCTCTCGATAGACGTGTTTCGACGATGTGATCGATGACACCGATGAAGAGTTATATTTTCTTCAGAAGTGCCAGGCAAGCAAAAACCCCTTGTTCATTCCGATACAATCCCACTCTCTCGCTCCTGCTCTCTTTTACTGCATTAGGACAACAACGATTCAACTGTTACACGCTGCGGTAGTTGAACCCCTTTCCTCTTCATGACCTGTCATTGCCACAGTAAATAGATGAAACCCACTAGCATGAGTAGGAGTTGTTTGAGCCCTGATGTGCCTACTCATTCATGCTTGTTTGTCATGCCTGCTACTACTTAGAGTTGAGTCAGGTCTGATTCATCGGGGATGAATTGGAATGGTGTTGAACATGTCCTACTGTGTTTGAGCTAAGTGTGTGAACACGATTTGGTAAAGGTAGCGGTGAGAGGCCATGTAGGAGTACATGGTGGGTTGTCTCATTGCAGCTGTCCTCGGGAACTGAGTTCTATGTTTGTGATCCATGAACAGTTACTACCACGCATTGGAATGCTTAAGTGCCCCTCTTGACTTATTAATCAACTTGATCTCTGTCCAGGAGTTGCAACTAGTTTCTGGTGTTTGTAGGTAGTGTTAGTAGTCTACCAAGTGGCACACGGTACAGGTGGGCTTGGGACAGACTAGGCACAGTGGCCCGGTGTACCAAGTAGCACCCGGATGGTGGGCTTGGGAACCCTGCACACATCGTTTGGGGCCGTGAGCGACACCCCGGCCGGATCTCCTTGCGGATGGAACCCGAATAGGCGATAAACCTGGACGAGAGACTTGTGTGGTTAGTCAAGTCGTTGCCGACACCCTCACCGGGCTTCTGCTTGAAGGTTGTCGAGTACATGTCGTGTAAATGGTGGTAAGTGGTGAGAGCGTGTGTGAAGAAGTACACCCCTGCAGGGTTAACATCATCTATTCGAATAGCCATGTCCGCGGAAAAGGACTTCTGGGTTGCCTGTACAGTTCATAGACAAGAGGAAGTGGATACTCTAAAATGCGCAAGATAAGCGTGAGTGTTATGGATGGTGTTCTCGTAGGGAGACGGGAGTGGATCCATAGTGGTGTATTGATATGGTGAATATGTGGACTCGTGTGCGCCACCTCAAAAGAGTTACTTGCAGTCGTAGTTTAGGATAGCCACCGAGTCAAAGCTGGCTTGCTGCAGTTAAACCCCACCATCCCCTTGTTGATAATGATGCATATGTAGTTAGATCTGATGTAAGTCTTGCTGGGTACATTTGTACTCACGTTGCTTAATTTATGTTGTTGCAGAGAGACTTCAGTCTCGCTAGTAGTTCCACATGGACTTTGACGTTTAGCTTGTTACCTCAGCTACGATCTTGTGCCTTCGGCAGGATCTGGTAGATAGTCAGGCTTCTCAGCCTTTTTCATTTGTAGATGTCTGTACTCAGACATGTTAAGCTTCCGCATGTGCTTTGACTTGTATGCTCTGATTGTCGGGTCATGAGACCCATGTTTGTAATATCTCGCTCCTCGGAGCCTATTGAATAAATACTTGAGTCATAGAGTCATGTTGTGATGCCATGTTGTATTTGCACATATCGAGCATATTGTGTGTATATTATTGAAATGCTTGGTATGTGTGGGATCTGACTATCTAGTTGTTTATCCTTGGTAGCCTCTCTTACCGGGAAATGTCTCCTAGTGCTTCCACTGAGCCCTGGTAGCTTGCTACTGCTCTGTAACACTTAGGCTGGCCGGCATGTGTCCTTCGTTCCTGTGTCTGTCCCTTCGGGGAAATGTCACGCGGTGTCTACCGAAGTCCTGTTAGCTCAGTGCTACAGTCTGGATTCACTCGCTGATGACCGACACGTTCGATGTTGGGTCATGGATGCCTGTCCCTGTAAGTTTGTGCCACTTTGGGTTTACGACTAGCCATGTCAGCTCGGGCTCCTTATCATATGGATGCTAGAGACACTATCATATATGTGTGCCAATAGGCACAAACGGTCCCGGGCAAAGGTAAGGCGACACCCGTGGGAATATCGTGCGTGAGGCCGCAAAGTGATATGAGGTGTTACATGCTAGATCGATGTGGCATTGAGTCGGGGTCTTGACAGGCCAGCCCTCTAGCCCCCCCCCCACCCACCACGCCAAGCTTTTTCTCCGGCGATCCCCACGCCACCGCCCCACCACCGCGCCCCCACCGCCGGCGAGCAGCACCCCACCCAGAACCCTAAGATAGATAGTGGGGTACCTCTCCGGCGAGCCCCCCTCCCTGCTGTGGGTGGTTCTTCCTTAACTCCGGCGAGACCCACCACCCCTAGAAAATCGACTGACCCAAAAGTCGATTCAGTCGACTGAAGTGTAGCTAAATCAAAGCAGAGCAGCAGCACAAGTGAGGGGGAGAGCAGCAGCGCGAGCGAGCGAGCGAGAGCCGGAGCAGCAGCAGCGTGAGCGAGCGAGCGAGAGCCCGGGCAGCAGCAGCAGCAGCGCGAGCAAGCGAGAGTCGGAGCAGTAGCAGCTGGGCGAGCGAGCGACCGAGCGACAGCCCAAGCAGCAGCAGATCTGGCTGGTATGGACGCCGTCGTCGAAGGGGCCTCGCACTGGGGAGAGCCGCTATGGAAATGTCGCTCGCGGCACCAGCTTCGAGGTAGCCGCTCCATGGGGGTGCGGGATGGAGCACCATTGGCGCCGGGAGGTCGAGTTAAGGAGAAGGTGCGATGCAATGAGTGTACAACCTCTTTGGTGGCGCCGAGTAGGCCTCGGCTTTGTCCGAGGAGTCGGTGAGGATATTGCGGTTCCGGTGGAGCAGGTTAAGGCGGCGCTGTGGGGATGGAGCAGCCGCGATAGACGAGGAGATCGTCGAAGCAGCTCCTTGGAGGTGGAAGACGGGGCGGCTGAACTGGCGGGACGTTGGGACGGACGATGGATCCTCATCCGGGGAGGTGGATGAGGGATGTCGAGCTGTTGCGATGGACGACATCATCAGGGAAGAGGCTCCGGCTGGGCAACGGTGAGGTGGCGGACGGAGGAGGGTGGGGTTTCGCGGTTGGAGCGGAGAGGTTATGGTGGCCAGATTTCGAATGGCAAAAAGGAGGCGATGGGAGGGGGGACCATGACTTAGGGACGCGCTTGTCCAAAATGTAGGGTGTGTTACAAAAGTACCCCCACCGATTTGAACTAGCGGCCCTTTCGGCTCAAGGTTAGAAGGGGGATTTCACATGTCGGGATTTGGCAGCTGGAGGGAGTTTTCGCGCGCGTTGTAATTTCGGGATAGCAAGGCACGGGTTGTGAAGGTGCCAGTTTTGGGAGCACGATATCTGAATTTTTGGGATATAACACGGCGCGGGTTGAATTTTAGGGACAAGCCTAACGTGTAATATTGTACTTGTACGTACCAAATCAATTCACACTTCCCTCAACGGGAGAAAAAACAAAAAAAATAAAAACTATTCACACCACACAAAGAGAGAGTCTTGTCCCGTTTTACTATACAAATGCTATTCAAAGCTACACAAAGAGAGAGTATGAATCCATGTTATGTCCCTGGCTGTATAATGCATGTAACCTACTCATACCAACATCTTAGTGCATTCCGAATGTTTATACTACCGCTGCAATTCGAACTGAATTTGAATTCGTTTCTCTATTTCAATAAGAATCTACAATCATGATTGTTGCCAACTTCAACCATCATCCGTGTATTACCTTAACAACACACCACATGATTACTATAGAGATAGATATGAACTATGTGTACTATATGAACTCGAATTCAATCTTTTGAATACAGTAGATGTTGATTCCAAATAATAGTACATTTGATGTACTAACTATATATTCATAATCTAAACCATGTTCCATACGTACGCCGTGTTTATCACACAAAGTATAGTGCCCCGCCCCCTAGATTATGACAAGTATTTAGCCCTGAGCTGCAAAAGCCACACATTGGCCCAAATTATAATCAATGTTCTATATATTATATGTAGTACTAGCAAGATGCCCCTGCGTTCCACGGAACATCAACATGATCAAGGGGAGGCCTTATTTGCAAATATGGAGAGGGGTGTGGGTATCTTTTTTCAAAATTGCCATAGTTTCCTTCCTATCCGTCAGATATAAATCGGACGGCCTATATTGCAGGATGGCAGGCAAACCATCATCAACAACTCTATTTGTTATAAGAGTAGAAATAAAATATATTACATGTAGTATAACATGTTCATAACCACACCATGTGTATCACCGTTATATATATTCACGCATGTGTCGGTTTAAAACACTATGAAAAATTCTTCAAATATTCGAATTTGCTTTTTATAATGAATTATGATCTCTATTCGTCTTTTACACCCACACAATCCTCTTATCTTTGTAGCTAGCGCTAACTTTCTCTCGTGCATGCACACGCCCGCATCCCTCTCACCCTCCCTCGGCATTCTCTAGCTCCATCGCGCAAATTCGTCTTTTCACTTTAGCTCGTTCACCCACGTTGTGTGTGGGCCCCCCAGCTCCTTCTTTACATCACACATCGATCGATATGCCTCTCTAGCCAGGTGTGCCTACCACAAACACAAGCTTCCCCTCTTCTCTCCTCACCATCCATGCCTCACTCCCACCACTCTTTTCATCGATCTCGTACTCGCACACTCCTTCCCCCTCGATGTAGTATGCCTCTTGCACCACCTCTTAGATGCATCCCTCTCTCTATCCTTCTCCCCTGGCCTTATTTGCTTCTAACACATACATGCATGTATACCGATCGATCTCCCTACATATACCTAGGTCGACTTTAACTATTTTACCCCCACCCATCAATCGACGTACCTCACAAGTTATGTCTCTCCTTTCTCCGACAGAGGATGATTGATCTTCCTATGTACTTATGTCTGCTTACCACAGCCATATCGTCACCCCTCATCATTCGTGCATGCCTCCTGACTTGTCTCTCACCCGCACGCGCACAGACAGACAGCCATCCCCTCTCTTATTGATATTGCAGGTGTGCCCTCCGCTTGTCTAGCAAGCCTCTCCCACCATTTGTTAGAAGTAACTCCACTACCACCCCCTCCAACACTCTAGCTCTGTCTCTCTCCCAACCTTATTCCTCTCCCACACATATGCATGGATGCCGATCGATCTCTCTTAATACATAAGGTAGGCCTCTCTCCTCCTCCACACATATACCAGCCATTGTACCTCTATAGTTAATAAGGCCTCCCCCCCCATCCCCCCACCACACACCGATAGTCGAGCGCTTTAGGTAGGTATCCATGCCACAGAGACAAACTGCACCTGTCGCCTCTCACGTTCCAGTAGGCCAGCCGCCCTATATCTTTGACGTGGGCACACACAAATTCGACGGCACTCTTTATCGATTGCGCACGCGCACACACATACACACACATCATCCCTCTCTTCGATTTATGGATACCTCAAGCCGATGATACCTTCACTCTCTTCTCGTGATCGCCCCCTCTATATATATGATATATCCAGGTCTCTATTTTCACACACATTGCATATGTTACATTTTTTGATTGACACACCCAAAAAAAACACTCACGAACCCACACACTATATCTCTCTACGTTTGTATCTCTATCACACAACCCCACGTAGGTGGTGTACGTACACGAAGAGAATAGGTGCACGTACTCATGCTTCGTGCCCAGCCACACCCGCGCGGGTACACGGTGGAGCTCATTTCTGTACGAAATTGCAGCCCACATGCTAATTTGAACGCGTGTAGCGGTTGTTTACCTATAGAGGACGTGTACCACGCGTGCACGAAACAAAGTTCGACTTGATGCGTTGGCGCGTTATTTTTAAATAAAGTTATATCGCTCAATGGCACGTACACAGAATATAAAACGATTTTTATGGAGAAAAAGGTAGTCCGCTCCACTATATACAATGGAGCCTGCCTGCCTGGGTTTGTCTCTCTTAAGAGTATCTCACACAAGGCGGCGGTGGCCTCTCTCTCTCTCACCATTGGTCATTGATCCAGCCGCATCGCGTCCGCCGGCGGAAAGGGAGGATGTGCATCGTTCCTCCGTCCGACGGCGCCGAGGCAGCACGTCCCGATCTGTGGTACCCGCCGTTCTCTCTGACCAAGCTCCGGCGTGGTAGGGCCTACGCCACCTGCTTGCTGCCGCAATATGGGCAGATCCCGCCTGCCGCCGCTCACCTAGTTACATCCCAACGACCCCAGGTATCCCCTCCGGCCTTGCTCCACTGTCCGTCTTCCCACGTCGCTGCATATGGAAAATCTTGCATGTGGATCTAAAATAGTTCTCTGCCCAAAACGTAGCTCGTCCGGTGTACTTTCCATATTGCAATCTCGTCCTCACACCGTTTTAGACAAACACAACCGGGTTGTTATCTTCCCTTAGGACATGGAATATGCTTCTTTTTTGTCGTCGCATGTGTCATCAACTGTTATTGGCCAGTAATTGTTTCCTTTCTACCTCTTTTTTGCAAACAGGGCTATCCATTTCACCTTGTTGCTATTGCGACCTTTTGGTGAACTGCACAAATCACTTTTTTCTTAAGAGTGTTTTGTGCAGTTGTACTAAAATGTCACAGGGGGAACGTCTACATTTCAGTGCGCTGCACAAAGGGAGGTTGGTTTTGCTCTATCCTCCTCATCCAACTCCGAGCCTAATCTTCTCCAACTATTTGCTTAATCTCCTCCAACTAGTTAGTCTTAAGAGAGACTGCAAAGGTGACCGACTTCTATTTGTGTGTTTATTGTTTCATCAGCAGTCCTCTATTATTGTAATCACACTTATTATCTTTGGAACAGGGACGCTCAGCTCTATTTTAGTGGAACTGCACAAAATGATCAGAATGTTGCGTGCTCCAGACAGCTACTTTTTTCCCAACATGCCTTGTTGATTTAGACAGAGCTGGGGGGACGTTCCTGCCAATGAAAGCATGGATCAATTTTAATTTAACACCTTCTCACAACTTTGTCTTCAGTTGTAATGTAAATATTAGCTCTGGTCTGCTAATCATTGAGATGCATTAGCAAGGAAGTTAGTTTTTTATTGTTTCCGAAAGAGCATCGATGGCAAGACACACGAAACAAAAGCTGAAAGCTCAGAGCATTGTACAATTTCATGTCGCTGGAAGATTATTTGTATAGAACGTCAATTATGTAAACAAATGCTGGAATCTTGATAGCATTGCCAGAAGCCTCTTCAGCATCCAAGTCCATGTGCCATGCATAAAATTATACTTCCTCTGTTCCTAAATATTTATCTTTTTACAAATTTCAAATGGACATATTTTAGAGTGTAGATTCACTCAGTTTGCTTCATATGTAGTCACTTGTTGATATCTCAAGAAAGACAAATACTCTGTAGTATATTTAAGAACGGAGGGAGTAGTGCACAACCGCATAGGAGACTCAGCCCGGTTGTTGCGCCACACTAATAGTGAGTAGTAATGAGCAGTCAAATTATGAGCCCCACCTTTCCCACTGTAAGTTGCTCGGAAGGAGCAACCATCAATACGCTCTAAAGTCTCTCTCGTGATGGAAATGCATGGAGAGAAATGCATCAGAATGAAGCGCGCCCTGTAAACTGTGACGGAGGGAGGAGTAGTATGAGGCCCTGTTTGGATCACCGTTTCTCTTTTGAATACACTTGTAAAAAATAAACACCTGCGCTCGTCATTTCAATTCCGGCTGGAATTTGCACAGCGGACAGTAACTTACAGGTGTATGCCTCCGTGTTGAAATACAACCATTCCAAGCATGGCCTGAAGGTGCAAAACCAAGTACGCGTATGGCCAGTCGGTCAATGCACTTCCTCTTGGCATATCACTGACATGTGGGACCAGAGTGTGAGCAAACCGATCTCAATTGACGGTAAAATTGCCAACCCGCTGTTCCTTGAGAGAGACGAGGAGCGAGAACACACAGACGGGCTCGCACGGAGGCCAAGATATATTCGAGCATGGTTGATCGATATCATCATTACATGTTCGATGTTTTTTAACACTACCATTGGGCTACCGTTTTCCGCCCTTCTCCCGAATAAATGTGTACTTTATCAGAGATTAAAATGAAATAAGAGTACAGACGCTCCACCATGCGGTTCTAGTAGTAGTCCTACTCGTACAACTATAAACCTTGTGCTTGGCTCTTCGCCTCTTCGTGAAGTCGAACAATGATGGTACTCCGCATGTTGGGTACTACAGTGTATGCTAGTGGCAATCTGACACCGAATGAACTGCTGCATGTCCATCGCCTGGGCGAGGGTAGGTTGCATTAGTCAAAAGATGTAAGCGAGCTTCACCTTGCCCTGCAAGCTTCTCCTCGTTCTACGAGTTGACGGGATACACCAAAAAGTGGTGCTAGTCCATACTCCCTCCTTTCCGGTTAATATGGCTTAATATTTTTTATGGGTAAATGAGAGAGATTTATTCATATATAAGCATTCTTAGGATGATCAACCAAGAGACTGGTCACTAGGAAGCGAGGTATCCCGCAAAAAAAAAGAAGGAAGCAAGGTGTTTCATCAAGCCAGCTCTTGGCCACATTCAAAGTGCAGCAAGCACGGTTCGCACAAAAGATGTGCCGCAAGGTTTGCTGACCTGTTTACATGGTAAATAACAAAAAAAAGAGGAAATATTACCGAGCGCTCCTATTTATAAAAGGATCTGAGCCAGAATTAAGCGAGAATTGTGGCGAGTGTTTCATGCAATCAACTTCCATTATCACATGCGAGAACCCTCGAAGAGAACCAAATGTGTTGAAGATTGCTTTATCACATTTTTAAAATATAATAAAAGCGTAGACGCTCCTCCATCCAGTTCCTAGTATAGTATAGTACATACCTCTATAGTACTAATAAACTTTGCGCTTGACTGTTCGCCTCTTCGGGAAGTCGAACAATAATACTAGTACTAGCGGCCAGTCATCCGGCCCCTGGACGCACATGGCGAGCTTGCGGGGCCGCCCGAGCCACTTGTAGGTGCCGGTGAGGTTGCGCAAGAGGGCTTGCTCGAAGTCGAGCCAGGAGTTGACGCTACCAGCTGGCAGGTTGTTCAGCCATGTCCGAGCCGAGCCCTGTAGCATGAGCGGGGCGTAGCGCACGACCAGGTGCTTGTTGCCATCGTGATGCCGATGGTGGCGGTGTAGTCGATGGGCCAGTCCTCCGGCTTGGCAGTCCCGTTGTACTTGGGGGTGTCGCGGGAAGAGTCAACCCCTTGGTGAAGGGCTCGTCGTGGATGCGCAGGCCAAAGCAGCTCAGGCCGACCGTGTTGTCTCCTCCAGTTGGAGGGAGAGAGCCAGCTGCTTGATGCGGTGGCGAGCGTCGTCGTTGTTGATGTCGCGCAAGCCCAGCCGGCTGGCGAGCGGGCCGCGGGGATCCGGCGGGCGGAAGCCGAGCAGGTGCGTCGGTCGGATGGCGGGGGAAGATCTTGCCAGCACCGATCGCCTGGAGCCG
The DNA here is from genome assembly GCF_002162155.2 of Triticum dicoccoides. Lineage (NCBI taxonomy): Eukaryota > Viridiplantae > Streptophyta > Magnoliopsida > Poales > Poaceae > Triticum > Triticum dicoccoides. Next base: position 197,909,164 of record NC_041393.1, on the reverse strand, counting down.
GCTCATTGCCGAGGTGGCCGTCGGCCGTCAGGGCGCGGTCACCCGGGTTCGGCCACTTCGGGTTCTCCCAGACTGGGCCTCGCTGGAGCGCAGAGAAGATGCCTGGGTGTCCCGGGGCTTGCGGTCTTTTGTGCGATGCTAGTCGGACGCCGCAGGAGCGTTGAGGAAGCTTCTGCTGTGTGTTCACAGCGGCGGAGAACCTCGTGCATGCGATGCAACCGTTGTTTCAGCTCCTCGCCCTACAAGAGTTTCAGGCCCTCAACGGCCACCTCCGCGGTGCGCATGTTCTTGACAAGGGTGTCATAGACAGGCGGGACCACACCTAGAGCGCGGCTAAGGACACCACCCGAGCACGCACCTCAATGACCCGGCTAGGCTCGATCGCGGCCGGCATGAAGCCATACGAGGCGTCGCGCTCCCGCTGGGTAGACTCCAGTCGGCGTTGCATAGCGGCAAGCGCCATGGCCACACTCCTCGTCAAGCCGCCACTTTTAATGTGCCGGGACCAACATTGCTTTTGCAGACATCCAAAAACACACGCCCAAAAAGCAGACAGTTCAAATTATGAAGCGCGCACAATCCAGAACACAAAATATGCTGCGCGCAATAGCATTTTTTTAACACGCACCCTATATCTTTTGGCGCTACAGGAGCTGTTCGGCACCAAAAAAATGAATTTCTAGTGCGCAGAGCTTTTTTTGGGCACCTGTTGGAGATGCTCTAAGCATTACTGGACTGAAAGCACAACATTGATTGATAAAGCAATTTCACCATTTTCACTCAATTTGATGAACCAACCGTATTAACACAACTGAGGCCCTTAAACAACACCCTGTTGTCTAAACAGACACTGCTTCTGGTCAATTTTCATGATTAATTTTATGTTCATGTATCACAATTAGAGGTAGAAAGGCGAGCACGACCATCAAGCAGCCACTAAGGAGACTTCTCTTAAAGATATTAGATAACAATAATTAGTAGACTTTGATCTCCTTGGCCCAAGAAGCATAGAAGCTATCTGGGTAGTAAGCTCCATGGACCAAAGAGACTTCTCTTAGGTAACGCCATATAATTAGTAGACTTTGATCTCCTTGACCCGAGAAGCATTGAAGTTTAGCTTCATTGAAGCTATCTGGGTAGCAAGCTCCATGGCCTCCTTGATCCGAGAAGCATCACTTCCCTGTATGCAGACAAGTTATAGTGCTAGATGCATCCGTATCTAGACAAATCTAAAAGACAAGTACTCCCTCCGTTCCTAAATATTTGTCTTTCTAGATATTTCAAATGGACTACCACATACGGATGTATATAGACATATTTTAAAGTATAGATTCACTCATTTTACTCCGTATGTAGTCACTTGTTGAAATCTCTAGAAAGACAAATATTTAGGAACGGAGGGAGTAATATGGAACGGAGGGGGTAACAATAATTAGTACACTTTGACCAAAGAGCTTGAAGATTAACAATGCCTCACCTGGCCCTGGGCAAGACCATTCTTGCCACCGCCTCCTCTCCCCTTGAGTGGTGCGATTGAAGGTGTAAGCCAATCCAACACCTTGAAGCCATTGGGTGTGTCGGGAGGTACACCGGCATAAATAGCAGCCTTGTTTGATGCCTCGTCTGTGCTGAATACCATCATCAGCAGACTCTGGAAAAGTCAAACCCACAAGGTCACCAGCACATCCAAAAATTTGACACAAGGAACACAAATTAAATGTTTAATTCGTTCAAAAATAAATTGCTGCAGTAAGTTGGAAATTATGCTGAATCTATAGTTATTCTTAGATGATGGGGATAGTACTAAACAGAACGTGTTGGAGTACCGAATGGTTCATGGCTTTGACAACTGCTTCACGGAGAGCAGTGGTATCAAGACCCACATCGGCATAGGTAACACAGAAGGGTTTTCCTTCAGAAAGAGCAGTTTCTGCGGCATCTATGGCAGTCTTGACAGCCCTTCGGATATTTTCTTCGCAGATTTTCTTCTTCTCCTTCCTAAGTTGATCCTGATATATGCGACAGCTATAATCAGCTTTCATACCATAAATAATTTCTCTTTGACAAGATGTGACAAATGAACTAAAACATTTACAGACCTCCAACTTTGAGACATTGCCTCTTAGATCTGCTTTTCTAGCAGCTGGGATAGCAGCTGCATCCAGTGTATTCTTGATGGACCCAATTTTCTGATGAAGAAACATCATACTTACATCAGATCTAATACAAAGCAGATCAACAGGAAATGGCTACAAAGTACAACTGATATCATCTATACATATAAAGGCTAAGGACATAATATTTCTAAGAAAACATACAAAAAAACACAATAAATTCTGGAAATATCCAATCTACCAGAGTATCACAACCATACAGCTCACACTAAGAGAGACAAACACAAAAGGGGAAAAGCTTAGTACCTTTTCCAATGTCGCTCCGTCTAGTTTAGATGCTTCATTGATATCAGTATCGATAGATGATGCCAACTTCATAGCCTGGGAGGCACGCTCAGCAGTAACAGCCGTTATCCTCCGAACACCTTTGGCGATACCCTCTTCAGATATGAGCGCAAATGCTGCAGCATCTCCAGTGTTCGAAATGTGTGTACCTGATATACATAAAACTTTAGATGACTTTAACGCACAAATGTAGAATTACATAGAGCAGAGTAGTAAATATACCTCCACACAGCTCAGTTGATATGGATAACCATTCTTTGCTTTCAGGGTTTGCAAGCAGATCTTCCACTTTGCGACCAATCGATACAACTCTTACAGGATCAGGGTAGATCTACAAAGTCCATATGTAAAACCAATTACACAAAACAACAGGGCAGGCAAACTGAGATATGAGAACATGGTATGTCGAGCAGGGTAAGAGAACACACTTCACCAAACACAGCTCGCAGACCATTTATGCGCCTTGCGTCAGCTAATTTTATTTCTTGTGCAGATACCTCTAGCTCATCCTTTATTTGCTGGTTCACTATATATTCAATTTTTCTCAAATCTTCCGGCTGAACAGGTTTCCCTGTTATTATGTACTGACAGTTGAGTTCACAAGCTTAGAAAAAACATCATGAAGATGCAATATTAGAACACGGAATACCATGGGAGAAATCAAATCTCAGCTTCTCTGGAAGAACAATGGAACCTTTCTGGTCAACATGGTCACCAAGTACTTCCTACATATACAATACCAAAACCATTGTGAGTGCAAAAAAGCACTCCCGGTAAAATCTGAGATGCTTGAAAACATACCTTTAGAGCAAAGTTCAGCATATGGGTACATGTGTGGTTTGGAGCAATGAGACTACGCCGTGTGTAATCAACCTACCAAGAGTAATAGAAGCATCGCAATGTAATTAGCAAACTTCACAGGTTACCTGATTGGTATAAAAAAATTAATCAGTAAAGAATGTTACCTTGCATTTCACTTCATCGCCAACAGACAATGCCTTGGAGTGAGGCCCTTCCAGAAATGAACAGGCGTGCAGGACATAGCCAGCAAACACTTGGACATTGGTCACAGTGAAAGATCCAGATGGACCCTCGATACTCCCAGTGTCATAGATCTAATCCAGAAATATCATATGGCATGTCAAAAGAATTCATACAACGCATAGCACAACTCTCGAACATGCAGGAGAGCTGTGTATCGTTCATTAAAAAGAGTATATATACAACACCAAACACCACACAGGATAAGAGGTTACATGGACGCATTTCAAAAGAACAAGAAACGACCATGGCAGCATGGTGACTTCAAATAAACGAGAAAACATCCATGGTTATTGGATGCAAGTTGCAATGTTTGTTGTGGAATGCATGGGTATTAACTTGTCAAATTATACTGAAAATTTTGAAGCCAATTGTATGGGAAACTTCGAAGCCCTCAACACTATTTTCCGCAGAGTGGGATTGGATACGACCGTAATGTGGTGTTTGGAATGGTGTAATGACAAAAAACATTACTTCAACAATTTATTTATGAGTTAAATTTATTAAAAAACATCTTCTGATTGCACTTGACGTTTTCATTCAACTACACCAACATCACACCGTCATAAGTTGTACCTGACCACCCTGTTCTGCATAGAAGCTTGTGCTTTCCAAAATAAGACCAAAATCTTCATCACCAGATACAGTGGCTATGAACTCTGAGCCAGTATAGATAGCTTTCACCACACTGCTATGTACCTGCAAAATGTTTTTATGTATATCGGCCATAATCAATATATAAGTGTGAATGAACAGTGCAAGAACAATCAAAAGCTGGTAGCCAGGTAAATTAACTACTTGAAGGTTATTCAAAGAGGGTGGCTTTCAACATAATCCCAAACAGGCACTGAATATTGGAAGGAGCTGTAACTAATAGCCAAACCACAAATGAATAATCTAGCTAATCATCTAACCTCGTGTTGAAATTTCGGACTATCATTTGTGCTAGTAAGCCCCTGATTGCGCAGCTGTGATGTAGCATTAGCATCCAGGACAATAGATTTGCCACCAGCCTGCCAGAAAACATATATAACAAAATCAGAAATAAGTACTCCCTCCCTCCCAAAAAGCTTGTCTTAGATTTGTCAAGATACGGATGTATCTAGACACATTTTAGTGTTAGATTCATCCGTATCTATAAATCTAAAACAACCTTTTTGGGACGGACGTAATATGATATAAACCATAACAGGCAAAAGTTGCCCAATCAATTGAGCATTACTGGCATATAAGAGATGCTAACTTTAGTTATTAGAACATTATTAAACAACAAAGGGCAGGAATAATACTTGGGTAGCATACAAGACCACAAGTGAAGGATTAAGTTTTATATTAAAGGATAAATAAATACAACCTTGTAGCGACCATTCCTAGCCTTTTGCCTTGCTTCTTCCATAGAAACATTAAAACCCTCCATGTCAACAGATAGCCCGAAGTCAACTGCCATGACCTGAGATAGGAAACAACAACGATACCAGAAAAACAGACAATAAAAGCTTTAACAACAGCATAAACATGAAACATATATCACTGTCAAATTAATTTGATTAAATTTACTGATGAAAACATGAAGAACAAACCTCAGTTAAATCAATTGGATAACCATAGGTGTCCCACAGAACAAATGCATCCTGAAAGTACAAATAACGGTTGCAATTACAAGAAAAATACCAATATAAACTTGAAATTTCAGCAGGATGTAATGGAACATTGAGAAACATGACCAAAGTACGATCCAAGAGACATATTTCTTCGCAGTGAAACCCCATTCTCAAAATAAGGACAAGGAAAAGAATTATTCCACATTACTGTAGAAAATATTACCAAGTTTATCAAATAGTTGAATTCCTTAGTTTCGACATGTTTCTCGAATACAAGGGAATGAATAGAAACTAGAAAGGAGGCTACAAACCCAAGGGGCGCAGAAGAGCTAGCTCTCTGGCTGACAAAACACTAACATATGATGCCTACTTTTCATACTAATTTTAGATGCAACAACCAAACAGAAAGTCTCTCTACTCTCCAAGCTACTTCCTCCAATAGCCTCAAGCCTCTCCACCATGATAGGAAGAACCACATAAACGCTTAGGTGGATTCCCTCTACCCGCAGTATTCAGAACTGTAACCAAGCTTGCAAAACAACAGTTCCGAGATTTGATTGAGCATAATGCTCATTGTAAATTGCTGCTGGCATGGATGAAGGAGCACCAGAGTGATATGTCCATGGCTGGGTACGAGTCGACGAGTCGTTCCGAGGTTGAGACTCATAGACTAATCGAACTAGTCTTAGACTAGTGCTAGACTAGCCGACAAAGTACTGTAGTAGTCAACTACTAATACCTAGTAGCAGTATGTAGCAGCACATCACAGTATTATACCCACTCAGCATGCCACCACCACCACCCCCAAGCCCATTTGGGCTAGCCTACTTCCCATCCCAGCCTTAGCCTACTTCCCATCCCAGCCTCTGTAACGGTCCCGATCGATCCCGTCGCCGTCGCCGTCGCCGTCCCTCCCTCCCTCCACTGTAACGGCCCGTCGCCGGCTCCCTCCCTCCCTCCCTCCCTCTCTCCCTCTCTCTCT
>NC_041393.1:197901175-197902885 GCF_002162155.2 Triticum dicoccoides | reverse complement strand
CTCTCTCTCTCTCTCTCTCTACACAGGGCCGCACGCGCCTACGGGGCATGGCCATGGCCGTCGCCCGAGCACGAGCTCCGGCGGCGGGTCAATGGGTGCTTGCGGTGGCCTCGTCCAGGCGGCTTGTTCTCATACCTCGCTCTCCAATTTTCCCCTCCCAAATTTGAGTCGAGCGACTCAGACAGCACGACTAGCCGTAGACTAGTCTCTCGACCACTCGACTCATCGAATTAGTCTACACGAGATTCGCAATCAACACCACATTTGCGATTCATGGACTAGTCCATCGACTAGTCCTTCAACTCGTAATCAGTGTCTAGGATTGAGGAGTAATGCCCTTGCCCTCATCTAACCACCGGTAAGGATGCGAGCAGAGCAGATAGAGATGCTCAACGATGAGTGTCTGTACATGAATATGGAGTGAATAACGACCAAATTGTTATGGATGCAACTTACGCTGCGTTTGGATGTCCGTATTGGGCCGTCGAATTGGATTTGGTATTGGTCTAACTCCAATACAAACGTTTGGATGTACTTTGAAACAACACTCTGAAACGGAAACGAATACGCGGGCGTTTTCGCTCGCACGCACCCACCCATCGCGCCAATACAGAGGCCTGGACCTCCGATTTCTCCTGAATTGCCTCGCTCCCGCAAAACAAAACGCTTCGGGCTATCTTTCTCCCTCCACCACGAGACAGAAGGGTTCGAGAGAGCAGAGCGGCGCCCTGGCAGATCAACGGTGGCGCCCTGGCAGATCCACCACGGCGGCGTAGGTATGGTGCCCGCCTTCCGTTCCCTATTTCCTCTTCCGCTGTCCCTTCCACTCCTCCGATGCTGACCCTTCCCGTTCTCTCCGCCCCTGCTCGCCGCGGCCAGATCGCATCTGATGCAAACGGCGGCAGTGCCCTCCGGCGCCCACCCTTCCTTTCCTTCCCAGCCGTGCGGTGGCCCACTGCCGGTGCACATCTCCTCTCCCTTGGACCACCTCCTGACCCGCCCCTCCTTCTCTGGCTCCAGCCGGCCCCTTCTTCCTCCACCCTTCTTCCCTAGCTCCAAGCAGCCAGCTCTGTTTCTTTTTCTTCCCAGTCCTTTTGTCAATGATTTGCTGACCACTGATGCCTCTTATTGCAGGTTGGATTTGGAACTATGTGTCGTTGAGAATTTGAGACACCTGTTTAAACTAGATGTGTTGCACTTTGTTGGTGTAATTTTTGTTTGTTTTTGTGTCAATATTATATGATGTCATCCTAGATTTCTAGAATATTTGATGATAATTTTTACTATATAATCATCCAATTATAGTCATACAACTACTGTTTACTGTTTTAATGCATATACTAATGTTGCTATGCAATTCCAGTGTTTGACATCCAAACACGATACTGTATTGAAACCTCAGGACGATTCCGTGAGCCAATTCAATATACATCCAAACAACCGAATTTGTATTCATGTCCATTACAGTTTCCTGGCTGAATTGGAATTGAAACCAATACAATACAGAGGCCTCCAATACAGACATCCAAATGCAGCGTTATCTCTATTGCATAGCCCAAGGGGAATATATACATAGCTAAAGGTCCTCATATGGTAGTAGACCGTGGGCCACCCTATCAGAGCCACCCATCCCATGCTCAAGATCCGTGCAGAAAACACATCCTGTCAGTGTGCAGCTAATTTATATTATCTCCTAACTGTCATCACTTA
>NC_041393.1:197838891-197900875 GCF_002162155.2 Triticum dicoccoides | reverse complement strand
AAGACATGCTCAAACAACAAACAAACAGTAACTCTGCTTTGGTGAAAACAAAATAAATCAAGTAATATGGTGGTAACTCAAAACCAAAGCACTTGCCTGGCCACTAAGTACTGCCCCGCCATTCTCTTTGACAGCATCTGCAGCTTTCTTAAATCTTTCATATCCCTGAAAATTACACCAACAGCACAATCAATTATATATTATGATGATTCTAAGAAAAGAACGGTCAACTGAACTTCAACGGTAAGCTTTCTTAGTCTCTGTTTCTATATATGAAACACAATGGCAAGGCGCTTAGTAGGAACTGCCCTTAAAATATAAGCATGGTAAACAGAATCATGCCCATGTGGAAACCAAGTAAATTGGATTGCTAATAGTCATTTCATAGAAAATGTGAGACAATTTATCATGTATGCTAATTATTGTCATTGAACTAAGCTGTTGTAAACCAAGATTCAAACTATCACCATGAATATGTTCCTTAATGTATGGACTCAAAACAAGACACAACATGGTTATTCGGCAGAGCACGTTAATATACATAAAAAGCCTTCAGCAGTATCGCACGAGCAATACAGTGGTACAGAAGATACAAGGTATAAACTGGCCGAGAGCCTCCAGAACAAAAAAAAAGGTAATCTAATAACAAACTAGCTAAATTGCTTTGAGTCTAGAACATGTTAAGAAGGATGAAGTATGCTTTAAAGAAAAAGATAAAAGTATGAAAATACTGCTTAAGAGTGTGCGAACACTCGGATTTGATTGCAGTGAAATTACTACAACAAACTTCACTTAGGCCAAATTGATGTCACTATTATGCAAAAAATACTCCTGGCAACCAAGATTACCTTCACTAGAGTGTTCTCAAAGCTTGCTTCTTCATCTTTAATTATATCTTTAATCTTCTTTTCATTGTCCTTCAGCTCAGGAAACACATCACCCATCAATTGGACAAAAACATCTACAAGGCTGTACAAGCAAGATACAAAATAATGCTAAATAAAATGCCAGCTTCGAGAACAAAAACGATGAGAGGGATGCCAGTCACCAGAAATATGGCAAGAGAATCAGAAACAACTAGAAAAAATTGATGCAGAAGTAAAAAGCAAAAAGGTTATCATGTTTAGAAGGGCGGAGCCCAATGCTTCCTAGTCAAATGTCAATCTATCTGCTAGTTCAGATTTCCTGTTAAATTCCTTTCAAAACAAGAAATTGACCACATGCTAGTTAAGATTTCCTTTATACGTACTGCATGCCTAGTTTTTTTCCTAGATGTGTCCTAAAGGACACATAACCTTGTTAACTCAAACAGTACTAACGACCCAGAGTTGACATTTGAACCTACTAAAAATATTCAATAAACAGAGCATATACTTCTATTGTGGTGCATTATCCTCGCTCCTGACACGTATCGCCAGTTATAAAGGGTGGTACCAAGATTTCAAGTTCAAATTTGCAATAAATCCTCACGGGCAATTTATTCCTTGAACAAAATTTCATGGATGAAAGGCAAAATTTCAAATTAACTGATTCCTGCCTAGCACTGTTTTCATGATTTAAGTTCAAATTCAACAAAGTCTGGACTGGAGTTTGTTCTCCCAGTACCCAACCACCCAATTACAAGCTACAAACAGGATTTGATCCTGCCCCATACTGTCTCCCTTCAGGAAACATGTGCTAATACAGCTAATTAGTACTGTAATTATGGAGTTGGATTATTTGAGAGAATGTACATATATCGACCATTCTACGTTCACCAGCTTTCTCCCAGTACTCAACTGCTCATCACAAATCAGCTACAGACAGGATTTGATCCTGCCTCATACCGTGTCTTTCTTCAGGAAACATGTTCTAATACAGCTAATTAGTAACTACGGAGTTGGATTATTTGAGAGAATGTACATATCGACCATTCTACATTCACCAGCTGTAACTTCTATGTACGCAAATACACTGAAGCATAGGATAGTGATGTCCAAGAATCCATGCCATCAGACTTGTTAGGGTGGTCATGAAAAAAAACGAGGCATGCGCTTAAGTGTGCTTAGGCGCTAGGCAACAACCGAACGCCTAGCACTTAATCATGCTAGGTGCGCGCTTAGACGGGATAGGCGCTAGGCAGTGGCAAAACGCACTAGCGCTTTTTCTCCTACGAGTAACCATAACTCATTGCCAGGACCAAATGACAGTTAAAATAAATCTTTGCTAGCAAAAAAAATGCACACATAAACTACAACATAAGGCATCGCAGGAACAATGCTATCCAACACAGATGACTCCAGTTCCAACTTGTGCCCCACAAACCCAAACCCAAATTAAGTAACAAATAGCACACAATGACTCATGACCCTGAGTTCATAATAAATCCGCTAAAATCGTGTCTGAACATAGTTTTTTCTTGTTGTCATATGACATCTCTACCGTCATTCCCATAAGGCTTACATTACATTTTTAGCATTCTGACTAAACAAAAAGCTATGCAAGTATATCATTAACAAAAGTAAAACAGATGCAGGTTGCAGTTCTTACGAGCTAAAAAATCCTTGCTTTGCCATCAATTTTTGACGAGCAAAGTGAACAGCACGTCTAAGTATTCGCCTTAGAACATACTCTCTTCCCTCATTTCCTACAGAAAAACTCATATTAGAACAAAGAAACATCATTGTATAACACAAAACAAAGCCCTGAAACATTGTAATAATACAATAGCTCAGTAGTTGCGACAAAATATTTCAGTTCTACACCATACGCACCAGATAGGTTGACCACAAAATGGTGGATCTACCGAAAACAAACCAATTAAACTGAATGAAGACAGTAACATATTTTCTGCAGTTGTACTGAACCTTTATTGCCAACAGATTTTGTAACTGCAACATTTGGCTGACAATGGGTTCTATCTTTTTTCATTCAAATTCTTCAAAATTGGAAATGTGGCTATTGGTGACTTTATGTCCATATAATTCATTTTATTCCAGTGCCACATCAACAACTTGGCAGTCATTTTAAATGATGTATCCCCAACCAAAACAGTATAAACTCACCAGGTTGAGAACCATCAGCGATAGCAAAAGAAAGGGTTCTTATGTGATCTGCAACAACCCTATATGCCATATCAACTTTCCCAACATCATCGGATCCTACTTTACCAGAGTATGGCTGAATTCCAACACCTGCCAGCTGCATTCATAATGCATATCGAATTAACAATTTTTACTTTAGAAAACAATTTATTACTGCAGCAAAATACTGTAGTCGCAACTCACAAGCACCAAAGAAGCTGCCAGTGTGCATCTGAACAAAATACCTTGTGGATGGCATCAAATAATGGCATGAATACATCTGTATCGTAATTGCTCATTTTATTCTGAAGGATAGAAGTCAAACGCTCAAGGCCCATCCCAGTGTCAACGTGTTTTGCTGGCAAGGATCTCAAAGTACCGTCTGATTCCCTGTTGAACTGGGTATTAAAATAGCCAAATGTCAGTGCATAGAACAGATAAAAAGCAAATAGGCGTGCACATATTAAACACAGTAACTGGGCGGTGTATTAGACTAAAGCTCAACAATCTACAAAGAAATGAGTTTTAAAAAAATAGACCTGAATAAACACAAGATTCCATATCTCAATACAAGTAGGGTCATCATTATTCACTAATGAAGCCGCATCACGGTTGCCAATACGATCAAAATGAATCTCTGTGCATGGCCCACATGGACCTGTGTCGCCCATCTCCCAGAAGTTATCCTGCCCAAAGAACACATTGTGGTACTGTTCTTTAATAGGGACATTCAGACAATAGTATAAAGTCCAACAGAAACGAAGAAAGTGAAACTAATACTACAACATAATGTCCAAAACAGCCAGGAACTCAACCAACAAACCAAGCACATCCAGAATACCTTGCAACCGAAAGGCAGAACTCTTTCATTAGGTAGATACTTCAACCATATGTTTTTCGACTCGGTATCGGGAGCGAGACCAGCTTTCTCATCACCACCAAAGTATGTTGCATAAATTCTATCAGTGGGCAATTTGTAGACCTGTACATATGAAAAAGCAATCAGTAGGTGGTATTAGTAAGAAGGTGGTCAATGTTTAAACTCATGGGAAATTTGTACATCTGTGGTTTTTCACATCATTTTCTTATTTTTGCTTGTTCAGATATACTACCTCTGTACCGAAATATAAGACATATTTTAGGCTAAACTACCCTACACAAACATCTTACATTTTGATACAGAGGAAGTATTTATGTACAGAGATCCTACATAAGAAAATAGGCAACATGCATGTCTCCGGCCAGAACAAGATTCGCTCTGCAGATAGTGCCTTTACATCTTACTCCCTCTGTTTCTAAATATAAGGCTTTTAAGAGATTTCAATACGGACTACATACGGATGTATATAGACGCATTTTAGAGTGTAGATTCACTCATTTTGCTCCGTATGTAGTCCATATTATAGAATATCTAAAAGGGCTTATGTTTAGAAACGGAGGGAGTAGATTAGATGGGTGGTCAGAAGGTCAGCGTCAATGAGTATATCACCAAAGCGACCAAACTTATTGTACAAAACAAGGATAAAATCCTAACTCTGTCGAAACAGTAAAGAGCTCAGTTTTGCATAGAAATATATCCCCGAAACACAAGCTTTCACTCACCATTGAACCCACCAAAGTGGACCCAACTTTCACTTAAATTTTACTCATCCATAATCTGATGCAAACTAACACGCGAGCGATCGAGAGGCAAGAATCCGATACCTGGGTGAGGAGGTCCCATGCATACCCGATGGCCCCGTCATTGAAGTAGTCTCCGAAAGACCAGTTCCCGAGCATCTCGAAGAAGGTGTGGTGGTAGGTGTCCTTCCCCACGTCGTCGAGGTCGTTGTGCTTGCCGCCGGCACGGATGCACTTCTGGGTGTTGCAGGCGCGGCGCAGGCGGCCAAGCTGCGAGTCCGGGGGGGCAAGGCCGAGGAATATCGGCTTGAACCCGTTCATCCCGGCGTTGGTGAACAAGAGCGTGCCGTCGTTGACGGGTACCACGGGGCTCGACGGCCATGGCGTGTGCGACTTGGACTTGAAGAAGTTGATGAAAACCTCCCGGACCAGGGCGGCCGTCCAATACGGCGGCACCTCCATCGGGGGGCCGACTGTATCGGTGGCGGCGACTCTAGATGCTCGGAAGGAGGAGATGTGGACGGCGGCGGGGGTGTCGGCGGGGGCAGGCCAAACCCTAGTGTTTGGTTTGCTGACGAAGAGCTGGCGGCACCCTCTCACGGCCGAGTGCAACATAGAGAGGCTTTTAAGACAGTCAGGGTGAAAGAAGGAATAGGACCCGTCTAGTAGCCAGAGGCCCAACCAGATTAGGACCCGTCTACTAGCCGGAATAGCCTAGAGTCCCAACCAGATCCGTGTGGTACAAAAAATTGGACGTTTTGCTAAAAAATACGACTCTCTTGGTTCACTTTTTAAATCATTTCAGACAACTGAAATACTGTATAAATATCTACAAGGCCTTATAAAAATGAATAGAGAAAGTAAAATAATTGGACATTTAATAGGCTGCATGTGTACGCCTCATAAAAATAATAATAATAGGATGCATGTATTTTCTGGGCGCACAAAGCTCAAAGCATTTCCGGCCCAGACTTGAAAGAAACGGCCGAATCAGCCATTTTGCCCGACCCAGGCTCGCTTGAGCCACGCGTGCCTCTCGCCTGCATGCTTTGAAAAGCGCAATAGATGATGAAACGTCTCAAAACGGAAACTTCTATGTGACGTCTTAAGCGCCACTTGGAGTAACTGACGCTCATGCCACATCGCGTTGGGCCTGCCCACCAATGTGATACGACCACACGTACTGTTGTACCGCATCAGATCACAGATATACATGAGCCTAAAATATTTCAGTTTGATGAAGATAACAGGGAGGTTGAGTCTTTGGTGTTGATTACATGCAATAGTGACACATGCAACTTTGGGAAAATATACACTGAGTTGGGCATAATCGAAGAGAAGATACAAACTGGGCATGAAGACACAAAAGTGCATCAGGTACAAATTTTGGTTGGAACAATTTATGCATGGGCTAGTATTATTTTTGGTTCAGCTAAGACTACATGTTCTAGTACTACTTGGGTCCACGGCAGTACGTAGTTCCATCAAGATCTTGTGGAGGCAAATCCACGAAAGCAGTTATTGGTTAGAGATAAAATAGAAAATATATTACCTGATGTTTTTGGGATCGGTGAAGAAAATAAATGACAGAGTTCTATTTCTTTTCTTGCCACGTAAGGAATATCAGGCGGGTGCACATACGTGGGATATATGGAGTCTACTATGTCTACGCGAAATTGGATGGGGTCCACCAGCACCAAAACTGAAGCCGGCGATGCATCCATCAATACTAGTACTTTTTGTTTCATAAGATAGATTGAGTTGGTTTTTTAATTACGTGTATCAAGTGCTTGCTTTCCAAGTTAGTTAGGAGGTGTGGCTATTATATAAAGCCGACTCAGTCCATTGTAAAATTAGGTTATATTTTTATGAAATAGACACGATGTGTTTTTAGGGTAAATACCCGTATCGAGTTTTGGGGGAAGCTGTCTAAAAATCCCTAAGTTTTAGAGGGATCTTTAGAAAACCTTTGTGTTGCGATTTCTTTGTAGGAATTGTTTTCACACGTGAGTATCATCTTCGAGATTGGTTTTCTCGTGCTGAGCCGCAAGATTCAAACCCTCTATTTCGTGTACATCGCGTGCGCATGCGAGAGGTTGTTACTGCTGGGTGGTGAAGTGCCGTGAAAGATCGGGCAACAACAGATTGGGTCTCACCATCGAGGTCTACATCAGGTGGTATTCAGAGCATCAGGTTGTTCACGACACTATGGAGAAGATGGCGAGCGCATCGTCATTTAGTAAGTTAAGCTATGGGTTTCAGTTGGAGGAGGAAGGCCGCTGGGCCGGACTATTTCACCCCCGTGTGATGGTGAGAGAGAGAGATCATGTGCCATGACGATCGATCACATGAGTTTGATCAATGCTGCAAGCCTCGAGATGGTGGAGAAGCTGAATCTACCAATGACACCACGTCCACAACCATATTTGTTTTGTTGGGGTCATGAAGAGCTCACTGTCACGCAGCAAACCAAGGTACCATTTTTGCTGGAAAATTATTTTTGTGAGGTTTTGTGCGACGTGATTCCGGCACCGATGATTTCATGTCACTTGTTATTGGGGGAGCCATGGTACAAACAACATGATGTTGTGTACGATTGCAAATCACACAGATATACCGTCAAGAGGGGAAAGAAGTATAGCCTCGTGTCAATGGGTGAGGAGCGTTTTATTTCTTGGAGGAAAGAACATCTTGAGAAGATAAAAGAGCAGGAAGAAAAAGAAAAGAAGAGGGTCGAAGCTATTGGAAATTTTACAACGGTCGTTCAGTCTGCAAATAAAAATATTGTTGACGAGCTTACCTCGAAACCGAGGACGGTTTCGTTTCAAGGAGGAGAGGATGATACGACCACACGTAATGTTATACCGCATCAGATCACAAATACACATGAGCCTAAAATATTTCAGTTTGGTGAAGATAACAGGGAGGTTGAGTCTTTGGTGTTGATTACATGCAATAGTGACACATGCAACTTTGGGAAAAACATACACTGAGTTGGGCATAATCGAAGAGAAGATACAAACTGGGCATGAAGACACAAAAGTGCATCAGGTACAAAAAATGGTTGGAACAATTTACGCATGGATTAGTATTATTTTTGGTTCAGCTAAGACTACATGTTCTAGTACTACTTGGGTCCATGGCAGTACGTGGTTCCGTCAAGATCTTGTGAAGGCAAATCCACAAAAGCAGCCATTGGTTAGAGATAAAGTAGAAAATATATTACCTGATGTTTTGGGATCGGTCAAGAAGATAAATGGCAGAGTTCTATTTCTTTTCTTGCCACATAAGGAATATCAGGCGAGTGCACATACGGGGGATATATGGAGTCTACTATGTCTACGGGAAATTGGATGGGGTCCACCAGCACAAAAACTGAAGCCTGCGATGCATCCATCAAAACTAGTACTTTTTGTTTCCTTAGATATATTGAGTCGGTTTTTTAATTACGTGTATCAAGTGCTTGCTTTCCAAGTTAGTTAGGACGTGCGGCTATTATATAAAGCCGATTGAGTCCATTGTAAAATTAGGTTATATTTTTGTGAAATAGACACAATGTGTTTTTAGGGTAAATACCCGTATCGAGTTTTGGGGAAAGTTGTCTAAAAATCCCTAAGTTTTAGAGGGATCTTTAGGAAACCTCTGTGTTGCGATTTCTTTGTAGAAATTGTTTTCGCGCGCGAGTACCATCTTCGAGATTGGTTTTCTCGTGCTGAGCCGCAAGATTCAAACCCTCTATTTCGTGTACATCGCGTGTGCGGGCGAGAGGTTGTTACTGTTGGTGGTGGAGTGTCGTAAAAGATCGGGCAACAACAGATCGGATCTCACCATCGAGGTCTACATCAGGTGGTATTCAGAGCATCAGGTTGTTCACAACACTATGGAGAAGATGGCGAGCGCATCGTCATTTAGTAAGTTAAGCTATGGGTTTCAGTTGGAGGAGGAAGGCCGCTGGGCCGGACTATTTCACACCCGTGTGGTGGTGAGAGAGAGATCATGTGCCATGACGATCGATCACATGAGTTTGATCAATGCTGCAAGCATCGAGATGGTGGAGAAGCTGAATCTACCAATGACACCACGTCCACAACCATATTTGTTTTGTTGGGGTCATGAAGAGCTCACTGTCACGCAGCAAACCAAGGTACCGTTTTTGCTAGAAAATTATTTCTGTGAGGTTTTGTGCGACGTGATTCCGGCACCGATGATTTCATGTCACTTGTTATTGGAGGAGCCATGGTACAAACAACATGATGTTGCGTACGATTGCAAATCACACAGATATACCGTCAAGAGGGGAAAGAAATATAGCCTCGTGTCAATGGGTGAGGAGCGTTTTATTTCTTGGAGGAAAAAACATCTTGAGAAGATAAAAGAGCAGAAAGAAAAAATAAAGAAGAGGGTCGAAGCTATTGGAAATTTTACAGCGGTCGTTCAGTCTGCAAATAAAAATATTGTTGAAGAGCTTACCTCGAAACCGAGGACGGTTTCGTTTCAAGGAGGAGAGGATGATACGACCACACGTAATGTTATACCGCATCATATCACAAATATACATGAGCCTAAAATATTTCAGTTTGGTGAAGATAACAGGGAGGTTGAGTCTTTGGTGTTGATTACATGCAATAGTGACACATGCAACTTTGGGAAAAATATACACTGAGTTAGGCATAATCGAAGAGAAGATACAAACTGGGCATGAAGACACAAAAGTACATTAGGTACAAAATTTGGTTGGAACAATTTACGCATGGACTAGTATTATTTTTGCTTCAGCTAAGACTACATGTTCTAGTACTACTTGGGTCCATGGCAGTACGTGGTTCCATCAAGATCTTGTGAAGGCAAATCCACGAAAGCAGTCATTGGTTAGAGATAAAGTAGAAAATATATTACCTGATGTTTTGGGATCGGTCAAGAAGATAAATGGCAGAGTTCTATTTCTTTTCTTGCTACGTAAGGAATATCAGGCTGGTGCACATACATGGGATATGTGGAGTCTACTATGTCTACGGGAAATTGGATGGGGTCCACCAACACCAAAACTGAAGCCGGCTATGCATCCATCAAAACTAGTACTTTTTGTTTCCTTAGATATATTGAGTCGGTTTTTTAATTATGTGTATCAAGTGCTTGCTTTCCATGTTAGTTAGGAGGTGCGGCTATTATATAAAGCCGATTGAGTCCATTGTAAAATTAGGTTATATTTTTATGAAATAGACACAATGTGTTTTTAGGGTAAATACCCGTATCGAGTTTTGGGGGAAGCTGTCTAAAAATCCCTAAGTTTTAGAGGGATCTTTAGAAAACCTCTGTGTTGCGATTTCTTTGTAGAAATTGTTTTCGCGCGTGAGTACCATCTACGAGCCGCGAGGTTCAAACCCTCTATTTTGTGTACATCGCGTGCACGGGCGAGAGGTTGTTACTACTGGTGGTGGGGTGTCGTGAAAGATCGGGCCGCAACAACAAATCGGATCTCACCATCAAGGTTCGGTCTACATCACAATGTGAGCGGGTGGAGGTGGCTAGGTCAGGCAGCTTCAGTGCGACTGTTCGAAAAGATGGTTGTTGAAGTGCACAGTGCTGACGCGTGAATAACCCCTTGACCTGTTGACTTGACATTGACCGTTGATTTTTTAGAAAATAAATCACGTGTTCGAGAAATATTCATATATTTCAAAAAGGTGCGCATATTCCAAAATAGTACATGTATTTGAAAAATTTCACGTGTTTCGAGGATTTAAGAAAAGTTGACAAATTAGAAAAAAAATGTTCATGAGTTTTGAGGGGGAAAGTTCACAATTTTTTTTTAAAAATCATGATTTTGGAAAAGGTTCATGAATTTTGAGGGCGGGGGGGGGGGTGAAATTTTTGGGGAAATCACAAATTTGATAAAAATCACAAAATTGAAAGACAAATACAAGTTCAAAATAGTTCACATTTGAGGAGAAAAAGATCATTGAATTTTAAAAGGTTCATCAATTCTGAAAAAGAATCATCGATTTTGAAAAAGTTCACACATTTAAAAATATTAAAAAGGAAAGGAAAAACAAAACATGGAAGGCCGAGGTGGAAAAGCAAAGAAAAATCAAATATAACCGAAATTTGGGTTGGCCTGCTACTAGACCTAGTGTAAGGGGGCGTGTGCACCCTATACGAAATAGACTTTAAGCTCTCTTAAGGCTTCGAATAGGCTTTGGCTCTCACAACTCCATCCTCGCTCTTCCATCAGCGCCCCCTACCACAATCACACCATACTCTCTATCTCTCTCTCTCTCTCTCTCTCTCACACACACACACACACACACACAGACACACACACACGTCATGTGCTCCGATGGCCGACCCTCAACCATGCCACCCCACTTCCATCCTCACCGACAGCAACCTAATCCAGGCGGTGGGAGGCAAGAATCTGATACTTGGGATGATGAGCTCTCATGCATACCCGATGGCCCCTCCTTCAAGTAGTCTTTGAAGGACCAGTTCCCGAGCTTCTCAAGGAATATGTGGTGGTAGGTGTCCTTCCCCACGATGTTGAGGTCATTATGCTTGTTGCCAACGTAGATGCACTTCTAGGTGTTGCAGGCGCGGGCGGCCAAGCTCCGAGTTTGGAGGGGCAGCATTGTCCAAAGCTTGTGCCTCAATGGATTCATTGTGCTTGTCCTCTAGCGCTTGAGTCCGTTGCTTAAGAAGCTTTTCAATTTTGTCATTATGCTCCCGTGCGACAAGATCCTTCTCTTTGGCGTTAAGCAGCGCCTCATGCTCCGTCAACTTGCCGTCACGAGTTGTCGTCACTCCATTGGCGGCAGCAAGCTTCTCCTCCTGCCTGATGAGATCACATGCTCGCTCGTCGTACCATGTGCGCAGCTCATCCGCCTTCTCCTTCGGCTCCTGGTCGACCAAGTCCACAGATTTGCGTTCCTCCTAGACCCTATTCCATCTCTTGCTATACCTCTCTTGTACGCTTTTGAACCCGGCAGACATGCTCTCTAGGAAAGCAAAATATTTGGCGTCATTGGCAGCATCGGCGGTTTATGTGGTTCTTTGGGTGAGAGGGAGTATGATTCGAGCAATCTCTTCATAAAATTTCAGCCCTGCAGTACCAGATAATCTGGGGGCTCTGGAATCATGTTGGGAGACAACTAGCTCCAGTCCGCTTGGCGGGGCTTGCAAGGTTGACGCTGTGAGATGGGCGTTGGGGTTCGGTGCACTGGTATTAATGGGCGCCTTCTCCACGTCCATCCCGGCATGGTTGTCCTCAACATCAATCTTGGTGGCTTCCTCGGCAGCAGCCTTTGCAATACCCGCCACCTCTGCAAGGATCTCCCCTCCCCCCTCTTCGGGAGAAGCAGGGGCTGCAAATCAGGACAGAGCAGGATCAAAAATAAGAATCAGATTTCAAGTCAGGACTAGGAAAACAAGAGTTCTGTGAGAAATACACAATAACAAGGGAATTACCCGTTGGTGCTTGTTGAGGGAGGGCATCTCCTCCCCGGCGACCTGTGTTGCCAGCGCACGGTCCTCGACAACCCCAGTTGTTGGAGTGGTACGGTGCGGGCAAGTTCGTCGGTGGAGGCCCTTACCAGAGAAGCACTCTCTGGGATGATGGTTGACGGGGAATTGAAGGAAATATGCCCTAGAGGCAATAATAAAGTTGTTATTTTATATTTCCTTATATCATGATAAATGTTTATTATTCATGCTAGAATTGTATTAACCGGAAACTTGATACATGTGTGGATACATAGACAAAACACCGTGTCCCTAGTAAGCCTCTACTATACTAGCTCGTTAATCAAAGATGGTTAAGTTTCCTAACCATAGACACGTGTTGTCATTTGATGAACGGGATCACATCATTAGGAGAATGATGTGATGGACATGTGGCACCCCGGCTCAGAGCGACCGGTTTACCCTATATTGCCAACCCAGAGATCATGTCTTCTCGCAACACACAACATCTTGGTACAGAAATCACCGCTTTATTGAAACTAGCGGAAGCATAGAGTGACATTACAACAAGTTGCGAGGCCAAGCGGCACACTCGGTGCGGCTGAACAATATGTACATTATTTAGTAGACATAAAGGGGCCTCGAACACGACATCTACACGGCAGTGGAACAATGACGTAGCGGGACTCCATAGCACAGGGACACCAATGTGGACACGGTCTAGACACGACAGCTCTCAAGTCCAGTTGGACTTTCCTGAAATCTGGCATAACACGCCAGGTCAGTACATTGAATGTACTTGCAAGCTCACAACAAACAGAACCATAATGACAAACAACATCATGACATTTAATCAAGTTAAATGCAAACAACAACATGCTACTCACACGGACTCCCTTACCAACCGGTTGCCTCGCAACCGGTTAGTGCTCACGACAAAGCACGAACGGAACCATACTTGGTCCAACTGGTTACCTCATAACCAAACCGTGATCGCTCCCGGATGACAAATAAAACCACAACAGTCAGCCTCTCTGACTTCATCATCATCTAACCAGTGCAATGCAAGTTTATTAGTGTGCAAGTTTCATTAATAACATTTGATCCATGGTGTGACTTACTTACGAACTGGGCCCTTATCCGCGGGGGTGGCTATCGATAGATTAATACACTCTGCAGAGGTAGCGCACTTTACCCACACCACGGAATCCATGGCCTCACACTCCCATTCGGGTGGACCAACGACATTCCTACAGAACTCTCCCATTGCCATAACACTCTTACGACCACTCCGACCAACTCCCCACTGGGATTAGTCCTGGTTGACCCAGCCTACCAAAGGAAAAACTACCACCGTCGTGGCAAACAAACAGCCCCAAACGGGGACACGGTACCATAACAACAACAGGTTCACAAGGTTATGTCTGCTTACCGGGCCAGGGTAACGCACGCCCATAACCTTCCCTCTTTGGAGGCACCGACAAAAGGCATGACAATGGACGACTACCGGCCTCCCCACAAAGGCAGGTGTGGTTGCACTCGTCAGCCCGATTCAGTGGCACCATGACCCGACCAACTTTAATGTTCAAGTTCAATTACCATCAGTGAAAGGATCGATATGGTTGACTAGAGGGGGGGAGGGAATAGGCAACTAACAGTTTTTAAGCTTTTCTTTACCAATTTAAACTTTGCAACAAAATAGGTTGTCTAGATATGCAACTACGTGAGCAACCTATATGATGCAATAACAACTAGCACATAAGCAAGCAAGGGATACAACACAAGTAGGCTTGCAAAAGTAAAGGCTCGAAATAACCAAGAGTGGAGTCGGTGGAGACGAGGATGTGTTACCGAAGTTCCTTCCTTTTAAAGGGAAGTACGTCTCCGTTAGAGCGGTGTGGAGGCACAATGCTCCCCAAGAAGCCACTAGGGCCACCGTATTCTCCTCACGCCCTCACACAATGCGAGATGTCGTGATTCCACTATCGGTGCCCTTGAAGGCGGTGACCGAACCTTTACAAACAAGGTTGGGGCAATCTCCACAACAATTGGAGGCTCCCAACAACACCACGAAGCTTCACCACAATGGAGTATGGCTTCGAGGTGACCTCAACCGTCTAGGGTGCTCAAACACCCAAGAGTAATAAGATCCGCTAGGGATAAGAGAGGGAACCAAATTTCTCTTGGTGGAAGTGTAGATTGGGGCCTTCTCAACCAATCCCGAGCAAATCAACAAGTTTGATTGGCTAGGGAGAGAGATCGGGCGAAAATGGAGCTTGGAGCAACAATGGAGCTTTTGGGGGAAAGAGGTAGGTCAACTTTGGGGAAGAAGACACCTTTATATAGTGGGGGAAACAATCCAATCGTTACCCCACTGAACAGCCACGCACAGAGCGATACTACCGCTTGGGCAGGGCGGTACTACCGCTACCACCCAGCGGTACTACCGCGCCGACGAGGAAGGCAGGGTCCTGGCCCCAGAGCGGTACTACCGCGAGAGTAAGAGCGGTACTACCGCTTGAAGCGGTACTACCGCCACTACTGCCGCTCCTAGTACCGTAAAACCCGACACGAAAAACATCGGGCTCGAGTCGAGGCGGTAGTAGCCCGGAACCACTGCGGTACTACGGCCGAAGACCACAAGCGGTACTACCACTCCGAGAGTAGTACTACCGCTCGGGGAGCGGTACTACCGCTTGACGAGCTTCGACGGTACTACCGCTGAGGACCGCGGTACTACCGCTGGGACAGGACGGAGCAGGCACGGAGGGAAAGGCAGCTCCATTGAAGCGGAAGGAAAACATCAGGTGTGATACGAATGTGTACGTGTTGATTCCGCCCTAGCCTTACCAAAGTGGATCCCCTCTTGATAGTACGGTGACTCCTACGAAACTAGTCCACCAACAGAGAAACGAAGGAGCTACACCGTCTTGAATAAAACACCGAGGGGAGGTAATCGTCTCGTGCCAATGGATGAATCTCTGAAAGAACTTAACGCACACGATTAGTCCGCAAAAGCATTGCCATCAATCACCAAAACATCTTGGGGATAAATATGCCCTTACAATCTCCCCCTTTTTGGTGGATTGATGACAATACGAGATTTGCATAAACATGAGAGATATAGGACAAGCGCAAAACCCCCACCGTCCTAAAATGTAGATGGGCTCCCCCTAGATGTGTGCTATCTAGATAAGTGCTTTGGACTGCACGGCACACATACTAGGATCAACGCTCCCCCTACATTTTAGATACCAACCACCTAAGTAGGGTATATGAGAGAAGCATAGATAACTTAACAGGATAAGCATGCAACTCATAAGCTAGATAGTGACATAGATAATGATACTGGAAAGATAAGGTAGCATATGTCTAGCATATGTCTCACACCATATGATGGGAACTTAGGTCTCACCGACACAAACCAAACAAAGCAAACTGCGAGGAAAACACAAACACAGAAGACGGAAGACACAAAGCACAAATCCCTAAACTCTCTCCCCCTTTGGCATCGAGACACCAAAAAGGAGAGGGAGTGTTGCTACGGCTCCAGGTGATAGCAATTGAGGGGCACAAACATCAGATCTCAGCGGGATCATCTGCGCCACCATCGTCGGTCGGGAAGTGCTCAGCATCAGAATCGGTCCACGGGCAGTGCTGCTGAATCCACTCCTCCTCCTCAGTAAGCTGGTCCTCAGATCCACTGTTAACTGTGGCACCCAACTGACGCATGAGCTCCTTGTGGCGACCTCGGGCCTTCTTCTCAGCCACATGAGTCATGTACTGACCATGAGACTCCATGCAGAACAGCTTCTTCATCTTGAGCTTGAGATTCTTTGCCCAAGAGGGCTCTGCCTCAGAAGGCACGTAGTCATCATCATCATCCTTAGGCTCAGCCCCAGTCTCCTCCTCGGTCTCCATGGCAGTAGCAGACGAAGGAACTCCAGATTTAGGGACCTGAGTGCCCCAGTTGTCCTTCTTCCTCAGACACTTGATGTCGTGAGAAACCAGCTCTCCAGTCTCCAGCATCACCTGGGGATAGACACGAGCCCAGGCCTTCTCAATAAGCAGCATGATGAACGGACCATAAATCGGGCACTTGCGCTCGGAGATAGCAGATAACAGCTCAGACCACATAACATGAGAGATATCCAGAGACTCTCCGGTGTTCTGTTCCTTCTGATGCTGGCAGAAGAGAAGCATGTCCACGAGATAAGAATGAACCATATCCAGATTCCTGATACGAGGGAAAAAGTCTCTCGAAAGACACGGTGAAGAATATCCAGAAAGGCAGGCAACTCATAAGTTTCCTTCTTTGTCTCAGGGTTGATCTTCAAAGTGCAGTAGGGCCATAGAGCTTGCTTGTGAGTGGAGGTGGTGTTGCGGTGTGGGCGAAAGCCGACAGGAGACTCAAGTCCTTGATCTTCCACCCCAATCAACTCCATGAATGCTTTCCACTTGACTGAAAGCAACTTGCCATTGGTCATCCAAGTCAGTGTCCTGTCCTCATCAGTCCCGAGATGAACCGTGGCATAGAATTGGGCCACAATATCAGCATCATAATCTTTGTTGAATTGCATGACCCCAAGCATGTTCAGTTGAGTGCACATCTGAAGAGCTTCACCAAAGTATTCAGGATCCTTCTCCATATGGTCGGTGTCGATGGAGTGCACGTTGACAAAGAGGTTCTTCTTGGCTTTGAGAACATCAAAGAAGATGGCAAACTGAAACCTGTTCCAGAACGGACGGTTGACCAAAGTGGGATCTTGGTCTGCCTCATAGGGGTTGCGGCGACACCTTGCCCAGAACTCCTTGGGTTGCATTTCTGGCACGGTTTTGCCAGCGGGCTTCGGCTTGATGCCAGACTTCTTCTTGAGTTGAGGTGGAGGTGGAGCACTTGAGGAACCTCCTGCAGACTCAGTAGTGCGGTAACGCTTGGACGTGGCACGATCGGGGTTGATGCGCCGAGCCTGATGCTCAGGAAGCTCATCACCTGGAACCACACACAAGAACACGCAAACAACCAGAAAGAACGAGCATAAGCCACAAAACACACGCAAAAAGATCACTGAGAGGTAAGAGCATGGTGGGAACTGGTAGAGGGCGGTAGTACCGCGACCTGCGAGCGGTAGTACCGTCACAAGCGGTAGTACCGCTCCACAAGGAGCGGTAGTACCGCTCCAAGCGGTAGTACTGCTCCGGAGAGAGAGGTAGTACCGCTCGAGACGGGGAAACATCAGTTTCCTATTGCCGTGGTCAGATCCGGCACTACCGTCCTACCAAATTCAAAAATACTCCAACCAAACACCAATCCAAACTGCCTAGAAGCTTTCTCCATCCTACTCAAGCCTAGATTTGGCCAAAAATCTAGAGATGCAACTGCTATTGCCCCTAAGATGCTAGATTGGAAATCTAGACAAGAAGAGAGAGAAAACGCGGGTAATACCGGCATCCATGGCAAGAGGACAAGGTGGGGATCGTCTCCACCGAAGGAAATGGAGAGGAACGCCCCGGAGAGGGAGATCCGCCGGAGCCTTCCCGCGGCGCCGGTTGCTGGAGAGAAGAACAGAGCGAAGGGGTGTGCGAATGGGTATGGGGGAGAAGAAAACTCCCCCTGCCCCCGATATAACCCCCTGCCCCCGCCTCACAGCGGTAGTACCGCGCTGGAGGGCGGTAGTACCGCTCGGAGCAGTAGTACCGCTCACCACCAGCGGTAGTACCGCTCAACAACCAAATGGCCTCTAGACAAATGGCTAAAGCACAAAAGGAGACGAGAAAGCAAGGCCAAGAAAAAGGAAAGACCAACAAGGCAACACACACACTAACAACGGTCCAGAACCCACTCCTTCAAAACAACAACACGAAAGCAGAGCGAGCTCTGGCCTCTCTCACGAGAGGGTGGTGAACGGAGCCACCTATGTTTGAGTCAATTGGTATGGCACCGCGAAGAATTATCCTTGGGCCCATGACCAAAACTCATCTTTGAAGCACAAGTACCATAAAAAATGGCTAATGTGAAAGAGTTGATCATTTTATGCATAATGGGGGGAGGGAGAGTTCATTGAGAGAACAACACTCCCCCTATGTCCATGCCTACATCTAAACTAGACACCAAGTTGAGTGAGGTGGGGTGTGCAAGGGTTCAAGTCACATTGCTCGAATCAATGATATTTAGCTCATGCCTTAACTCGCGAAATCTTGCTTCATCCAAGGGCTTCGTGAAAATATCTGCAAGGTTATCATGAGTGTTGACATACTTGAGCTTGATCTCCCCTCACCTAATGTGATCCCGGATGAAATGATACCGAATCCCAATATGCTTTGTCTTGAAGTGTTGCACCGGTTTGAGAGAAATCTTGATGGCACTTTCGTTGTCACACCAAAGAGGCACTTTGTCACACATGACACCGTATTCCTTTAAAGTTTGCCTCATCCATAAGAGTTGTGCACAACAACTACCGGCCGCCACATATTCCGCTTCGGTGGACGAGAGGGACACACAACTTTGCTTCTTGGAAGACCAACTCACCAAAGAGCACCCAAGGAACTGGCACCCTCCGGAAGTGGACTTCCTATCACTTTGTCTCCCGCCCAATCGGAATCCGTAAATCCTTCAAGCTTGAAGTTTGCCCCTCTTGGGTACCATAAGCCAAAGTTTGGGGTATGAGCCAAATATCGAAAGATTCGCTTGACCGCCACATAGTGAATTTCCTTCGGTGCGGCTTGAAACCGTGCACACATCCCCACACTCAACATGATATCCGGTCTAGATGCACAAAGGTAAAGCAAGGAGCCAATCATGGAGCGATATACCTTTTGATCCACCGCTTTACCATTGGGATCAATGTCAAGTTGGCACTTGGTGGGCATTGGTGTAGTAGCCGGCTTGACATCACTTAGCTTGAATCTTTTTAGCATGTCTTCAGTGTATTTGGCTTGGTTGATGAAGGTTCCTTCTCTTCTTTGTTTGATATCAAAACCAAGGAAGAACTTCAACTCTCCCATCGAAGACATCTTGAACTTGGAGGTCATGAAAGCGGCAAATTCCTCATTGAAAGATTTGTTAGGGGAACCAAAGATAATATCATCAACATATAGTTGGCATACAAACAACTCCCCTTTGACCTTCTTAGTAAAAAGAGTGGGATCGATTAGCCCCACCTCAAATCCATGATCTTGTAACAACTCGGTAAGGTGGTCATACCACGCACGCGGGGCTTGTTTAAGGCCATAGAGTGCCTTATCGAGATGATACACATGATCCGGGAGGTAGGGATCCTCGAACCCGGGGGGTTGCTTGACATAGACCAACTCATTAATAGGACCATTAAGAAAAGCACTTTTCACATCCATTTGTTGCAACTTAAAGTTGTGATGGGAAGCATAAGCAATCAACAAACATATGGATTCAAGACGAGCAACGGGAGCAAAGGTTTCACCGTAGTCGATACCCTCGACTTGGGAGTAGCCTTGTGCTACCAATCTTGCCTTGTTGCGAACGATGTTCCCATGAGCATCTTGATTATTCTTGAAGATACACTTGGTTCCAATGACGTTGTGGTCCCCCGATGGCCTTGGCACCAATCTCCACACCTTGTTGTACTCGAAGTTGTTGAGTTCTTCATGCATGGCATTGAGCCAATCCGAGTCTTTGAGCGCCTCATAGACCTTTTGGGGTTCAACACAAGAGACAAACGCGTGATGTTCACAATAGTTTGCTAATTGTCTACGAGTGCTTACCCCCTTCCTTAGGCTTCCAACCACATTTTCCATGAGATGGCCTTGGGTGGTGAGCGTGGAAGCAATCTTCACGGCACGACGCTCTAATTCCTCCTCGGGTGTGGAAGGAGGAGGGTTAACTTGATTATCTTGAGCACCGTCTTGAGCTTGTTCTTGATCTTGAGCTTGCTCATGATCTTGAACTTGCTCGAAGGGGAGAACTTGACCTTGGGCATCATTTAGAGGTTCACCACCATCTTGAAGTTGATCTTGCCCTTGGTCTTGTTCACGAGGTTGAGGGCCTTCACTTTGTTCTTCGGAAGCGTGTGGGTCTTGGGGAGGTGATGGCTCCACTTGAGTGGAGCATTGTCCTTCTCCTTCGGCCACAAGGGGTTCCTCAATGGGTAGAATATGACCAATACCCATTCTTCTTATGGCTTGGGGAGGAATTTCATCACCTACATCACAAGTACCACTTTGCTCCACTTGGGAGCCGTTATTTTCGTCAAACTCCACGTTACACGTCTCCTCAATGAGTCCGGTGGACTTGTTGAGAACACGGTAAGCATGAGAGTTTGTAGCATAACCAACAAAAATGCCCTCATGAGCTCTAGCCTCAAATTTAGACAAACAAACACCTTTCTTGAGGATGAAACACTTACAACCGAACACCCGGAAGTACTTGAGATTGGGATTGCCGGTGAGTATCTCATAAGGAGTCTTGTTCAAGCCTTTGCGGAGATAGAGCCGATTGGATGCATGACATGCGGTGTTGATGGCTTCGGCCCAAAAGTTGTATGGAGACTTGAACTCCGCCATCATGGTCCTTGCCGCATCCATCAACATCCGGTTCTTCCTCTCTGCAACACCATTTTGTTGAGGGGTGTAAGGAGCAGCATATTGATGCTTGATCCCCTCATCACTAAAAACTCATCCAAGGTGTAGTTCTTGAACTCGGTGCCATTATCACTTCTGATTGTCAAGATCTTTGCATTATGTTGACGTTGAGCTTCATTTGCAAAGTCGATGACGGTTTGTTGAGTCTCACTCTTCCTCTTGAAGAAGTATACCCAAGTGTATCTTGAGTAATCATCCACAATCACCAACCAATACTTTCTACCTCCAAGACTATCAAAAGATGGAGGCCCAAAGAGATCCATGTGAAGGAGCTCCAAGGGTCTCTTCGAGTAGATGATGGTCGTGGGAGGGTGAGCTTTCTCATGGAGCTTTCCTTCAATACAAGCACTGCAAGCACGATCTTTGGCAAAACTAACATTTGTTAGTCCACGGACATGGTCCCCCTTGAGAAGACTTTGCAAAGATCTCATATTGACGTGGGCTAAACGGCGATGCCAAAGCCATCCCACGTCAACTTTAGCCATTAGGCATGTCGCGGTCTTAGTGGGTCGCTCCGAAAAGTTAATCACATAGAGACCGTTCTCGACATGCCCAACAAAGGCTACTTTAAGAGTCTTGCTCCACAAGAGGGCCACGGTATCAATGTCAAAGAAAGTAGCAAAACCCATGAGTGCAAGTTGACGAATGAAAAGCAAATTGTATGCAAGGGACTCAACAAGCATGACTTTCTCGATCGTTAGATCATGAGAAATGACAACCTTGCCGAGACCCAATACCTTAGAATGTGATGCATCACCCCACTCGACATTGGTGGGCATAGATGGAATCTTTTGCACGTCCACCACCAAGTCCTTGCTCCCGGTCATATGATTTGTTGCTCCACTATCGAGCAACCATGATCCCCCACCAGAAGCAAACACCTATAAGAGATGAATGCTTGGTTTTAGGTACCCATTTAGTAATGGGTCCTTTGATGTTAGTAACAAGGTTCTTAGGAACCCAAATAGACCATTCAATGTACTCATAAGGAGAACCAACAAATTTAGCATAAACATGTCCATCACTAGCACGGCACAACACATATGACGGGTTAAAGTCGCCGGCTTTGTTGGAGGAAATGCTTTTGCCCTTTTGGACATCAACTCCCTTCACTTTTTCCTTCTTCTCCTTAGGAGCACCCTCTCCCTCTTTCACAAAAGTTTGCTTGATAGGAGGAGGACGTTTGGTCTTGTCGTTCTTCTTCTTCCTCTTGGACTTGGGTGCAAACCCAATCCCCTCCTTGGCCACAACTTCCTTCTGATTTCTCAAAAGGTCATTGAGGTTCTTCTCACCTTGAATGCATGTCACAAGGCCTTTCTCAAGTTGATCCTTTAACTTGGCATTCTCCTCCACAAGGTGCACATGCTCACAACACGGGTTAGTAGCACATGCATTATCAATTAATACCATATGAGGACAGGTGGCCTTTTCCTTGGTTAGCTTAACTTGGAGTTGAGCATGAGACTCCTTGAGGTTAGCGTGAGCACCCTTCAAGACCTTGTGGGCCTTGTTAAGTATCTCAAACTCCTCTTTGAGTCTAGCATGATCAACCCCAAGTTTAGCCTTCTAGGAAGTTAGCACACGAGACACGACAAGAGCATGATCAAGATCTTTCTTTAACTTAGCATGGTCATCATTGTGTGACTCCTCAAAAGTCAAACGATGCACGCCCTCTTCCTCAAGAGCATTAGAGAGATCCGATATCTCATCGGCATAGTCACGACTATGACCTTCCATCTTAGAGATGTTTTCTTCGTGAGCCTCGATCATGTCATTGGCCTCACCAAGTTGTTCGAAGAGAGCAACAAAATGCTTCTTGGACTTGCCCTTGAGCTTACTCATAAAAGACTCAAATTCATTCACTTCCTCATTAGACCCATTATGTTCATCAATGCAATCCTCCAAGGTGGGATTAGTAATGATGGTGGTTTTGATGTTGGGGGTTACCTTGTTTGAAGCTTTAGCCATGAGGCACTTGGCGGTGATGTTCTCGTTGGGTGAATCAAAGAGAGACACCCGGGGAGTAGTAGCAATGGCAACGGATGCCATGGCCATTGCTTCTCCATTTTCATCATCATCGTCATCCTCTTGGTATTCTTCTTGAACCACCAACCCACGAGTGGGAGTCTTCTTGGCGAAGTTGTTCTTGTTGGGGAAGGACTTGGCTTTGTCTTTTCGGATGAACTTGCCACCATTGTCTTCCCGCTTCTCGTAAGGACAATCCGCAACGAAATGGCTCACATTACCACAGTTGAAGCAAGTTCTAACTCATTGCTTGCCCTTGACACCACTTGAGTTGTTCTTGTTAAAGTTGGGTCTTGTATTCTTCTTGCTCCAAAATTATCTTGAAGCAAGGGCCATGTGCTCATGATAATCATATTTGGTGTCTTCGGGGTTGCTCTCCTCATCTTCCACTTCTTCCTCTTCTTCCATAATAACCTTGGGCTTCAAAGCAAGGTTGGGATTCTTTGCCCTTTGAGAACGGAGCACCGCATTGTCGGCGGTCTTGTCCAAGATGCTCATTGCAACAAACTCATCCAACACTTCACTTGAGGTCATGGAGTGGAAGTCCGGTCTTTGATGAATGATGGAGAACATGGCCTTGTTGTAGGGCATCATGGCCTTGAGGAACTTGCGCTTGATCCAATTGTCATCCGTGTCCTTGCTTCCATGATCTCGGAGTGAGACCCCGAGTTCGGTCACTCTTCGAAAGAGCTCACGAGGTTCTTCATCTTCTTTCATTGCAAACTCATCGGCTTCATCTTGCACCGCTTCATAGTTGGAGCGTTGAATGCTAGCACTTCCTCGATAGAGAGACACAACATATTTCCATGCGTCTTTAGCCATGGCATGAGGTCGAAGATGAGGGAGATCTTCGGGAAGGATTGCATCTTGGATGATGAAGAGAGCACTCTCATTGAATTGATTGTCCATGACTTCTCGAGGGGTGAAGTTGCTTGGGTCATGAGGATAGAAACCTTCTTCAATGATTCTCCAAAGGTTAGTATTCACATGTTTTAAATGACGCTTGAAGCGATAAACCCAAGAATCAAAATCTTCATGTTTCTCATACTTAGGAGGAGGACCGGCATGATTCAAATGAGTAGAGGGAATCGGTCCTCCATAAATTGGGGGTTCCACATGGGCAAAGATGCCGGTGCCATTTCTACCACTAGTAGAAGGACTCTTTTCACTGTTAGCTTCCCCCTTGTCGGAGGTAGCACCCGTCACCTTGTTAGTGGGATCACCCACTTTCATCGGCGAGGTGGACAGTTTAAGCCCTTCAAGAAATTTAGTAAGCATGCTTTCAACCTTGGTCGTCATGGAGTCTTTCATTGTGTCTAGAGCCACATTGAATTCCTCACGAGAGACCGGGGTTCCCCCATCGGCCGTAGACGAGACGGGATTCACACCGGAGTGCTCCTCCGCACCGTCTGTGGTGTCAACCATACTCTTCGGACGGCAAAGTCCTTAATAAAAAGATGAGGCTCTGATACCAATTGAAAGGATTGATATGGTTGACTAGAGGGGGGGGGGAATAGGCAACTAATAGTTTTTAAGCTTTTCTTTACCAATTTAAACTTTGCAACAAAATAGGTTGTCTAGATATGCAACTATGTGAGCAACCTATATGATGCAATAACAACTAGCACATAAGCAAGCAAGGGATACAACACAAGTAGGCTTGCAAAAGTAAAGGCTCGAAATAACCAAGAGTGGAGTCGGTGGAGACGAGGATGTGTTACCGAAGTTCCTTCCTTTTAAAGGGAAGTACATCTCCGTTAGAGCGGTGTGGAGGCAAAATGCTCCCCAAGAAGCCACTAGGGCCACCGTATTCTCCTCACGCCCTCACACAATGCGAGATACCGTGATTCCACTATCGGTGCCCTTAAAGGCGGCGACCGAACCTTTACAAACAAGGTTGGGGCAATCTCCACAACAATTGGAGGCTCCCAACAACACCACGAAGCTTCACCACAATGGAGTATGGCTTCGAGGTGACCTCAACCGTCTAGGGTGCTCAAACACCCAAGAGTAACAAGATCCGCTAGGGATAAGAGAGGGAATCAAATTTCTCTTGGTGGAAGTGTAGATCTGGGCCTTCTCAACCAATCTCGAGCAAATCAACAAGTTTGATTGGCTAGGGAGAGAGATCGGGCGAAAATGGAGCTTGGAGCAACAATGGAGCTTTTGGGGGAAAGAGGTAGGTCAACTTTGGGGAAGAAGACACCTTTATATAGTGGGGGAAACAATCCAACCGTTAGCCCACTGAACAGCCACGCACAGAGCGGTACTACTGCTTGGGCAGGGCGATACTACCACTGAAGAGCAGTACTACCGCTCCCACCCAGCGGTACTACCGCGCTGACGAGGAAGGCAGGGTCCTGGCCCCAGAGCGGTACTACTGTGGGAGTAAGAGCGGTGCTACTGCCACTACTACCGCTCCTAGTACCGTAAAACCCGACACAAAAAACATCGGGCTCGAGTCGAGGTGGTAGTAGCCCGGAACCACTGCGGTACTACGGCCAAAGACCACAAGCGGTACTACCACTCTCGGAGCGGTACTACCGCTTGACGAGCTTCGGCGGTACTACCGCTGAGGACCGCGGTACTACCGCTGGGACAGGACGGAGCAGGTACGGAGGGAAAGGCAGCTCCATTGAAGCAGAAGGAAAACATCGGGTGTGATACAGATGTGTACGTGTTGATTCCACCCTAGCCTTACCAAAGCGGATCCCCTCTTGATAGTACGGTGACTCCTACGAAACTAGTCCACCAACAGAGAAACAAAGGAGCTACACCATCTTGAATAAAACACCGAGGGGAGGTATTCGTGCCAATGGATGAATCTCTGAAAGAACTTAACGCACATGATTAGTCCGCAAAAGCATTGTCATCAATCACCAAAACATCTTGGGGATAAATATGCCCTTACAATCAGGTTTAACTTGGAATAAAATGCTCGAGTCAAAAATATGCCATGCTTATGCAACCATATATCATGCATCGCAAATCACAACAGATCAACTTCATTCAAAGTTCTACTTGCACAACTTAACTTTCAACATTTTTGGTCCTTTCTTACTTGTTATTTAAACTCACCACTTTGGTTGGCATTAATCAACTAAAACTTTTCTTAGCAAGAATGTAGCAAAAATAAGACCGATAATCATATCACCGTAGTCATGATAAACTTAGTTAGATCAACTACTCAATCTATACCTCACTAGTTCAAGTATTCACTTCTGTTAACTAAGCCCTTTGACCATGACAAACTAAATAACACAAGCATAATTGAATTTTAATACTATATGCAATGAATAATATATATATTCAAGTAGAAAATCATGAATATTGCAAAGGCACTAGGATAATGTTGTTGTGGCTTGCCTTAGTGCAGAGGAGTTTAACACTCCTCGTGGATGCCTTCAAGACAAGATTCACCTTCTGAAAATAATTCAAATGACAAAAAGAAAATATCAAGAACACTTCTGAAAATCACCAAAATTCTAGACAGCAAGGAAAAATCCCATCTTGGTTGTGCTGCTAGAGTTTTCCAGTAAGAACATAATGCAAAAAGAATCAACTCATTTGGACTTCTAGAATAAGAGTTAGAGCTGGTCAAAGTTCTGGTCAAATTTAAACTAAATTTGAATTAAAAAGAAAATCCAGGGGAGGGGTGACATCGAAGGCGTAAAACGCCCGGGCGCCACCACTCATGCCGCTTTGGGCACGGCCTAAGTGGCTGACAACGGGCCCCGCCGGTCATGTCGGAGGGGAGAGGGAGAGAGACATAGCACGACGAGGCTCTGTCGGAGCGCACGCTGGCAAGGAGGGCTCCTTGGCCCGATCCAAAGGGATAGGATTGGAGAGGAGGTTGAGATGCACCTGCCCGTACCCGTAGCGTAGCTAGAGGTGGCCGAATGGGGTCGAAACTGAGCTCTCCAGTAGCGGCAGCGAGCGGGGCTCGTCGGAGTTGGCGATTCCGGCGAGGCAAGGCCGGTCTAGCCGCTCCAACGGCAACAGCTCGCACCAGTGGACCACCACGAACACGCCTGAGGAGTCGATGGAGCACGAGCGGCTCTGGAGAGGGAGGGAGCCTAGGACGGGGATTGCCAGCGAGCTCGGGACGGGGGCGATGGCCAGAGGCCTGCCCGACCGGGCTGCGGCTTCCAACGGGGTCATTGTGATGTGGTGGTGGTGAGTGAGGAGGGAAACGAGCTCGGGAGGGACTATATATAGGCGAGGCCGAGGCGGGGATCGAGAGCTCGCCGGAGCTCTCTGAAGCGTTGCCTGACAACGAATGGCGTTAGTGAGAGAGGTAGAAGACGCCGGGGATCACGCGGAGGCTGTAGCGAGCGGTGACGAGCACAGGAGTGCAGTACGCGACGAGCACAGGGGCATGGGCGTACTGTTGCCTTGGACGCGCCATGCCCATGCTCGCTGCGGTGAGCTCCGGCGTCCGCGAGCGCCAGGAGGGAGTTAAGGACGTTGAGACGGTGATGGTGGCGCGGTTTGGCAAGGTGCGGTAGCCGGGGAAGTGAGCACGCGCTGAACAGAGCGTGCAGCGGCATCCAGAGCGCGTCGACTAGCACGTTGGCATCATGCACACGCGTGGTCACCACATGAACTCTGGCATGGATCCACGGATTGCCATAAATTCATGTTTGGCAGTTAGTCCTTAGTGGTTTTGGTCGTTTAACATAGTTGGCTTGGTCACAGGTGCACTGTGGGAGTGGCTCTCTTGCTGGCAAGTTTCTGGACAGAAACTTGTGAACTTGACAGTGGTCAAACCAGAGAGGGTTTAGGGCTGATTTTTGGTGGTTAGCAGTTTCTTAGGAGGGTAGATGCTCAAGAAAAATCAGCCTCATTGGATCAAAGAAAATGGTACTTGTTGTAGAAAGTGACCATTCTGTCCATAACAAAAATGATTTTTTGCAGCAAAAATTTTACAAAACAAAAAGTTATGCAATATTTTCGCTCAAGAAGGTGCCCTAGGGTTCAAAGAATATTTGGGAATTTTCTCAGATTTTTGTGGACAAAGAAAATGAGGGTTGCTTTGGAACATACTTCTCTGAAATGATTTTCAGGGAAGAAAATGAATATTTTTCCTTTATGAAAAATATTCCTTGGGCTTTTGTGGAGTTTATCAGAGAAGGAAAGGATGAGTTAGAGGTGGAGGGGTCACTTGGGTAAAAATCAAGGGTAGACCCAAGTGTTCAAGTCCATTTGAATTGATTCAAAAACCGCAAATCCAAAGCAAATACAATTGAAAGTCTGGAAAAAGAGAGAAGGCTAAAACCAGGCTGTCACAAACCTCCTCCACTTAAGATGAATCTCGTCCTCGAGATTCGGTTGCTTGGGAAAACAATTCTGGGTAGGTTGTTCTAAAAAATTGCTCTCTTTCCCAGGTTGCTTCTTCCTCGGTGTGATGCTCCCACTGGACCTTGAAAAATTTGATCGCTTTGCTGCGTGTGACCCTTTCTGCCTCATCCAAGATTCTGAATGGTCTCTCCTCATAAGTTAAACCCTTGGCAAGCTCAATTTCTGACCTATCTGTCCTCTTCTCGGGTGGTGAAATACACCTTCTCAGTTGTGATACATGGAACACGTTGTGCACATTTGGCAATTCGGGTGGCAATTCTAACTGATAAGCAACTGTGCCAACTCGTCTCATGACTAGGAACGGACCAATATACCTTGGTGCCAATTTTCCTCGGGTCTGAAATCTCTTGACCCCCTTCATGGGTGTTACTCGGAGATACACGTGTTCACCAGGTTCAAAGCTGACTTGTCGGTGTTTGGCATCATAATAACTCTTCTGTCGCGACTTAGCCAGCTGTAGTCTATCTCGAATTTCCCTGACTTGTTTCTCTGCCTCCAGTATCAGATCAGTACCGAAGATGCGACTGTCTTCGGTTTGAGACCAATTTAATGGAGTGCGGCACTTACGGCCGTATAAAGCTTCAAAGGGTGACATTTTTAAACTGGTTTGAAAACTGTTGTTGTATGAGAATTCCGCATATGACAGGTAATCTTCCCATTTGGGTCCATGGGCTAAGGCACATGCTCGAAGCATATCTTCAGGATTTGATTTACCCGCTCAGTCTGACCATCTGTATGTGGATGATAGGCGGTGCTATATTGGAGAGCGGTCCCCAAAGCTTGATGGAGCCGGGACCAAAATGCGGATGTAAACAATGAACCTCGGTCTGAAGTGATTGTTTTTGGCACTCCATGCAAACTGACAATCCGGGATACATATAATTGCGCAAGCTGATCAGCACGAAGGGTGGTTTGGATAGGAATGAAGTGAGCCACTTTAGTCAGTGTGTCCACTATGACCCATATAGCATCATTGCCTCGGTGAGTCCGGGGTAGACCAGTGATAAAGTCCATGCAGACATCGTCCCATTTCCATTGTGAGACAGATAGAGGTTGGAGAAGTCCGGCTGGTTTTGGTGTTCCGCCTTTACTTTGCTGCAGATGTCACAACAAGCGACAAAATATGTGATGTCCCTTTTCATTCCATTCCACCAAAATATCTGTCAAAGGTCTTCATACATTTTAGTACCGCCTAGGTGTATTGAGTATGAGGATTCGTGTGCTTCTGCCAAAATTTTCTTCCTCAAATCTGCTAACTCAGGTATGCATATCCTTCCTCGGAACCTGAGTGTACCCAGTGTGTCTCTTGAGAAATTCTGAGTCTTGCCTTCTTGCAGGTTTTGGATATATCCTTGCAGACTCTTGTCTTTATCCCGCGCTATGCGAATCTCCTCTTCTAGCGTAGGAGTTACTTCCAAAACATTTGCAAGGTCGGCATTTAGAATTACCAAGTTGAGCTAAGTGATCTCCTGCTGGAGTTCTAAAGGCAAAGACTCTATCATGGCATTCAATTTGGCAGGCTTACGACTGAGGGCATCAGCAACTACGTTGGCCTTTTCCCGGATGGTCATTTATTTCCAAATCATAGTCTTTGACCAACTCGAGCCATCTTCGCTGTCGGAGGTTTAAGTCTGGCTGGGTGAATATATATTTGAGACTCTTGTGGTCGGTAAATATTTGACATCTCTTTCCAATGAGGTAATGTCTCCAAATCTTTAGAGAGTGCACCACAACGGCTAGTTCCAAATCATGTGTAGGATAGTTTCCTTCATGAGGTCGTAGCTGGCGAGATGCGTAAGCTACTACCTTGCCGTCTTGCATAAGTACACACCCAATGCCCTGTCTGGATGCGTTGCAATACACATCAAAGTTGCGGTAAATGTTTGGGGGTCAAGACCGGTGCTGATGTCAATCTGATTTTTAACTTGTTAAAGCTCTGCTCGCAATCCTCAGTCCATTCAAACTTCTTGTCTTTCTTGAGAAGTTCTGTCATTGGCTTGGCAATTTTGGAGAATCCTTCGATGAACCGACGGTAGTACCCGGCTAATCCAAGGAAACTCCGGACTTGGGTTACGGTCATGGGTGCTTCCCAATCAAGCACACCTTTCACTTTGCTAGGATCCACGGCTATACCTTCTGCTGAAATAACATGCCCCAGAAATCTGACTTGTTTGAGCCAAAATTCACACTTGTTGAATTGGCATACAACTGATGGTCACGGAGTCTTTGTAGGACTGCTCGGAGGTGTTCCGCATGTTCTTCGTTACTCTTGGAGTAAATGAGAATATCATCGATGAAAACCACCACAAACTTGTCCAAGAATTCCATGAACACCTTATTCATCATATGCATGAAGAAGGCGGGGGCATTTGTGAGGCTGAAGGACATCACCGTCTATTCATAGAGACCGTACCGAGTAGTGAACGCGGTCTTAGGAATATCTTCCTTCTTGATTTTTAGTTGATGATATATGGTCCTTAAATCAACCTTGGAAAATACTCTTGCACCACTGAGCTGATCAAACAACTCAACAATCCTTGGTAATGGGTATTTGTTCTTGATGGTGACATCGTTCAACTGACGATAGTCAACGCACATTCTGAGACCACCGTATTTCTTGTCCACAAATGTTGCAGGTGATCCCCATGGTGATGAACTGGGGTGGATATATCCTTTCTGTAGCATTTCATCCAACTACTTCTTTAATTCCATGAGTTCGGAGGAAGGCATCCGATAATACTTTTTGTACAACGGTGCAGTTCCAGGCACAAGATCAATTGCAAACTCAAGCTCTCGGTCCGGTGGCAGGCCTGGCAATTCTTTGGGAATACATCAGGAAACTCACTGACCACAGGAAATAATCCCAACTCGTTCGCCACAGCGGTGAAAATCATTTCTTTCTTGGGCATACTCCTTCGAGCATAGAATTTTGTAGTCCGCCCTTCCTGATTTGTCAAGGTGACTTCTTGAGTTGCACAGTTTATGCATACTTGATATTGAGTCAACCAGTTCATTCCCAAAATAACGTCCAACTTGGCAGACTCGATTACTATCAAAGTGGTTGGAAATCGGACCCCCTTGATATCAATTTCCAAATTTCGGCAGACCAATTTGCTTTTGAGCATAGATCCCGGGGACTGAACCAACAGACTTTTCCCCAAAAGAGAGCAAGGAAATTTGTTTTGGGCAACGAAACTTCGAGAAACAAAAGAGTGGGAAGCCCCAGAGTCGAATAAAATTATTGCGGGTATGCTATTAACAGGGAACATACCAATGACGACTTCAGGGTTTTCCTGAGCCTCGTCTGTGGAGAGGTGATGCACTTTCCCTTGGACGATCTGTTGGGTATGACATGGCCCCATATGATTGGCTTGCGGTCGGAACGGGGCATTTGACTTCTTGGGACACTGCCTGGCATAATGTCCAATGTGTCCATAGTTAAAGCAGGCGTTATTGCGCTGGCGCTCCTCATGTACCGGATTGGTCACGATATTCTTGACTTGAGTAGTGGTCTTGTTCACATTCTGCTGCCAATTGGGTTTGTACTCCACTTGAGTCTGTTGTCATGTACGGGCCTTCTGTATGGGTTGTTCGTCCTTCTTTGGCTCAAATTTGCACTTGTTGTCATTATTTGTGGGTCGGTTGTCTTGAACAGGCCTGTATTCTCTTTCTGCGATGAGGGCCTTATTTACCAGAGACTAAAAATTTGGAAAATCAAGCATGCAGAGAACACTCCTGAGGTGTTGATTTAATCCGCCAAGGAACCTGTCAATCTTCCTTTCTTCTGGGGCCACATCATATAGAGAATAACGGGCCAGGTGGTTGAACTTGTGCAAATATTCACTTACTGATAGATTGCCTTGAGCGAGACCAAAAAATTCGCGTTGCTTGATCTTCATGTTTCCAGCTGAATATGATACTTGAGAAATTGGTCCTTAAAATTAGTCCACGTAATTTATTCTCCCGCGGGCCACAAAGCTTTAGCATTATCCCACCATATGGCAGCGGCTCCTTCAAGATAGTGGGTAGCAAACTGAACCTTGTCAGCCTCTTCAGTGCGAGCGATTTCAAGTTTTTTCTCAAT
Source organism: Triticum dicoccoides (assembly GCF_002162155.2). NCBI lineage: Eukaryota > Viridiplantae > Streptophyta > Magnoliopsida > Poales > Poaceae > Triticum > Triticum dicoccoides. Next base: position 197,868,652 of record NC_041393.1, on the reverse strand, counting down.
GGTGCGTAACCAATCGTCTGCTTCCAAAGGGTCAACCACTTGACTGAAACTGGGAGGCTTAGTCCTTTGAAAATCTGACAGTTTGGAGTGATGACCATTTTGATTTCCATTCTGCCCAACCATAGCTTGCACACTTCTTAACAGCTCAATCAGATCATTGTTCCTTCTTTCCTCAAACATGCACATAATTTGTTCAGTGGAGGGTGGATTTTGCGGTGGAGGCGATGGCTGCGGATACGGCTCGGGGGAGTGTCCTGCCTGCCTTGCTGAGTGACGAACAGGGACATCCTCACAAGCTTGTGAGCTGCTACCTCCCTGCGTCATCCTACGGTTTATTTTCCCAATAAGAGCAACTGCGATGAGAAACATCCAAACATGGGAAGAAAAGGCAGTGACGAACCCGAAAGAGCGGAACGAAAAACACTAGAAACACAGCGATCGAAAAAAGTTCCACATAATTATACATAGACTCATACATGAAAGATAAACATCATGACTGGTGCGACTACTCGCATACATGCAACGATACACCATGGCTCATACATCTACATCCGTACATCACATGACCATTGCAGATACTCAGACGCTCTAAGACTCTGCCGGTGCTGCTGGATCCTCTCCTGAGTCAGACCCAGATCCTGAACTAAGGACGCCAACCGAAACCTCCAGGTTGAATGTAACATGACGACGCTGCCTCGAGGGCTCTCCCTCATGGGTATGCGCGGGATGAGAAGGGATCATAGGAGCTGCAGGGGTAGCAAGAAGAGACGCCCACTCAGCAGGAGCACTATGTGGGTTCACTGTCGAGGTGCCCGAGCTCCTCGGGGGAGTAACCGGAGAAATAGGCAAGCTAGAACTGGGCATAATATAAGGATTAAAACCCATAGAGGGTGGAGTAGGGTAGGATCTAGCGGCGGCTAAAGCAGAAGGAACATGATTCAGCTCTCGAGCCAACTCGTGAATCAGAAGATAACTAGCAGTGATATATCAAGAAAGGTGGCTAGTGTCACTATCAGATGTCGGATCAACCGAATGAAAGCAAACACGACCATCATCGTGCAAAGATGGGTAGAAACGAAAACCTGGATGGTTCTACATCTGAGCCTTTGTGTAGCATAACTCAACAAGAATCTCGAATGCAACATACTGGACGGCCTGAGTGGCGATGGAGGTATAAACGTTCCGAGAGGTACAAGTGTAAGAGCCTGTTGACGAACTGGTGCGCAGAGTAACCACAACATGATACTCATACATGGAGTCAGCTAGACGCTCCCGGTACACATGATATGCTGGGTCATCACCGTGAAGGTACAGTCGACGCCACACGCCACGAAGGAGATGCGGCAAGGTGTATGACATCAGCTGCAACTGACACGGATACGACACCAGAGCCATCTACACTCACAACCATTAGCGGGCTAGGAATAAAAATAGAACGAGTGCATGCGATGCAACAATCAGCTACAAACACTACTGGCACTCAACTTTTATTCTAACTAACGTCTAGCTAGCACGTCGGTAGTCTAGCGTGTCCTACAGTCAGCGCAGCTCTGATACCAAGTGTTGTGGCACCCCGGCTCAGAGCGACTGATTTACCCTGTATTGCCAACCCAGAGATCGTGTCTTCTGGCAACACACAACATCTTGGTACAAAAATCACCGCTTTATTGAAACTAGCGAAAGCATAGAGTGACATTACAACAAGTTGCGAGGCCAAGCGGCACACTCGATGCGGCTGAACAATATGTACATTATTTAGTAGACATAAAGGGCCTCGAACACGACATCTACACGGCAGCGGAACAACGACGTAGCAGGACTACATAGCATAGGGACACCAATGTGGACACGGTCTAGACACGACAGTTCTCTGATCCAGTTAGACTTTCCTGAAATCTGGCATAACACGCTAGGTTAGTACATTGAATGTACTTGCAAGCTCACAGCAAATAAAACCATAATGACAAACAACATCATGACATTAATCAAGTTAAATGCAAACAACAACATGCTACTCATGCAGTGAAACCAAACTTGTGCATCGAGTCACACGGACTCCCTTACCAACCGGTTGCCTCGCAACCGAACAGTGCTCACGACAAAGCACGAACGGAACCATACTTGGTCCAACTGGTTACCTCATAACCAAACCGTGTTCGCTCCCGGATCACAAATAAAACCACAATAGTCAGCCTCTCTGACTTCATCATCATCTAACCAGTGCAATGCAAGTTGATTAGTGTGCAAGTTTCATTAATAACAATTGATCCATGGTGTGACTTACTTACAAACTGGTCCCTTATCCGCGGGCACGACTATCGATAGATTAATACACTTTGCAGAGGTAGCACACTTTACCCACACCACAGAATTCATGGCCTCACACTCCCATTCGGGTGGACCAACGACATTCCGACAAAACTCTCCCATTGCCATGACACTCTTACGGCCACTCCGACCAACTCCCCACTGGGATTAGTCCTGGGTGACCCAGCCTACCAAAGGCAAAACTACCACAGTTGTGGCAAACAAACAGTCCCAAACGGGGACACGGTACCATAACAACAACAATTCAGAAGGTTATGTCTACTTACCGGGCCAGGGTAACGCACGCCCATAACCTTCCCTCTTTGGAGGCACCGACAAAAGGCATGACAACGGATGACTACCAGCCTCCCCACAAAGGCAAGTGTGGTTGCACTCATCAGCCCGATTCAGTGGCACCATGACCCGACCAACTTTTATGTTCAACTTCAATTATCATCAGGTTTAACTTGAAATAAAATGCTCGAGTCAAAAATATGCCATGCTTATGCAACCATATATCATGCATCACAAATCACAATAGATCAACTTCATTCAAAGTTCTACTTGCACAACTTAACTTTCAACATTTCTGGTCCTTTCTTACTTGTTATTTAAACTCATCACTTTGGTTGGCATTAACCAACTAAAACTTTTCTTAGCAAGAATATAGCAAAAATAAGACCGATAATCATATCACCATAGTCATGACAAACTTACTTAGATCAACTACTCAATCTATACCTCACTAGTTCAAGTATTCACTTCTGTTAACTAAGCCCTTTGACCATGACAAACTAAATAACACAAGCATAATTGATTTTTAATACTATATGCAATGAATAATATATATATATATATATTCAAGTAGAAAATAATGAATATTGCAAAGGCACCACGAAAAATCCCATCTTGGTTGTGCTGCTAGAGTTTTCCAGTAAGAAGAGAATGCGAAAAGAATCAACTCATTTGGACTTGTAGAATAAGACTTAGAGCTGGTCAAATTTAAACTAAATTTGAATTAAAAAGAAAATCCAGGGGGGTGACGTCGAAGGCGTAAAACGCCCGGGCGCCACCACTCATACCGCTTCGGGCGTGGCCTGAGTGGTTGACAGCAGGCCCCGCTGGTCAGGTCGGAGGGGGAGAGGGAGAGAGATAGAGCACGACGAGGCTTCACCGGAGCGCACGCCGGTGAGGAGGGCTCCTTGGCCTGATCCAAAGGGATAGGATTGGAGAGGAGGTTGAGACGCACCTACCCGTACCTGTAGCGTAGCTAGAGGTGGCCGGACGGGGTCGGAATTGAGCTCTCTAGCGGCGGCGGCAGGCGGGGCTCTGATACGTCTCCGTTGTATCTACAATTTTTGATTGTTCCATGCTAATAATCTTCAACCTTCATATACTTTTGGCAAATTTTTATACTATTTATGGGACTAACATATTGATCCAGTGCCCAGTGCTAGTTCCTATGTTGCATGTTTTATGTTTCACAGAAACCCAATATCAAACGGAGTCCAAACGGGATAAAAACGGACGGAGCTTATTCTTGGAATATTTATGATTTTTGGGAAGTAAAATCAACGCGAGACGGTGCCCGAGGTGGCCACGAGGCAGGGGGCGCGCCTGCCCATACTGGGCGCGCCCCTGACCCTCTTGGGCCCCTCGTAAGGCGGTTGACGCCCTTCTTTGGCCGCAAGAAAGCTAATTTTGGAAAAATATCTGGGCGAAGGTTTCAATCCAATCGGAGTTACGGATCTCCGGATATAAAAGAAACGGTGCCAGGGCAGAATCAAAAAACGCAGAAACAGAAAGAGACAGATCCAACCTCGGCGGGGCTCTCGCCCCTCCCCCGCCATGGGAGCCAAGGACCAGAGGGGAAACCCTTCTCCCATCTAGGGAGAAGGTCAAGGAAGAAGAAGAAGAAGAAGGGGGGCTCTCTCCCCCTTGCTTCCGGTGGCGCCAGAACACCGCCGGGGGGCATCATCTTCACCGCCATCTTCACCAACATCTCCATCACCTTCCCTCATCTATATTCAGCGGCCCACTCTCTCGCTACCCGTTGTACCCTCTACTTGAACATGGTGCTTTATGCTTCATATTATTATCCAATGATGTGTTGCCATCCTATGATGTCTGAGTAGATTTTCGTTGTCCTATCGGTGATTGATGAATTGCTATGATTGGTTTAATTTGCTTGTGGTTATGTTGCTGTCCTATTGTGCCCTCCGTGTCGCACAAGCGTGAGGGATTCCCGCTGTAGGGTGTTGCAATATGTTCATGATTCGCTTATAGTGGGTTGCTTGAGTGACGGAAGTATAAACCCGAGTAAGGGGGTTGTGGCGTATGGTATAAAGGGGACTTGATGCTTTAATGCTATGGTTGGGTTTTTACCTTAATGATCTTTAGTAGTTGCGGATGCTTGCTAGAGTTCCAATCATAAGTGCATATGATCCAAGTAGAGAAAGTATGTTAGCTTATGCCTCTCCCGCATAAAACTTGCTATCGGTCGAGTAAAGTAGTCAATTTCTTAGGGACAATTCGACAACTCCTACCACCACTTTTCCACACTCGTTATATTTACTTTATTGCTTCTTTATCTAAACAGCCCCTACTTTTTATTTATGTGCCCTTTATTATCTTGCAATTTTATCCAACAACACCTACAAAGTACTTCTAGTTTCATACTTGTTCTAGGTAAGGCGAACACTAAGCGTGCGTAGAGTCGTATCAGTGGCAGATAGGACTTGGGAGAATATTTGTTCTACCTTTAGCTCCTCGTTGGGTTCGACACTCTTACTTATCGAAAGAGGCTACAATTATCCCCTACACTTGTGGGTTATCAAGATCTTTTTCAGGCGCCGTTACCGTGGAGTTATAGAGTGGGGTGAATATTCTCGTGTGTGCTTGTTTGCTTTATCACTAAGTAATTTTTATTTGTTGTTCTTAGTTGTTTTCTATCTTTAGTTATGGGTAGGAAACACAAAATACCAAAAAAATAGTTGTACCTACTACACCAATGGTTGAAGAACCACTCAAAATCTATCATACTCCTGAAACTTTTTACTTGGATCATATTCGATCCCTTTGTGCTCGTGCTGAAACCCCCACTAGCTTAGTTGAGGGCAAATCTTTAGATGAGCATGCTTGTTTTGTGCGACACCGTATATCTGAAAAGGGGAAACTTTTGCTGGATCAAATTCATCATTTGCAATGCTATGCTTGGAATTTATGTGAAATATATGATTTTACTTGTTGTTCTGCAAACCCTAAGAAACACCTTCCCTACCAATGTGAGTTTTGTGATAATGGAATCGTATCTTCGTATGCTAAGGGTGTTTATAATTATTATGATGTTTAATAAATTGAAGAATTTGTTGCTTTTAAGGGTGCTTACGAAATTGCTTCTTTGATCGAAAAGTATGATGCTACTCTTTACAAATCTGAAAATTTTGCCATAGTTGAATATTGCTATGATAATTATGCTTCTAATACTTATGTTAAACCATATATTGAGGACTCCTCCGCTGTCCAAGAAGAGACTAATATTTTGCAGGAGTCTATGGAAGAAGAAATTGATGAAACTGTGAGCTCATTGGATGAAAAAGATGATGATGAGAGCGAAGAACAAAAGGAGGAAGAGCAGATTAGCTACCCGTGCCCACCTTCTAATGAGAGTAACTCTTCAACTCATACAATGTTTAATTTCCCTTCGTGCATACCGAAGGATGATTGCTATGATGATTGTTATGATCCCATTGATTCTCTTGAAATATCCCTTTTTGATGATGCTTGCTGTGCTTGTGGCCAAGATGCCAATATGAATTATGCTTATGGAGATGAACTTGCTATAGTTCCTTATGTTAAACATGAAATTGTTTCTATTGCACCCACGCATGATAGTCCTATTATCTTTTTGAATTCTCCAAACTACACTATATCGGAGAAGTTTGTGCTTATTAAGGATTATATTGATGGGTTGTGTTTTACTACTACACATGATGATTTTGATAAATATAATATGCATGTGCTTGCTGCTCCTACTTGCAATTATTATGAGAGAGGAACTATATCTCCACCTCTCTATGTTTCCAATATGATAAAATTGCAAGAAACTGCTTATACTATGCATTGGCCTTTACTATGTGTGCATGAATTGTTCTTTTATGACATGCCGATGCATAGGAAGAGAGTTAGACTTCATTGTTGCATGATATGTTACTTTGTGCTCACTAGTAAATCACAAATCATTGTTAATTAAAATTGGCTTTGATATACCTTGGGATCCGGGTGGATCCATTACTTGAGCACTATATGCCTAGCTTAATGGCTTTAAAGAAAGCGCTGCCAGGGAGACAACCCGGAAGTTTTAGAGAGTCATTTATTTCTATTGAGTGCTTTCATAAAGTTTAAAAACAAAAAAAATAAAAATAAAGGGGAGGGGGGAACCCAAAACTTTTCAAAAAGGAAAGTGAAAGTGAGAAAGACAAACATTGTTGAAGTGGGAGAGCTACTTGAACTTTGTTCATGCTCATGGAAAATTTGTGAATCTTGATTACAGAAACTTTTCATCAAAAACAATTATCCCCTTGTACAATTTCATTGTATTATAAAAATAATGTGCCAAGGTTTGCCTTTAGGATGTTTACAATTCTTGTTGGTTTGTACGGTGCAGGACAGAAACTTCGACTATAGTGCGCGATTTTACATTTTTTTACTGGAACGTCAAATGGTTCTGATTCCTTTTGCACTGTATTGCTGTACAAATTGTTTATTTTTCCTAATTTTGGTAGAATGTTTGGGGTACCAGAAGTATGGTGAATGTTCAGATTGCTACAGACTGTTCTATTTTTGATAGATTCTATTTTTGATGCACAGTTTACTTGTTTTGATGAAACTATCAATTTCTATCAGTGGATTAAGCCATGGAAAAGCTATATTACAGTAGACACAATGCAAAAACAAAATATGAATTGGCTTGCAACAGTACTTAGAGTAGTGATTTGCTTTATTATACTAACGGATCTTACTGAGTTTTCTATTGAAGTTTTGTGTGGATGAAGTGTTTGATCGAGAAGGTCTCGATATGAGGAAAAGGAGGAGAGACAAGAGCTCAAGCTTGGGGATGCCCAAGGCACCCCAAGTAAATATTCAAGGAGACTCAAGAGTCTAAGCTTGGGGATGCCCTAGAAGGCATCCCCTGTTTCTTCAACAAGTATCGGTATGTTTTCGGATTCGTTTCGTTCATGCGATATTTGCAAGTCTTGGAGGGTCTTTTGCTTTTAGTTTTTTTGTTTTATGCACCATGATGGTATGACATAGTCCTTGGTTGATTTATAGAATGTTCATTGCACTTCACTTAAATCTTTTGAGTATGGCCTTATAGAATGCTTCATGTGCTTCACTTATATCATTTGAAGTTTGGATTGCCTATTTCTCTTCACATAGAAAACAACCATTTGTAGAATGCTCTTTTGCTTCACTTATATTTGTTAGGGCGTGGGCATATCTTTTGTAGAAAGAATTAAACTCTCTTGCTTCACTTATATCTATTTAGAGAGATGACAAGAATTGGTTATTCACATGGTTAGTCATAAAATCCTACATAAACTTGTAGATCGCTGAATATGATATGTTTGATTCCTTGCAATAGTTTTGCGATATAAAGATGGTGATATTAGAGTCATGCTAGTGGGTAGTTGTGGATTGTAGAAACACTTGTGTTGAGGTTTGCAAGTCCCGTAGCATGCACGTATGGTAACCATTGTGTGACAAATTTGAAGCATGGGGTGTTTCTTTGATTGTCTTCCTTATGAGTGGCGGTCGGGTACGAGCGATGGTCTTTTCCTACCAATCTATCCCCCTAGGGGCATGCATAGTAGTACTTTGCTTCGAGGGCTAATAAGCTTTTGTAATAAGTATATGAGTTCTTTATGACTAATGTGAGTCCATGGATTATACGCACTTTTACCTTTCCATCATTGCTAGCCTCTTCGGTACCGTGCATTGCCCTTTCTCACCTTGAGAGTTGGTGCAAACTTCGCCGGTGCATCCAAACCCCATGATACGATACACTCTATCACACATAAGCCTCCTTATATCTTCCTCAAAACAGCCACCATACCTACCTATCATGGCATTTCCATAGCCATTCCGAGATATATTGCCATGCAACTTCCATCATCATCATATACATGACTTGAGCATTTATTGTCATATTGCCTTGCATGATCGTAAGATAGCTAGCATGATGTTTTCATGGCTTGTCCATTTTTTGATGTCATTGCTATGCTAGATCACTGCACATCCCGGTACACCGCCGAAGGCATTCATATAGAGTCATATCTTTGTTCTAGTATCGAGTTGTAATATTGAGTTGTAAGTAAATAAAGTGTGATGATCATCATTATAGAGCATTGCCCATAAAAATAAATAAAAGGAGAGGCCAAAGAAGCCTAAATAAAAAAAGGGGGCCAAAGAAGCCCGCCCAAAAAAGAGAAAAAGACAAAAGGGGCAATGTTACTATCCTTTTACAACACTTGTGCTTCAAAGTAGCACCATGTTCTTCATATAGAGAGTCTCTTATGTTGTCACTTTTGAGAATTTTCTTTATAAAACTTGGCTTGTATATTCCAACGATGGGCTTCCTCAAATGCCCTAGGTCTTCATGAGCAAGCAAGTTGGATGCACGCCCACTTAGTTTCAGTTTGAGCTTTCATACACTTATAGCTCTTAGTGCATTCGTTGCATGGGAATCCCTACTCCTCGCATTGACATCAATTGATGGGGATCTCCATAGCCCGCTGATTAGCCACATTGATGTGAGACTTTCTCCCTTTTTGTCTTCTCCACATAAACCCCCACCATCATATTCTATTCCACCTGTAGTGCTATATCCATGGCTTGCGCTCATATATTGCGTGAGGGTTGAAAAGGCTGAAGCGCGTTAAAAAGTATGAACCAATTGCTGGGCTTGTCATCGGGGTTGTGCAAGATGGGGGCATTTTGTGTGACGAAAATGAAGCATGGCCAAACTCTATGATTTTGTAGGGATAAGCTTGCTTTGGCCATGTTGTTTTGAAAAGACATGATTGCTTTATTAGTACGCTCGAAGTATTATCATTTTTATGTCAAATGATAGACTATTGCTTTGAATCACTCGTGTCTCAATATTCATGCCATGATTAGACATATGATCAAGATTATGCTAGGTAGCATTCCGCATCAAAAATTATCTTTTTTATCATTTACCTACTCGAGGAGGAGCAGGAATTAAGCTTGGGGATGCTAATACGTCTCCGTCGTATATATAATTTTTGATTGTTCCATGCCAATATTCTTCAACTTTCATATTCTTTTGGAAACTTTTTATACTATTTTTGGGACTAACATATTGATCCAGTGCCAGTCCTCTTTGTTTCATGTTTTATGTTTCGCAGAAACCCAATATCAAACGGAGTCCAAACGGGATAAAAACGGACGGAGCTTATTCTTGGAATATTTATGATTTTTGGGAAGTAAAATCAACGCGAGACGGTGCTCGAGGTGGCCATGAGGCAAGGGGGCGCGCCTGCCCATACTGGGTGCGCCCCTGACCCTCGTGGCCCCTCGTAAGGCGGTTGATGCCCTTCTTTGGCCGCAAGAAAGCTAATCTTTGGAAAAATATCTGGGCGAAGGTTTCAATCCAATCGGAGTTACGGATCTCCGGATATGAAAGAAACGGTGCCAGGGCAGAATCAGAAAACGCAGAAACAGAGAGGGACAGAGAGACAGATCCAATCTCGGCGGGGCTCTCACCCCTCCCACGCCATGGGAGCCAAGGACCAGAGGGGAAACCCTTCTCCCATCTAGGGAGAAAGTCAAGGAAGAAGAAGAAGAAGAAGGGGGACTCTCTCCTCCTTGCTTCCGGTGGCGCCGAAACACCGCCGGGGGCCATCATCATCACCGCCATCTTCACCAACATCTCCATCACCTTCCCTCATCTATATTCAGCGGTCCACTCTCCCGCAACCTGTTGTACCCTCTACTTGAACATGGTGCTTTATGCTTCATATTATTATCCAATGATGTGTTGCCATCCTATGATGTCTGAGTAGATTTTCGTTGTCCTATCCGTGATTGATGAATTGCTATGATTGGTTTAATTTGCTTGTGGTTATGTTGCTGTCCTATTGTGCCCTCCGTGTCGTGCAAGCGTGAGGGATTATCGCTGTAGGGTGTTGCAATATGTTCATGATTCACTTATAGTGGGTTGCTTGAGTGATAGAAGCATAAACCCGAGTAAGGGGGTTGTGGCGTATGGGATAAAGGGGACTTCATGCTTTAATGCTATCGTGTCAGGACCCCGATCCTATGGCACACCGGTCTAGCATGTAACACCTCATATCACTTTGCGGCCTCACGCAGGGTATTCCCATAGGTGTCGCCTTACCAGGCCCGGGACCGTTTGCGTCTTTTGGCTCACGTATATGATAGTGTCGCTAGCATCCATATGACAAAGAACCCGGGTTGACATGGCTAGTCGTGAACCCAAAGTGGCAGTAACTTACAGGGACAGGCATACATGACCCAGCAATGAACGTGTCGGTCATCCGCGAGTGAATCCAGGCTGTAGCAACTGGGCTAGCAGGACTCCAGTAAACCGGGCTGTAGCAGGCTAACAGGATTCCGGTAGACACTGCGTGACATTTTGCCGAAGGGACAGACACAGGAACAAACAAGGACACATGCCGGCCAGCCTAAGTGTTCCGGAGCAGCAGCAAGCTACCAAGGCTCAGTGGAAGCACTAGGAGACATTTCCCAGTAAGAGAGGCTACCAAGGATAAACAACTAGATAGTCAGATCCCACACATACCAAGCATTTAAATAACATACACACAATATGCTCGATATGTGCAAATACAACATGCATCACAACATGACTCTACAACTCAAGTATTTTACTCAATAGGTTCCGAGGAGCGAGATATTACAAACTTGGGTCTGATGACCCAACATTCAGAGCATACAAGTCAAAGCACATACGGAAGCTTAACATGTCCGAGTACAGACATCTACAAATGAAAAAGGCTGAGAAGCCTCACTATCTACCAGATCCTGCCGGGGGCACAAGATCGTAGCTGAGGTACTAAGCTAAACGTCGAAGTCCAAGCGGAACTACTAACGAGACTGTAGCCTCTCTGCAAAAACATAAATTAAGCAAACGTGAGTACAAATGCACCAAGCAAGACTTACATCAAAACTATCTACATATGCATCATTATCAACAAAGGGATGGTGGGGTTTAACTGCAGCAAGCCAGCTTTGACTCGGTGGCTATCCTGAACTACGACTGCAAGTAACTCTTTTGAGGTGGCGCACACGAGTCCACATATTCACCATATCAATACACCACTATGGATCCGCTCCCGTCTCCCTACAAGAACGCCATCCATAGCACTCACGCTTATCTTGCGTATTTTAGAGTATCCACTTTCACTTGTCTATGAACTGTATAGGCAACCCAAAGGTCCTTTACGGCGGACGTGGCTATTCGAATAAATGATGTTAACCCTGCAGGGGTCTACTTCTTCACACACGCTCTCACCACTTACCGCCGTTTACATGACATGTACTCGAACCTTCAAGCGGAAGCCCAACGAGGGTGTCGGCCACGACCTACCTAAACACTCAAGTCTCTAGTCCAGGTTTATCCCCTATTCAGGTTCCATCCGCAGGGAGTCCGGCCGAGGTTTCCACATACGGCCCCGAATGATGTGTACAGGGTTCCGCGACACCAAACGGGCGCCCGGCATACCCGGCCACGTGCCTAACGCATCACAGCCCACCCCTCGGGTCAGTGCTGCCCATGGCCTCCAGCATACTACAAACACTAGAAACTACTTGCAGCTCCTGGACAGAGGTCAAGGGTGATTAAGAAGCCGAGAGGGTCCATTGGTTTCGGGCCCAATGCATGGTAGTAATTATTTCATGGAACAAACACAGAACTCAGTTCCTGAGGACGGTTTCAATGAGACAACCCACATGTACTCCTACATGGCCTCTCACCGCTACTATTACCAAATCATGTTCACACACTTAGCTCACACACAGTAGGGCATGTTCATCACCGTTCCAATTCATCCCCAATGAATCAGAACTAACACAACTCTAAGCATAGTAGGCATGACAAACAAGCATGAATGAGTAGGCACACCAGGGCTCAAACAACTCCTACTCATGCTAGTGGGTTTCATCTATTTACTGTGGCAATGACAGGTCATGCAGAGGATAAGGGGTTCAACTACCGCAGCAAGTAACAGATATATTGTTGTTGTCCTAATGCAGTAAAAGAGAGAAGGGGCGAGAGAGTGGGATTGTATTGGAATGAACAAGGGAGTTTTGCTTGCCTGGCACTTCTGAAGATGATATAACTCTTCATCGGTGTCATCGAACTCATCGTCGGAACACGTCTATCGAGAGGGGACAAATATCGACAACCAAGGAAGAACACAATCAATGCAATGCACAATATGATGCATGATCATGACATGGCAAAATGAGTGTGTTTGAGCTAATGCAACTACAAACAGGGTGGTTTGAGCCATTTTGAACCAAAGGTTCAATTTCAAACTCAAACTAAGAATTTATGAAGTGCATTACCATGTTTTGATATAAACAGCAAGTTTAACTTGCTTTAACATGCATGAAACCAGTGCAGATGGATAGATTGGATTTTTCTGATCGTTTTTCATATATAAATTATTTCATCTGGAGTTACAGTTGAATTTTTATGTTTTTTAGAAGTTTTGGACATTTTCTGGAATTTCCTGAATAAGATCAAATCCAGAAAATACTTTATTGCGTCAGCATTGCGTCACTGTGACGTCAGCTGTCAACGGAGACGGTCCAGGTCAAACCTGATCTGTGGGTCCCGTCTGTCAGTGACTAACCTAACTAATCTAATTTAGTTAGCGTTAAACTAACACTAATCTAGTTTAGTTAGTGGCCTGGGGCCCACACGTCAGTGACCCAGGGGGGTAAACTGGGGTCAAACCGGGTCAAACTCGTCGGAGTTGAACCAGGGCTCATTGCCGGCAAGGCCAGGGATGGCAGAGAGGTGCGGGTTTCCTCCTTCGGTGACCAAATGGACGGTGGTGGGCATCTAGGAGCAGCTGGGAACAAGCCGCGTCGATTGGTGGTGGAGGTGGAGCTCGGGGTCACCGGAAACGACGCCGGCGATGACCTTGGTGGACGTGGGAGCTCGGGCGAGCTCGGGCTCATCGCTAGGGGGCGCGGCGAGGTGCGTGGAGTGGTGCTACGGGCTCCTGGGGATGCGGTGAGTGCGGTGGTGATACGTCTCCAACGTATCTATAATTTTTGATTGTTCCATGCTATTATGTTACCCCTTTTGGATGTTTATGAGCTTTATTTTACACATTTATATCATTTTTGGGACTAACCTACTAACCGGAGGCCCAGCCCATATTGCTATTTTTTTGCCTATTTCAGTATTTCGAAGAAAAGGAATATCAAACGGAGTCCAAACGGAATGAAACCTTCGGGAGCGTGATTTTTGGAACGAACATGATCCGAAGAGCTTGGAGTGCAAGTCAAGAAGCTTCCGAGGGCCCCACGAGATAGGGGGCTGCCCCCCTGTAGGGCACACCCCCTGTCTCGTGGGCCCCTCGGGCGGCCACCGACGTACTTCCTCCTCCTATATATACCTACGTACCCCAAAAACATCCAGGGGCACCACGAAACACAATTTCCACCGCCGTAACCTTTTGTATCCGCGAGATCCCATCTTGGAACCTTCACCGGCACTCTGCCGGAGGGGGAATCAACCACGGAGGGCCTCTACATCAACATCCTTGCCTCTCCGATGAGTTGTGAGTAGTTTACCACAGACCTACGGGTCCATAGTTATTAGCTATATGGCTTCTTCTCTCTTTTTGGATCTCAATACAATGTTCTCCCCCTCTCTTGTGGAGATCTATTTGATGTAAACTCTTTTTGTGGTGTGTTTGTCGAGATCCGATGAATTGTGGGTTTATGATCAAGTTTATCTATGAATAATATTTGAATCTTCTCTAAATTCTTTTATGTATGATTGAGTTATCTTTGCAAGTCTCTTCGAATTATCAGTTTGGTTTGGCCTACTGGATTGGTCTTTCTTGCCATGGGAGAAGTGCTTAGCTTTGGGTTCAATCTTGCGGTGTCCTTACCCAGTGACAGAAAGGGTTGCAAGGCACGTATTGTATTGTTGCCATCGAGGATAACAAGATGGGGTTTATATCATATTGCATGTGTTTATCCCTCTACATCATGTCATCTTGCTTAATGCATTGCTCTGTTCTTATAAACTTAATACTCTAGATGCAGACAAGAGTCGATCGATGTGTGGAGTAATAGTAGTAGATGCAGGCAGGAGTCGGTCTACTTGTTATGGACGTGATGCCTATATACATGATCATGCCTAGATAATCTCATAACTATGCGCTTTTCTATCAATTGCTCGACAGTAATTTGTTCACCCACCGTAATACTTATGCTATCTTGAGAGAAGCCTCTAGTGAAACCTATGGCCCCCGGGTCTATCTCCTATCATATTTGCTTTCAATCTACCTTTATTTGCATCTTTACTTTTTGCATCTATATTATAAAATACCAAAAATATATTTATCTTATCGTACTATCTTTATTAGATCTCACTTTCGCAAGTGGCCGTGAAGGGATTGACAACCCCTTTATTGCGTTGGTTGCGAGTTCTCAGTTTGTTTGTGTAGGTGCATGGGACTTTTGAGGAGCCTCCTACTGGATTGATACCTTGGTTCTCAAAACTGAGGGAAATACTTACGCTACACTTTGCTGCATCACCCTCTCCTCTTCGAGGAAAACCAACGCAAGCTCAAGACGTAGCAAGAAGGATTTCTGGCGCCGTTGCCGGGGAGGTCTTCGCTCAAGTCAAGACATACCAAGTACCCATCACAAACCCATCTCCCTCGCATTTACATTATTTGCCATTTGCCTCTCGTTTTCCTCTCCCGCACTTCACCCTTGCCGTTTTATTCGCCCTCTCGTTCCCAATCTCCTCCTCTCTTTCACTTGCCCTGTCGTTTGCTCGTTTGGTTGGAATAGATGCTTATTTATTGCTAAATAGAGAACCTAAGATCTATGGATCCTCATCTGCTTGCTAATCTTTTTAAGAGATCCAATTATGATGAACCAATAGCTAGTGAGTTTTGTGCACTAGATTATCTTTATAAAGCTTTGCTTGAAATTTGTGAATCTGAAAATTATGATGAAGAAATTTATGAAGAGATTCACGATAACTCTTTGAATAAAAAGCATGATTGCAATGATTTTACTATAAATTCTCTTGATGTCAATTGTGCTAATAATATGCAAAACCCTAAGCTTGGGGATGCTAGTTTTGCTATGTCTACTACATGTTGCAATAATCATGATTGGGGTGATTCTTCTTATGATCTTGAAAATATATTTAAGCCCCATGATGAATATGAGATTGATAATAGTGTTTGCAATATTATTGAAAGTGGGTTGGAAGAGTGTCAACTTTATATCCCACATATTTGGAGAATGTTCAATCTCATGAAATTTTTGATAAAAGTGGGTTTGGAGAGGTCATGACTTTAGTTAATGTTAATCCCACTATTTTGGAATAGTGTCAACTTCACATGCATGTGGATCGTGTTGAGAATATGTTATGTGATAGCTATTTTATTGAATTTGCCTATGATCGTACATGTAATTATTATGAGAGAGGAAAATATGGTTGTAGAAATTTTCATGTTACTAAATTACCTCTCGTTATGTTGAGATTGCTATTGTTTCTTTCCACTTCCTTGCATATGCTAAGTTTTGCTTGCTATGATAATTTGTTTACTTATAAAATTACCTCTCATTGTAGGAAGTATGTTAGACTTAGATCTTTATCACATGTTTTATGATGCTGCCTTTATGCTTCAATTCTTGTCTTTCATGTGAGCATCATTGAAATCTCAATGCCTAGCTAAAAAGGCTTTAAAGAAAAGTGCTTGTTGGGAGTCAACCCAATATTTTTCCTTGCTGTTATTTAACAAATCTTGCATCTACCTTCTGTTTAGATGTGTTTTTATATTTTAATTAGTGTTTGTGCCAAGTAGAACCTATAGGATAACCTACGATGATAGTTGATTTGATTCTGCTGAAAAACAGAAACTTTGCGCGCACGAATATAATTTTTTTAAATCACAGGAACTTGATTTTGCATTGATTCTTTTTGATTCTGTTAAATAAACAAATTTTCCATTACTTCCTATTTTGGTAGGATTTTTAGAGTTCCAGAAGTTTGTGTTAGTTACAGATTTCTACAGACTGTTCTGTTTTTGACAGATTCTGTTTTTCGTGTGTTGCTTGCTTATTTCAATGCATCTATGGCTAGTAAATTAGTCTATGAACCATAAAGAAGTTGGAATACAGTAGGTTTAACACCAAAATAAATAAATAATGAGTTCATTGCAGTACCTTATGTGGTGGTTTTGTTTTCTTTCACTAACGGAGCTTATAAGATTTCCTGTTGAGTTTTGTGTTGTGAAGTTTTCAAGTTTTGGGTAAAACTTTTATGGACTATGGAATAAGGAGTGGCAAGAGCCTAAGCTTGGGGATTCCCATGGCACCCCAAGATATTCAAGGATAGCCAAAAGCCTAAGCTTGGGGATGCCCCGGGAAGGCATCCCCTCTTTCGTCTTCGTTCATTGGTAACTTTACTTGGAGCTATATTTTTATTCGCCACATGATATGTGTTTTGCTTGGAGCATCGTGTATTATATTAGTCTTTGCTTTTTAGTTTACCACAATCATCCTTGCTGTACACACCTTTTGGGAGAAGCCTATTTGATTCGGATTTGCTAGAATACTCTTTGTGCTTCACTTATATCTTTTGAGCTTGATAGTTTTTGCTCTAGTGCTTCACTTATATCTTTTAGAGCACGGTGGTGTCTTAATTTTGAAGAAATTTCTAGTCTCTCATGCTTCACTTATATTATTTTGAGAGTCTTTTAGAATCGCATGGTATTTGCTATGATCATAAAGTTGGTCCTAGAATGATGAACATCCAAGTTGGGTATAATAAAAACTATCATAGAAAGTGAATTGGATGCTGAGGGAGTCCTGGATTAGGGGGTGTCCGGCTGGCCGGACTAAGACCTTTGGCCGGACTCCCGAACTATGAAGATACAAGATTGAAGACTCCGTCCCGTGTCCAGATGGGACTTTCCTTGGCGTGGAAGGCAAGATGGGCAATACGATATGAAGATCTCCTCCCATTGTAACCGACTCTGTGTAACCCTAGCCCTCTCCGGTGTCTATATAAACCGAAGAGTTTTAGTCCGTAGGACGAACAACAATCATACCATAGGCTAGCTTCTAGGGTTTAGCCACTTCGATCTCGTGGTAGATCTACTCTTGTACTACCCATATCATCAATATTAATCAAGCAGGAGTAGGGTTTTACCTCCATCGAGAGGGCCCGAACCTGGGTAAAAACATCGTGTCCCTTGTCTCCTGTTACCATCCACCTAGACGCACAGTTCGGGACCCCCTACCCGAGATCCGCCGGTTTTGACACCGACATTGGTGCTTTCATTGAGAGTTCCTCTGTGTCATCACCTTCAGGCCCGATGGTTTCTTCGCTTGTCAATCGCGATGCGGACCGGGACGAGGCTTTTCTCCCCGGACAGATCTTCGTATTCGCCGGCTTCGCACTGCGGGCCAACTCGTTTGGCCATCTGGAGCAGATCGAAAGCCACGCCCCTGACCATCAGGTCAGGTTTGGAAGCTTAAACTACACGGCCAACATCCACGGGGACTTGATCTTCGACGGATTCGAGCCACGACCGGGTGTGCCGCACTGTCTCGATGGGCATGATCTAGCTCTGCCGCCGGACAATGCCCAGAGTGCCGCCCCGGTGTTCACTCCGACCATTAGCTCGGAGCCGACTGCGCTAGCCCGGGACGGACGGTTGGACTCCGCCTCGGGAGTCACAATCCCTGCGGCGATAGAGCCGAATACCAGCCTAGTCCTTCGCGAGGCCCGTGACTCCAAGGTGCCGGACTCCTTTCCGGACTCTGTATATTCTGCACCCCTTTCGATCGAACCTGATCAGGCTCCGATCGTGGAGTTCACCGCCGCGGACGTCTTTCAACACTCGCCCTTTGGCGATATCCTAAATTCGCTAAAGTCTCTCTCTTTGTCAAAAGAACCCCGGCCGGACTGCGGTCGGGGTGGTCGGGATGCGGACGACGAAGTTCAAACCCCACCCACAACCCACTTGATAGCCACTGTCGACGATCTAACCACATGCTCGATTTCGACTCCGAAGATATCGACGGTATGGATGCCGATAAAGGAGACGATCAGAAACCAGCACCTATAGGGCGCCGGAAAGCCACCTCATCATGCGATGTATGCATGGTGGACACATACAACAAAAACGACAACGAGGACCGAAAGGATGCGGCCAGGGATCGCTCCCCCGAAAAACAATCAAAGCGGCGGCGTAAGCGCAAGGCCAAGCCCCACCTCGACAAAGACCCAGCCATAGAGCGGGGTGAATCAACGGACGATGAACATGCCGTTGAGCATCCGTCCAAACAGTGCGGACAATCGGAACAACCAATCCCCGGGAAAGATAATAGCCCGGACGACCTCACGCCGGACAAATTGCTGGAACATCAGAACCTCCACCAAAGGCTCGTCGCCACTGCATGTAGCCTGAGAAAGCAGAAGCGGAAGCTCAAGACAGCAGAAGATGCACTCATGATCAGATGGGGCAACGTACTCAATACGGCACATAAGTACGGCAGTAGTCGCCACACAAAAAGCTATCCGAAGCGGAAGCTACTACCGGAATTTGATGAAGAGGCCATAAAGCCCCCACAGTCAAAAAATAAGGAAGCCACAAGGTCGGATAGACGACCCCACGATCAACCACACACATCAAAGGACGCCGCACTCAATACGGCGCGCAATCCATCTAAGAATTCGCATCAAAGAACCGGCCCAATCAGATCAATCTATAGGCCAAGGAAGCAAGCTCCAGGGAGTGATGCAATACAACAAATACCCAAACATCGCGGCACGCCCAAATACAGGGGCGCCGCAACCCCCTATGTTTTACCGATGAGGTGCTGGACCATGAATTCCCAGCCGGATTCAAGCCAGTAAACATAGAAGCATACGACGGAACAACAGACCCTGGAGTCTGGATCGAGGACTACATCCTACACATACACATGGCCCGAGGAGACGACCTCCACGCCATAAAATACTTACCCCTTAAGCTCAAAGGGCCAGCCCGGCATTGGCTTAAAAGCCTTCCCGAAAACACTGTGGGAAGTTGGGAGGTGCTTAAGGATGCCTTCCGGGCAAATTTTCAAGGGACATATGTCTGACCCCCAGATGCAGACAATCTGAGTCATATAACTCAGCAGCCCGGAGAGTCAGCCTGGAAGCTCTGGAACAGATTCCTTATCAAAAAGAATCAAATAGTCGACTGTCCGGACGCAGAGGCCCTGGTAGCTTTCAAACATAGCGTCCGAGACGAATGGCTCGCCAGACACCTCGGCCAAGAAAAGCCGCGAACAATGGCCGCGTTAACAAGCCTCATGACCCGCTTTTGTGCAGGAGAGGATAGCTGGTTGGCAAGAAGCAGCACCAGCGACCCGAATACGTCCGAACGCAGAGATGGGAACGGGAAGCCGCGCCGTAACAAAGAACCGCATGGATAAAGGACAACAGCCCGATGAGCACGGCAGTAAACGCCGGATTCAAAAGCTCTTGGCAAAATCAGAAAAAGCCGCCCCCCAAGGACGATCAGGACGAGCTATCCAACCTCAACCAAATTTTGGACAAAATATGTCAAATCCACAGCACTCCGGGGAGACCGGCAAACCATACCCACAGAGATTGTTGGGTCTTTAAGCAGTCCGGCAAGCTCAACGCCGAACACAAGGGGCTCAACACACCAAGCGAAGATGACGCTGCACCCCACAAGCAGAGCACCGAAGAACAAAAGAAGTTCCCACAAGAAGTCAAGACAGCAAATCTACTTCATGTGACAAAAGGGAAGAGCAGAACGGCATCTACAAAGACACGCACTGTACAGCCAGCCCCGGAGGAGCAACCCCACTGGTTGCTACAACCAATCACCTTCGATCATCAGGATTACTCTAGAGGAGACCGAAACGCAGGCTGGACTGCCTTGGTCGTAAATCCAATTATTAACGGACTCCAATTTACAAACGTCCTTATGGACGACGGGAGCGACTTGAACCTGTTATATCAGGACACAGTTCGCAAACTCGGAGTAAACCCAGTTATAATACACCTCGGCAACACTTCCTTTCAAGGAGTAACGCCAGGCCCGGATACCCCAAGTATGGGTTCCCTTACGTTAGAAGTCACGCTCGGATCACCCGACAACTTCCGAAGCGAAACGCTAATATTCCACATCGCCCCATTCGTAAGTCGCTACCAAGCGCTACTGGGACGAGAAGCCTTCACCCGCTTTAACACAATACCGCATTATGCATCCCTTACACTCAAAATGCTCGGCCCAAAGGGCATCATTTTATTACAGGGGAACATGAATTGACCCCCAAAGTACGGGCAAGGGTGCGACTGCCTAGACAGCCACCCGCAAATCCAGCCCTACTATCCCGGACACGGCTCGACGAGTCCGGCGTCAACATGCTCAACAGCCGCATACCCCCATGCAAGGGGCTCCGTGTGCTCACGCCCGGAGACAATACAGCCCAACTCTTGCTCCAACTATATTTTATTTATTTTGATTTCTCGCACGCTTATTTTTTTTACTAAGTTCCTCTCTTTCGCAGACGAACATCGTGCTACGCCCGTCCAGGATATGGCACAACGGAGACACAGGCACAGACGTGCAGCAGGGACCCGTTCAAGGATTCTTTTCAGATTAAGACCCTGCGTAAACCTTTTTTACTGTCTCTTGTTGATAACATCCCCCGGCTTTCTCTATAGCCGAGGAGGAGGCTGGTGTCTTGGCATGTGGCCACGCCAGAATTTTTGCACGCACCTGGACACTAGGGGCTTTTTAAAAAAAGGCTCTATTCCGGCCCATCTTCATAAAGACCGAACACCTTAGGGAGTGTTCGGCGTTGCGAGTTTGGCCCTATATGCATCAGCTTCGAATCATGTCTTTGGTCAAATGTTGGGTTTGCCCGGCTCCTATGTTTTGCTGCCTTACGTTCTGTTATGTCGGCTAACACGGCACCAGGAGAACTACTGCGATTGTGCCCCGGTTCGGCTGGGTGAGCACCTCAGTAGAGAAAGCCGAAAACTGACTGTCATGATATAGCGAGAGACTGGTCAACCACTCGATGACTTTCGGAATCTTTAGGATTCCCCCGCATTAACGAAGGGCCGCTTCCCGGTCAGGCACACTAGCGCCCCGAATTCGGGCGAGCGCGGTGCCCCTAGGGGCTATTCAGTAGCCCCACTGTCAAACTCCTATGGCTAAGTGAAAGTGATAAAGCATTATAGTCCGGTTGCCTAGTTCGCCGCGCCACCACCTCCTTTGTAGGACCAAGACGTTGGATTAAGTGTGAAAAGGCACATTTTTGCGAACACCCCCGCATTCTATGCATGGGGGCTGAAGCCAACGACTGCCATCTTTCAGGTTATATACAAATATATACATTAAACGGCCGCACAGGAGGCATCATGATTCTTGCAAGCACAAGTATAAAAAAGCTTTTTTCATAAAAATAAAATTTGTTTTACAAATAGTATAAGCTATTCGAACACAACATCCTTCGAGCACTGCGACTCTATTATACGAGCGCCAGGAAGAACTTCCTCAAAATAGTGCTTGGCAGGTACTCGGCTTTCGTCTAAATCCTGGGACGCAACAATACTGGCCTTCATATCTGCCTAGTATGTTTTGACACGGGCAAGAGCCATCTGTGCGCCCTCGATGCATGCCGACCTCTTCATTGCATCAGCATGCGGCACCGAACCAAGGAATTGCTGCACCAAGCCAAAATAACTCTTCGGCTCCGGCTCCTCCGGTCACAGACGACTCGCAACATACTTCATGGTGAGTCCGGATAATCTGTTCAGCTCCGCCCAGGCGGCTAAACGGTCGGATACTGACAGTGGGTGTTCTGGATTGTGGTACTGCGACCAAAACAGCTCTTCCAATTCATGGTCACCTCGGCTACGGAAGTGTTCGGTCGCGTCCGCCGCACTTGCGGCCAAATCCAGATAAGCATTTTCCGCACTCCACTGCCGGTCTAATGGAACATACTTGGGATCTCCGAACTTCATCCGCAGCATATAAGGCTTTCCAGCCGTGATATCTCCGGCCTGACGCAGCTCCTCCTTCATCGCTCTCATGGCAGAGTGAGTATCCTTGGCTTCGGCAGTGATCTTTTCAAGGTCCTTCTGGGCCGCCCTATCTTTTTGTTCAAGAAACTTACAGCGGTCGGTAGCATCCTTCAATTTTATGGCCATCTTGGCTATCTCCTTCTTGCTCTGGCAGTGAGCAGCCTGTTCGGCTTTGAGCTCTTCAGCCGCTTTAACGGCAGGCACATCGCTTTTCCTTGCTTGCTCCTTGGCTCGGGCAAGTTCCGCCCGAAGGTTCTCCACGGCAGCAACACCATCTACATAAAGTATATACATATAAGGCCCGAGCATCAAGATCCTATTACTGGGTGTCTTTTGAACATACCTTGAGCCTCGTCTAGCCACTTATTTACAAGCGCAATGTCGGCATCTGCTACGTCAAGTTACCGCCTTAGTTCGGCCGATTCATCAGTCCGGCTAGCCACCGAATGCCTCGCCATCTTCATGGAATAGGCGACATATTATACCTGGGGTTATGATCCTCTGTGCGCCGTCACTCGTGACGACACACAGAGTCTCAGGGGATACTATTCGTACAGGGCACATTTAATATGCGGCTCTACCAAAAGGTACACCTTTCTACATACCTCAAAGCATGTTAGTAAACTCCTGGCAGCCTCGTACAATCCGCTTTCCGTGGATGAAATCCTTCCAATCACCAAAGCCTGTTAGTAAACTCCTGGCAGCCTCGTACAATCCGCTTTCCGCGGATGAAATCCTTCCAATCACCGTATCCATCAACATACGGTGTTCTTCTAAGATGGACGCCCTACCAAGCAGATCCTTCAGCCCCTCCGCCGATGCGCAAAAGGGTGCTGGACTAGTCTGACAACCTTTTCCAGAGTCCAAATTTGAAAACACCCTTCGGGACGATACGTCGGGGTCGCCAGCCTGGTGAGACGGTGGAACAAGGGGAGGCATTTCGCTCCCTATCATCTCCGGACGAAGATCCCCTGAAGATGAGCTCTGCTGAGAAGGGTTGAGATCCGAACTGCAATAATGTTTCGGTTATTTTCCTCAGAAATAAAACATGAATGTGATTCATTATGGAACCCCTCCCTTCACTTACGCCTCAGGGGAGAGCGGGTCCCCTTTAGGGGGCGATTCGGCTGGGGCGTTCTCCGGTGCCGAACCCTCTGACAAAGATTTCTTTCCCCGTTTTGAGGTTATCACCTCCGGGTCTTCAGAGGCAGTCCTTTTCTTTCCCTGATCGGGAGAATTTTCGATTCTTCCCTTCCTAACAGCCTCCTTCGTGGAGGCGGTAGCTCCTTTGTTCCCCCCTTCGCCTTCCGCCAATGGCGCGGCCTCCAGCATCCTGGTTAACATGGGATTCGACACGGTCTCGGGCAGGGGGGCTGGACACCTGATAAGCTTTGCCTTCGCCATCCACTCCTGTTCAGAGGACAACTCCGCTAAAGGGTAGATTTGATAAAAATATGGATGGTGTGTTCAAATACGGGGCTACTTACTTTGGCGTCCGGGCGATTGCAGCTCAGACCTGCGTCCTCAGACAAATCCGGACACCTTGCTTGTGATCCGAAGAACAATTTGTACATCTCCATGGGTGTCATCCCTATAAAATGTTGTAGGACTCATGGTCCCTCCGGATTAAACTCCCACAGGCGAAGAGGTCGACGTTTGCAGGGCAGTGTGCGGCGAATCACCATTACTTGCGCCACCACGGTCAAATTGATATCTCTTTCTAGAAGATCTCGAATATGGCCCTGCAGCAAGGGCACGTCTTTGGGCGGCCCCCAGATAAGTCCTTCATTAACCCATGACGCCAGCCGTGGTGGGGGACCCGAGCGAAAAGTAGATGGTGCCACCCATGTGGTGCCCCTAGGGGCTGTGATGTAGAACCAGTCCCGTTGCCATAAGCCAAGCTCCTCTTGAAAAGAGCCTTCGGGCCATGGAGCGTCATCCATCTTGCTTATTATAGCCCCTCCGCACTCAGCGTGCTGTCCCTCGATCATTTTCGGTTCCACTTTGAAAGTTTTTAGCCACAATCCGAAGTGAGGGGTGATATGGAGGAAGGCCTCGCACACGACAATGAATGATGAGATCTGGAGGATGGACTCCGGAGCTAGGTCGTGGAACTCCAGCCCGTAGTAAAACATAAGCCCCCTCACAAAGGGATCGATCGAGAAGCCTAGCCCCCGAAGGAAGTGAGATGCGAACACCACGCTTTCACCGGGCTGGGGAGCGGGAACAGCTTGCCCTTGAGTAGGCAGTCTGTGCGAGATTTCGCCGGTTAGATACCTGGCATCTCTTAGCTTTTGCACATCTTCTTCCGTAATGGAGGAAGGCATCCACCGGCCTTGAAGGTCGGAATCGGACATCTTTGCAGGTCCGAAGTGCCTAAAACTAGAGCTTTGGGTGTTGGAACTCAAAGCGAGGGGCGGATTTGATTGGTTTGAGAACAAGGGAGCCGGGCCTTGGTTCCTTTATAAAGGAGGTGAATACCAAGAGCCCTCCCCGTAACCGTTTGAGACCCGCTTTCAATTAGGGAGTCATACCTAAGTCACTGTTGGGTTACCCACGCCCGTATTAATGAGAATCCCGGAATAAGGGGACATGATCTCTGCTTTGACAAGACATGCCAAGGAAACCGCCTCGCTAAACGCGCTGAGGTGGAACAATAAAATGAATAAAAGCCTGGCAGTGGCACGATGCCACGCTACGGAATACGTCAGCAGATCCGATTAACGCAAATATTATTGTCTCTACGGTGGAATGTGGAACTTATTTTGCAGAGCCGGACACTACCCTGGTGTTCAACATCTTTTATGGAATATTCGGAGGAGGAACCCGCCTTGCAATGCCGAAGACAACTTGCGCACCGGACTCGTCGTCATTGAAGGCTACTCAGGGAGTCCTGGATTAGGGGGTGTCCGGCTGGCCGGACTAAGACCTTTGGCCGGACTCTCGAACTATGAAGATACAAGATTGAAGACTCCGTCCCGTGTCCGGATGGGACTTTCCTTGGCGTGGAAGGCAAGCTGGGCAATACGATATGAAGATCTCCTCCCATTGTAACCGAGTCTGTGTAACCCTAGCCCTCTCCGGTGTCTATATAAACCGAAGAGTTTTAGTCCGTAGGACGAACAACAATCATACCATAGGCTAGCTTCTAGGGTTTAGCCACTTTGATCTCGTGGTAGATCTACTCTTGTACTACCCATATCATCAATATTAATCAAGGAGGAGTAGGGTTTTACCTCCATCGAGAGGGCCCGATCCTGGGTAAAAAGATCGTGTCCCTTGTCTCCTGTTACCATCCGCCTAGACGCACAGTTCGGGACCCCCTACCCGAGATCCGCCGGTTTTGACACCGACAGATGCTATGATCAATTTGATGCTTGATAATTGTTTTGAGATATGGAGGTAGTGATATTAAAGTCATGCTAGTTGGGTGATTATGAATTTAAAGAATGCTTGTGTTGAAGTTTGTGATTCCCATAGCATGCACGTATGGTGAACCACTTTGTGATGAAGTTGGAGCACAATTTTATTTATTGATTGTCCTCCTTATGAGTGGCGGTCGGGGACGAGCGATGGTCTTTTCATACCAATCTATCCCCCTAGGAGCATGCGCGTAGTGCTTTGGTTTTTGATGACTTCTAAATTTTTGCAACAAGTATATGAGTTCTTTTGATTAATGTCGAGTCCATGGATTATACGCACTCTTTCACCCTTCCACCATTGCTAGCCTCTCTTGTACCGCGCAACTTTCGCCGGTACCATACACCCACCATTTACCTCCCTCAAAACAGCCATGATACCTACCTATTATGGCATTTCCATAGCCATTCCGAGATATATTGCCATGCAACTTTCCACCGTTCCGTTCATATGACACGCATTACTTTTGTCATATTGCTTTTTGCATGATCATGTAGTTGACATTGTATTTGTGGCAAGGCCACCTTCATAATTTTCATACATGTCACTCTTGATTCACTGCATATCCCGGTACACCACCGGAGGCATTCATATAGAGTCATATCTTGTTCTAGCTTTGAGTTGTAAATCCATAAAAGTGTGATGATCTTCATTATTAGAGCATTGTCCTAGTGAGGAAAGGATGATGAAGACTATGATTCCCCCACAAGTCTGGATGAGGCTTCGGACTTTACAAAAAAAAGAAGAAAAAAAAAGAGAAAAGCCAAAAAGAAAAAAGAAAGGCCAAAGAAAAAAAGAGAAAAAAGAAAAAATAAAAAAGAAGGAAAAGAAAAAGAAAAAAAATAAAATGAGAGAAAAGGAGAGAAGGGACAATGCTACTATCTCTTTTTCCACACTTGTGCTTCAAAATAGCACCATGATCTTCATGTTAGAGAGTCTCATATGTTGTCACTTTCATATACAAGTGGGCATTTTTCATTATAGAACTTGGCTTGTATATTCCAATGATGGGCTTCCTCAAAGTGCCCTAGGTATTCGTGAGCAAGCAAGTTGGATGCACCCCACTTAGTTTCTTTTGTTGAGCTTTCATATATTTATAGCTCTAGTGCATCCGTTGCATGGCAATCCCTACTCACTCACATTGATATCTATTAATGGGCATCTCCATAGCCCGTTGATACGCCTAGTTGATGTGAGACTATCTTCTCCTTTTTGTCTTCTCCACAACCACCCTTCTATTCCACATATAGTGCCATGTCCATGGATCACGCTCATGTATTGCGTGAAAGTTGAAAAAGTTTGAGATTATTAAAGTATGAAACAATTGCTTGGCTTGTCATCAGGGTTGTGCATGATTAAATACTTTGTGTGATGAAGATAGAGCATAGCCAGACTATATGATTTTGTAGGGATAACTTTCTTTAGCCATGTTATTTTGAGAAGACATGATTACTTTGATTAGTATGCTTGAAGTATTACTATTTCTTATGTCAATATGGACTTTTATTTTGTATTACTTTGGATCTGAACATTCTTGCCACAATAAAGAAAATTACATTATGAATTATGCTAGGTAGCATTCCACATCAAAAATTCTCTTTTTATCATTTACCTACTCGAGGACGAGCAGGAATTAAGCTTGGGGATGCTTGATACGTCTCCAACGTATCTATAATTTTTGACTATTCCATGCTATTATGTTACCCCTTTTGGATGTTTATGGGCTTTATTTTACACATTTATATCATTTTTGGGAATAACCTACTAACCGGAGGCCCAACCCATATTGCTGTTTTTTTTGCCTATTTCAGTATTTCGAAGAAAAGGAATATCAAACAGAGTCCAAACGGAATGAAACCTTCGGGAGCGTGATTTTTGGAATGAACATGATCCAGAGAGCTTGGAGTGCAAGTCAAGAAGCTTCCGAGGGCCCCACGAGATAGGGGGCCGTGCCCCCTTGTAGGGCGTGCCCCCTGTCTCGTGGGCCCCTCGGGCAGCCACCGACGTACTTCTTCCTCCTATATATACCTAAGTACCCCAAAAACATCGAGGGGCACCACGAAACACAATTTCCACTACCTTAACCTTCTGTATCCGCGAGATCCCATCTTGGAGCCTTCGCCAGCACTCTGCCGGAGGGGGAATCAACCACGGAGGGCCTCTACATCAATATCCTTGCCTCTCCGATGAGTTGTGAGTAGTTTACCACAGACCTACGGGTCCATAGTTATTAGCTAGATGGCTTCTTCTCTCTTTTTGGATCTCAATACAATGTTCTCCCCCTCTCTTGTGGAGATCTATTCGATGTAAACTCTTTTTGCGGTGTGTTTGTCGAGATCCGATGAATTGTGGGTTTATGATCAAGTTTATCTATGAATAATATTTGAATCTTCTCTGAATTCTTTCATGTATGATTGAGTTATCTTTGCAAGTCTCTTCGAATTATCAGTTTGGTTTGGCCTACTAGATTGGTCTTTCTTGCCATGGGAGAAGTGCTTAGCTTTGGGTTCAATCTTGCGGTGTCCTTACCCAGTGACAGAAAGGGTTGCAAGGCACGTATTGTATTGTTGCCATCGAGGATAACAAGATGGGGTTTATATCATATTGCATGTGTTTATCCCTCTACATCATGTCATCTTGCTTAATGCGTTGCTCTGTTCTTATGAACTTAATACTCTAGATGCAGACATGAGTCGATCGATGTGTGGAGTAATAGTAGTAGATGCAGGCAGGAGTCAGTCTACTTGTTATGGACGTGATGCCTATATACATGGTCATGCCTAGATAATCTCATAACTATGCGCTTTTCTATCAATTGCTCGACAGTAATTTGTTCACCACCGTAATACTTATGCTATCTTGAGAGAAGCCTCTAGTGAAACCTATGGCCCCCGGTTCTATCTCTTATCATATTTGCTTTCAATCTACCTTTATTTGCATCTTTACTTTTTGCATCTATATTATAAAATACCAAAAATATATTTATCTTATCGTACTATCTTTATTAGATCTCACTTTCGCAAGTGGCCGTGAAGGGATTGACAACCCCTTTATTGCGTTGGTTGCGAGTTCTCAGTTTGTTTGTGTAGGTGCGTGGGACTTTTGAGGAGCCTCCTACTGGATTGATACCCTGGTTCTCAAAACTGAGGGAAATACTTACGCTACACTTTGCTGCATCACCCTCTCCTCTTCGAGGAAAACCAATGCAAGCTCAAGACATAGCAGGTGGCGTGCTCGGTTTTGAGCCAATGTGGCTGTGGCCACGACGGTGATAAGCAAAGGCGGCGTCGGGTGCGGGCGAGCTCGGTGTGGTCACTGTGGTGCACGAAAAGGCAAACGGAGATGGGGAGAAGGGGAAGGAGCTCACAGCGGTTCCAGGGAGACGAACGATGAGCTCGGAGGAGGTCCGACAACGACGAGGCGGCGAGGGGGGATCTCCGGCGACGATCGGTGAAGATGAGGTCGATGGAGGTGATGCAGAGCGTGCGAGCGCTTGGGGCTCGGCTAGCTCGGTGAAGCAGACGATGGCGGAGCTCGTGTACATGGCGGGGAGGCGCGAGGACGATGGTGGGCACGTCTACGTCGACAGTGCGGCGGCAGCTGCGTCGGCCATGGCAGGAGAGGGCAAGGAGAGAGGCG